>NC_088684.1:51196140-51511855 GCF_028017835.1 Emys orbicularis | reverse complement strand
TAATGAGAGTTAAGATGCGCTATAAATGAGGTGAGGGATTGGGGTGGATCCATGCCCTGCCAGTCATAGGCATCCTCAACCTCCCCCGCCCCCGCTCCTTTAACAAACACCTCCTTCCAAGCCATTTATCCGCTCACTGTATCCCTTCCCTATGGAGTACCTTCACTAGACATCTGCCCCACACTTACATAATGGGTTGCAACATCATAGCCTAACTCCCTTCCCTACCCACCGTAACAAAGTCCCTCTGCCTCCCCCACAGAACACACTGTGGGGTAGATGAAAAAACCCCACTCCACCTGGGCCAATCTGATGGTGAGGGAAAAATTCCTTCCCAGACCAGATGCCCACAGTAGGTCCTGACCAAACCTGGTATTTTGCCACTTCCAAGGGTGGGAGGGTGGGTGCTGCTTCACATGGTCAGGGAAAGAGGGCGTCTCACACCAGGCTTGCCCTTTATCAACTTTCTAGCCCTTCAGGTCCCTGGGGGATGAGTCAGCATTGCCACGCTGACCCGCTCTGAGTTTTCAGCAGCATCTATGCCTCTCTCTTCCCCACCTTAAAGTGACATACCCCTCCTCCAACAAGCCAAACAACGCCCCCCCCCCCACTTATATAATCAATATCTGATAAATAAATATATCTTGTAGGATTATAGAAGTATAAGATTGACAGGTATTTAGGTGTGTTGAGTGTGTATTAGGAATGTAAGTAATGTAAAGCAGTAATGCATGGGCTATAGGCTAAGGCCTGTAGGATTTCAATTTACTAACACTAGGCCGCAGGCTTAAGTAGACTTGACGCAAGTGGGTGATCTAAGACTAACCCTTTGCTAATAAGACCACATGATTATTGTAAAAGATGTGCCAGTAGGTGATGTTACAGAAAAATAGATCACAAGACACCTGATTGAAACACCACAGAAAGATCTGTTCTGATCGTCAGGTTACCCTGGAAACAGGTTGACATAAAGGTTAATCAGATGCTAATAAGGAAAACAGGAACTAATAGAACAGGGGTGGGCAAACTTTTTGGCCCGAGAGCCACATCTGGTTATGGAAATTGTATGGCAGGCCATGAATGCTCACAAAATTGGGGATTGGGGTGCGGGTTCCGGCTGGGGGTGCAGGCTCCTGGGTGTGGCCAGAAATGAAGAGTTCAGGGTGTGGGAAGGGGCTCCAGGCTGTGGTGGTGGGTTGGGATGTGGGGGTGGCGGGGATGAGGGCTCCAGCTGGAGGTGCAGGCTCTGGGATGGGGCTGAGGATGAGGAGTTGGGGGTGCAGGAGGGTGCTCTGGGCTGGGACCGAGGGGTTCGGAGGGTGGGAGGAGGATCAGGGCTGGGGAGGGGGCTTGGGGCGTGGGAAAGGGGCAGGGGTGCAGGCTCTGGGCGGCACTTACCTCAAGCAGCTCCCAGAAGCAGCGACATGTCCCCCCTCTGGCTCCTACGTGGAGGCGTGGCCAGGCAGCTCTGCGCACTGCCCTGTTCACAGGCGCCACCCCTGCAGCTCCCATTGGCTGTGGTTTCCGGCCAATGGGAGCTGTGGGGGAAGCACTTGGGGGGGGCAGCGTGCAGAGCCCCCTGGCTGCCCCTACATGTAGGAACCAGAAGGGGACATGCTGCTGCTTCCAGGAGCCGCGCAGAGTGGGGCAAGCCCCGGACCCCACTCCCCAGCTGGAGCGCTGGAATGGGGCAAGCCCCAGACCCTGCTCCCTGGCGGGAGCTCAAGGGCCAAATTAAAACGTCTGGAGGGCCGGATGCAGCCCTTGGGCCATAGTTTGCCCACCCCTGTAATAGAACAACCTATGGAAAGTGGGGCACCCCAACATTTATGGGGTGTGGAAGTACAGATAAGGAAAAAGAGGTTGGAACACTCAGGCACATGGAGAACATAAGAACATAAGAACATAAGAAAGGCCGTACTGGGTCAGACCAAAGGTCCATCTAGCCCAGTATCTGTCTACCGACAGTGGCCAATGCCAGGTGCCCCAGAGGGAGTGAACCTAACAGGCAATGATCAAGTGATCTCTCTCCTGCCATCCATCTCCATCCTCTGACGAACAGAGGCTAGGGACACCATTCTTACCCATCCTGGCTAATAGCCATTTATGGACTTAGCCACCATGAATTTATCCAGTCCCCTTTTAAACATTGTTATAGTCCTAGCCTTCACAACCTCCTCAGGTAAGGAGTTCCACAAGTTGACTGTGCGCTGCGTGAAGAAGAACTTCCTTTTATTTGTTTTAAACCTGCTGCCTATTAATTTCTTTTGGTGACCCCTAGTTCTTGTATTATGGGAATAAGTAAATAACTTTTCCTTATCCACTTTCTCAACATCACTCATGATTTTATACACCTCTATCATGTCCCCCCTTAGTCTTCTCTTTTCCAAACTGAAGAGTCCTAGCCTCTTTAATCTTTCCTCATATGGGACCCTCTCTAAACCCTTAATCATTTTAGTTGCTCTTTTCTGAACCTTTTCTAGTGCTAGAATATCTTTTTTGAGGTGAGGAGACCACATCTGTACACAGTATTCGAGATGTGGGCGAACCATGGATTTATATAAGGGCAATAATATATTCTCAGTCTTATTCTCTATCCCCTTTTTAATGATTCCTAACATCCTGTTTGCTTTTTTGACCGCCTCTGCACACTGCGTGGACATCTTTAGAGAACTATCCACGATGACGCCAAGATCTTTTTCCTGACTCGTTGTAGCTAAATTAGCCCCCATCATGTTGTATGTATAGTTGGGGTTATTTTTTCCAATGTGCATTACTTTACATTTATCCACATTAAATTTCATTTGCCATTTTGTTGCCCAATCACTTAGTTTTGTGAGATCTTTTTGAAGTTCTTCGCAATCTGCTTTGGTCTTAACTATCTTGAGTAGTTTAGTATCATCTGCAAACTTTGCCACCTCACTGTTTACCCCTTTCTCCAGATCATTTATGAATAAATTGAATAGGATAGGTCCTAGGACTGACCCTTGGGGAACACCACTAGTTACCCCTCTCCATTCTGAGAATTTACCATTAATTCCTACCCTTTGTTCCCTGTCCTTTAACCAGTTCTCAATCCATGAAAGGACCTTCCCTTTTATCCCATGACAGCTTAATTTACGTAAGAGCCTTTGGTGAGGGACCTTGTCAAAGGCTTTCTGGAAATCTAAGTACACTATGTCCACCGGATCCCCCTTGTCCACATGTTTGTTGACCCCTTCAAAGAACTCTAATAGATTAGTAAGACACGATTTCCCTTTACAGAAACCATGTTGACTATTGCTCAAGAGTTTATGTTTTTCTATGTGTCTGACAATTTTGTTCTTTACTATTGTTTCAACTAATTTGCCCGGTACCGACGTTAGACTTACCGGTCTGTAATTGCCGGGATCACCCCTAGAGCCCTTTTTAAATATTGGCGTTACATTAGCTAACTTCCAGTCATTGGGTACCGAAGCCGATTTAAAGGACAGGTTACAAACCTTAGTTAATAGTTCCGCAACTTCACATTTGAGTTCTTTCAGAACTCTTGGGTGAATGCCATCTGGTCCCGGTGACTTGTTAATGTTGAGTTTATCAATTAATTCCAAAACCTCCTCTAGTGATACTTCAATCTGTGACAGTTCCTCAGATTTGTCACCTACAAAAGCCAGCTCAGGTTTGGGAATCTCCCTAACATCCTCAGCCGTGAAGACTGAAGCAAAGAATCCATTTAGTTTCTCCGCAATGACTTTATCATCTTTAAGCGCTCCTTTTGTATTTTCATCGTCAAGGGGCCCCACTGGTTGTTTAGCAGGCTTCCTGCTTCTGATGTACTTAAAAAACATTTTGTTATTACCTTTGGAGTTTTTGGCTAGCCGTTCTTCAAACTCCTCTTTGGCTTTTCTTATTACACTCTTGCACTTAAGTTGGCAGTGTTTGTGCTCCTTTCTATTTGCCTCACTAGGATTTGACTTCCACTTTTTAAAGGAAGTCTTTTTATCTCTCACTGCTTCTTTTACATGGTTGTTAAGCCACGGTGGCTCTTTTTTAGTTCTTTTACTGTTTTTCTTAATTTGGGGTATACATTGAAGTTGAGCCTCTATTATGGTGTCTTTAAAAAGGGCCCACGCAACTTGCAGGGATTTCACTTTAGTCACTGAACCTTTTAACTTTTGTCTAACTAACCCCCTCATTTTTGTATAGTTCCCCCTTTTGAAATTAAAGGCCACAGTGTTGGGCAGTTGAGGTGTTCTTCCCACCACAGGCATGTTGAATGCTATTGTATTATGGTCACTATTTCCAAGCGGTCCCGCTATAGTTACCTCTTGGACCAGCTCCTGCGCTCCACTCAGGATTAAATCTAGAGTCACCTCTCCCCTTGTGGGTTCCCGTACCAGCTGCTCCATGAAGCAGTCATTTAAAGTATCGAGAAATTTTATCTCTGCATTTCGTCCTGAAGTGAAATGTTCCCAGTCAATATGGGGATAATTGAAATCCCCCACTATTATTGGGTTCTTAATTTTGAAGGTGTAAGTGTGGTCAGAACAACAGTATAAAAGAGGTTCCCTGGTTGGGTAAAAGTGGGAAGACCCCAGTAGGAACCACCCCTTTCTTGATGATCATGCATTGAGAGATCCACCAGACTCTATAATATATTTGGGGATGTGAAAATGAATACGGCATTGGCTATTGCTTGGGCTCTCGCAGGTTGTGCAGTTTTGTATGTGAGTGTAACGTATAATTATACGTTATAATACAAACAAGACTGTTTACTTCTAACTGTGTTTGTGGTCACTGTATTCATTCTTCATGTGCTCCTAAGAGTCTTTCAGTCTAAGAGAATCGTCAAGGATAGCTTTCACCCTATTAATCTGAAAACCTGGGGTGGAAGCTGAACTCACAGTGAAATAACAAAGAACTATCAATCAATGCAATTTAAAATAAAGGCTACAATTTACAAGCAGGCTATTAGAAGTTAGAAAAAGGAATAATTTCACAGGTGTTTGAAGTCAATTAAAAATAAATTGTCATTTGGAGCAGATAAGTAAAATGTGATCTGGCAGCTGCAGTCCACTGCAGCTATTGAAAATAATTATCACAGTTAAAGGTCGAATTGGAAAGGAAACAGAATATAGTACTTACTTTTGAGGTTCATAGGGCAATAGAGATGTATATACAGTGTGTGTGTGGGGAAATCTAGTATTATGTAAAATGATACATTCTCTGATGTTTGCTCCTTAATTGGGGTTTAAGTGATTTGAGAGAGACCACTGGAAAATCAATGAGCATATTTCTCCTCTTGCTTACCACTGGTTTTAGGCTGCTGTAACTCCATTACGGAGTTACTCCTGTTTGACATCAGCTGTAACTGTAGTCAGAATCAGGCCTAAGAAATCATCTTCCGATGAGACTATTTAGGGGTAGATCATGGATTTTAGAGTTAAGTTATGGCCCTGGTTCTACCTTTGTGAATCCAGAATAACTACAATGGCTTCAGTGTCACTGAAAGCAGAATTTGACCAATTGTTCATTCTGAATTTGAGACCTAGAATAAAATTAATAAAAACTTAATAAATATCCCAAGGTTTAATATAGCTGTTTGTTGAAAGGAAAGGCATTCATGCCACAGGAACTTTGCAGACAAGGAAGAGTAATGAAGCTTTTGTTCTGCTGACTTTGTTTCCTTTCCCATTATTGCTAATTATTAAACACATTTTTGTGTTCCGTTTCTTCTGCAGATAAATTAACCTTCTGCCTGATCCCACAGTGATAACACGTACAACTTCATTGTTGGATCAAGTACAGAGGAGAAAAATAGGCTGCTAGAGAGTAATCTCCTATTTTATAGATAGAAACATTCACAGTTAGAAAAAAATACAAATATATTTATGAAAAAAGCAAAAGTTAAATGGCTGTAAGTATAACATAAGATCACATCTCCTCACTCACCCCACACAAACACACAGTGCACGAAAATACATCTTGAAAGTCAGGTGTACATCTGGCATCTCAAGCACATCGCTGATGCTCTACATTATTTCCGATAACATATTTCAAATTATTGGCAAGAAAAATTAAAATGATGATAAAAATAAAAAAAAAGATACCAGATAACAATTGTTGGCAAGATATAGTCAAGAAGGTGAAGTATGGTCTCTATTCCATCTTTTCTTCAAATGTCATGAGTATCATTCTTCATGGGTTCAAATTGATATGGCACAATATTACCTGATGTAATACAATCTTTTATAAACAAGTAAGCAACAGAAATCTATCACAATACAAATCCACAGTTTTTTAATAATAGTCTTGTAGATATCCAGCAATCTGCTCTTGCAAACTGAGGGTGAAATCCTGACTCCATTGAAGTCAAATGGGAGTTTTGCTATTGCGGCCAGGATTTCACTGTAAATCACTTATAGCTACAATTTAGTTCTATCATATCGTTAGCATCTTTACCTGTTTATAAGCCAGATTGGGTAGTAGCAAATATATCTAAGATGCATTTTATGGTCTACTTCAAAAGTGAATTTGCAGGAAATTTAAAAAAAAATAGCTCCCACATTTAAATAAAAGAAACTGGCATTCTTTTGAACATTAAGATTATACAAAAATGTAGTTTTAGGACCTGACCAAATAATTTTGCAAGGAACTACAATGTATTAATGATAGGATTATTCTAGCAAACATTGTGATATTGAGCATGTCATGCCAATTTGATCAATAGTTTTCAGCTACTTAATTATCTGGTAACTGCCTGTTATAATGCAAACATACATACATGTCTTACCTTATCATATACCTTGGAGCGGTCAGTAAAATTGCTTTGACAAAATAAAATGTAGTCAATATGATCTGAAAAAGTAGTCATAATACTTTCTACAGCACAGACTGCTTAAACATTTTATTGAGAGAATTATTTCATTTTTTCAAATGTTTCTATTTAATATTGCAAAAGTGATGTCAAGAAGTAGTTAGATGCAACATTAAGCAGAGCACTCATAAGAGTATATTGTCCAGGTCTATTTCCAAATGCCCTTATCTAGTGCACAAAGATAATTTAAAAGCACAGCCAAAAATGGAAAAGTCAGGCAAGTATAAAAATCAGGGCTGCCTACACTGGCAAATGTTGTAGTGTCCAGTTCAGATGAAAACGGAATACAATCAAGTGCCCTGGGTAAATATATATTATGAAGACAGTTTGTTTCTCAATAATGAAAAGGAGCTTTTTGCAAATGCATTGTTGTGCACCTCTGTAAACCCATTTAAAGAAGTCAATAAAATTACAATTCAGAAGAAAGGGAAAGGAAGAAGAAGCTGTTGTAGGGAGAGGGGAATGTGATTTTTTTTTGGATAGAATAAAAAGTTGAACATTAGAGATGGGTCAAAAATATGATACCAAAAATCCCCAAATTTGGGGATGTTTTAAAATCCCACTCCAGATCTAGATCTACATTTCGCAAATGACTCTTGTTTTCATAAGAAACTGATCCCAACACCCCAAAACAGCTATCCCTAAATATTATAAACTAGAACAAACTGCTGGAATTCAGAATCCATTGGTTTTCATGAATTCTAGCACTTTATTCAGTCTAATAGATATATACATTTAGTTTTCAGATAAAATAAAGGTAAGTAAAACCAGCACGTGGTTTACATTTCAAGGAAAGTCACACGTTTGACAAGATTGGTTTACTTGGAAGATTTGTATCTCAGAAAGGAAACGATGCATTTTGTGAGCTGTTATCAGAAAGCAAAAGGCAGCAAAACTTCACCAAGAGAATTATATTTTTGTGTGAAATTTGCCAGATAATAGCAAAACTCCCCTAATGCTGTCACATATTTAAAATGGAAACAAAGTTTGCACACTAAACATGTTTATAGATGTGAACTTTATATTTTGAAAGAAAAATGTTTCAAAGTGATCACTAAATGCTCCATCAAGAGAAGCTCTGGTAGAGTATATATGCTCAGAGAGTTTACGGGGCCATTGGTAGTCAATAGAATGTAATTTATTTGTGCGTGGCAAGTGATAGCATTATTTATAAAGCAATACATGCCACAAACCTTCTGGTTTTGCTTCTGTTACTGGAAAAATGTATACTAAAAGCAAGGAAATGTACTTTACTATTTAAAGGTTATTAAGTACTTTAGGCTCCTTATTATAAAGACTAGGACAGTGGGCATTGCATGCCATCAGCTCAAATTTGTATTATCGTCAGGGGTGGAACTAATATGGGGCAGACGGAGGGACTTCCCCACCACCGGGCTTTAAGCGTATGTGTGATGTCTTTTCAAGCCAATAGGTATAATTGAAGGTGGCAGCAACAATGCCCCATCGCCCCTCCTGGCTCTGCCACTGCTCAAAACTTGGCTCTGCTACTGACTGCAGCATTTAAAATGACTAGAAATAGTCAAGATTTCTGATTTTTCTTATTACCTCTTACAAAAGACTCAGGGGTCATTGTTGATACTGAATTGAACATGACTCTAGCAGAGGAATATCAAACAGCAGCAGGACAGTGTTGTTATCACTGTATATAACATTGTTGAATTGCCCTTGACATGCAGTGTCCAATATTGGCACCTATATTTTAAAAAGGATGCTGAACAATTGGAAAGGGTTCCAAGACGAGTTACAAGAATGATCTATGATCTGGAAGATATGCTTTATAATGAGAAACGAAAGAAGCTCAATCTAGTTGATTTATTGACGAGAAAATAGAGGTGCAGACAAAGGCAAGACCCAATGGCTTGTTGCTGAAATCAACCAAATTCAGACTTTTTATTTGTACCAGTGAAGGTAATAAACCATTTGAACAGAGCACCAAAGGATGTGGTGGATTCACCATCAACTGGAGTATTAAATCCAGATTTAATGTGTGCTAAAATATATGCCCTATTTCAACCACAAATTGGTGGGTTAAATGCAGTAAATCACTAGTTGAAATTCTAAGGCCGTTGTTATGCAGAAGGTCAGACAAGAAGACCATAATGGTCCCTTCTGAACTTAAAATCTATGAAATCTTTGAATTCATCCAGTAAAATAACAGAAATTCTTGGTCATTATTTGCCCAAAGTTATATATGTTCTTTATGTTGTCATTGAAGTATTTTAACATAGCAATGATACTGTCAAACCCTCAAACCTCCCACTCAGGAACCAGTGTCCTTTGTCAGCCAAGGAGGAGAGCTGCAGTTCCCATTACTTTAACCTCTAGTTTCAGCCAGTCCTCTAGCTGCAGCATCCCCAGTTTCTGCCTTTTGGCCACTCCTTGAGGAAGTAGACCAGGATCCTCATTCTGATGGAAGCAGTAGGAGCAAATGGAACAGCAGAAGAAATGCTTCCTTTTCTTAGCAACTTTTGTACACCTCATTGATTGTGCTTCCAAATAATTCCAACCCAGGGAATGAAGGACTAAGTGCCATTTGAACTCGCATCCCCCATCTGTCACCAGATGTACATCAGCAAGCCCAAGGTCTTTCTTTTAAAGATTTTATAATCTTCCTCTCACTCCAGTCATAATTGTTTTTAAAGATTGTAACTATAGATAGGAGACCCCAACAGTTTTTGAGGGGTCGTGAAAATTCTCAAGCTTCATTTTAAAATGTTTTAAGCTTCTTGAATATTATTGGATTTTCACAAAACATTTTCTCCATAACAACAGCCATTAATTTCCATGAGAAGTGGTATTTAAAAAACGTGGCCAAATTTTTTGCAAAGTGACAAGTAATTTTGAATGCTCAACTTGAAATACTGTAAAGGGACCAGATTTTAGGAAAGTTCTGTGTGCCTGCACTCTGCAAATCAAAACTCTTTAAGGGATCTCAAGATGGGCACCCAAAACCACTAGTCACATTGATAAATCTTGGCTGAGGTTTTGCTGACTAAATGGAATCCTGTGCTATGAAAACAATAAAGTATTTGGTTCAAATCATCTCAAAATCATGTTAAAAACAAAAGAAAACCATGTAGCAGTCAGAATTTGCATTTTGCCAGAGAAATGCATCTTGAAGATTAAAAGTTTTTCATTCCTTTAAAATATTGATTTCGTGATTTTTTTAGTAGGTTGGAAATCCCCATCCCTAATTATAACTTTCCCACACTTCTGTTTCCTAATCTCTTCTGTTTCTATCCCTTCACTCTTGCCTGGCACACTAACTCTTCCCATTTATTAAAAAAAAAAAGTTTAAGCCGATGCATCTCATATCCCTTGTGGTGTGTGACAGCTGCTCTGGAGACAGAACTCCCTGTCAGAGATTCACAAATTTCTGCTATAGGCAGTGCCCATTCAGAGACCAGACAGGCAGAGAAATGGTAAGAGCAGCAGTGAAGGATATTTAAAATAGGGTAAATCATTTTTTTTACTGAGATAGTATTAGAAAGACTAGTTTGAGTCATACCACATAAAGAACCAAGCTTCCAACCAGTTTAAATATCTAGCTTAGTTCTTTACTGAAAGACTTTACAGCCTCACTAACAGGCTGTTGAGAGCAGAGAAACTGGGTCAAAATAGGAAAGCAGAATAACCAGAAAAAGGCCAACAATGAAATACTGAAAGCAAGCCCCAAATTCTGATCATTATCTAGAAAGTTTTACAGGAGTGCTGCTGTGGGGTGCCGAGGAACTCAGGAAAATGATCATTTCCTCTATTAAAAACAAGGATTGATGGAAGGAAGAAAAAAACATGCTGGGAAAGACAAATATCTGACTTACTGAGATTGGCTCACAATCCTTTACAGTAACCTGCATCAGTCTGCTGTGGTGGAGAGAGATTAAAACAAAGGAAACACCACATTGGGCCAAATTCATCCCTGCTGTAACTCCATAGACATCAGTGAAGTAACACTAGCAATGAATTTGGCCCAATGTGAAGGGCAAATTCTCTGCCCATTGTCTGGCCTAAGTAGCCAGGCCATGCTCTGTGCAGGGAAGAAGTGGACAAGGGAAATGGTGCCTGACACCTCCACAGTGAAAGCTCCAGCAGCTGCAGCAGGCTTTGTATCTAATAACCTTCTCCTAGGAGGCAGGACCTGCACAGAAGCAAATCTGTATGCCCCATCCTGTTCCCAGCCTACTCATGCCTATTCATGCCCTGCATCAAGCCATAGCCTGCTGCACAGAGGTTCACTGCAGAGTTGAGGTCTTTGCTAAATGAGGGACATGCACCTTCTGCATGGCTATCCAGAATCCTTTCCATTTTTATCTAGCAGTCCATCACAGCTTTCACAGCCTCTGAGAGAAAGACAGACAGGATTTGCCCCTTAAAGATCAATATTTCATTTTCAATCCATATATATTTTCCACCGAAGGACTGGAAGTCTCTTCTGATTTGCTGCAATGGGTTGAATATCCCTTAGTGATGCAGACTCTCTCTTCACTAGCAGTGTTAATCATCGCTGAGGAACGGAAAACCAGAGATGCCTCAGAATAATAAAAGGACATTATTTGTCTTTTTAAAATGTTGCTTCCTTTGTGTTTTTCCTTTTCTTCCCTATGGATTATTAATAATTTTGCTTCTTACAGTCAACTCAAGATGCAGATTGACATCATTGTACAACTTTGCTGGAAGGTGCTGATGGTTAATAGCTTTATCAGGGGAGAGCATTCAAATGAGAACTGTGATGGATCATTTGTGGGATGGCATAATTACTATTTATAGCCGATCTAATTATACTAATCAGTATGCCAGCCAAACGTTAGCAATGCTAACTGTGTCAAGGAAGCCAAAGTGTTAATACTTTTTCAACAGACATTATTTTACACTGAGGAGTGAGCGGATGGTGGCTGATCAAATGCACACATGCTACTGTGGGAAATGATGCTCCACATTTTTTTCTGCAGTAAGCCACAGGCTTGCAACAGCATCAACCATAATAGGGGAAAATAGACTTATGATTGGCAGGAAAGGCTGCAGGTTAGAGCATCACAGCTCAGAAAATTCAAGGGACAACCATGTTTCTCAGTACCGAACTGTCCTGCTTATTATCATGGTAGTGGAAAGGGAGTTGACAAACCTCTGAAGAAATAGGCTGGTAAAACTGCTTCATTCCATTCAAAACTTTATCCTGGATTCACTTTGTAACTTTGTCTGTATCCTGTCTAAATTCAGAGGCTTGGGTACTGAGCTACAGTGATAATTAAACCCAACTGAATGGTGCAAGACAGTTTGCCTAGACAATCGTATTGTAGGTAAAGGAAAACGGAAAGCTAGCCACTTGGGGGTAGATTGTGATTTTAGGCACTGCCTCGAGCAAAGGATAATGGGTAAACAGTACTACCCCAGGAGTCATCCCAGGAGGCACTGTGACCCAGAGAGACATGTCTGAGACACAATTCCTGTATTTCTTCTTGCTCGTGGCCTATACCATCAGTAAATTCCAGTCTTATCTAATCCCCTTCTGAGCAGCTATTCTGACCAGTGAATAGCAAAGCTCCATCCATTCTCTATGCCCCCCCCCCTTCCCACACCCCACCCACAGGTCCTGGGAGATCATAAGTGCTCTAGTAATCTTGCTTACTCCTATGTACTTTTATCCAAAGTCGGGTAGCCCTACCATGGTGGTAAGAGTGATTCTTACTTTCTGTCAGTGCCTTGCCTGTGTGACTAGTTCAAGTCAGAATCTAGCCCTTGGGCCCCAGTCTTAGCACCTTTCTCACAATAAGTAGAACCCACTCAGTCAGAAGTCCAACTTATTTCAATGGGACCATCAAACTCTAATGCATGCATGCAAATCGTGATTTGCACAAGCATACATACCTTGTATACATTTAGTGAATATACAAATTCCAGTGCTTGGGTGTGCTGAGTTTTGTATGCATACTTTTCAAAATCTGAGACATTTGTTTGCTCTTTAAACTTAGTCCACCAGAAATGTTCTTGTACAGTATATGCTCCCTAACAGAAAGTTAACTCGTCGTCACTTTATTGACGCTGTATAAATTAACTTTTTGTGAAAATTCCCATGAATAGAAAACAGCTGTCAAGTGTAATTCAGGTCATTACTGCTTAATATCATATTCAGAAGCAGAATCACATAAAATTAATTTAAGTGAAAAAGAGACAACAGTAATAGATTTTTGGCTGTCTTTTTCACAACCTTGTGGGAATGAGCACTATCCAGTCTGTTTGGCATGGAAGTTTGGCAGTGGTTGCAGACTTGTGGGTGACATCTTCCCATTTCTCAATCAGCCAGTTTGTTTATGTAGATCCTACTGAAATACACACTTCATTTTGTGCCTTTTGGCTACAGAGGCAGTAGAAAGAATCCTAATTAATTACTACACTCCATCTATGACTTCATAAGTAATGCTTAAACAGAGAGATGACTGAAACAATGAATACCAAATTGCTGACCTGCTTTAATTTTTTATAGTGTTTACATATTTTTATTTCATGGGTTAAAAGCAAAAGTAACAGAAACAAATGTGAAATCCAAACAGGAGTTGTATTTTAAAATAACATTTCCCCTCAGTAATGTTTATACTAGGAAGCAAATGCCTGAATTTGAAAGTGAGGGGATAGGGATGTCATGTCTAAGAAACAGTTTCAGTGTGGGTTGATTCTCTGAAGAAAAAGAGAAACAAACATTGTAAGGAAAAAAATACAACATTATATACATTTTCTATGTCCCACTTACAGGGATCTATATAAGCCATACTTTCACTGCTATTTCACACATGAGGACAGACGCAAGATTGCTCATTTCAGCTCCAGCCTATAACTTCTCAGGCACTCACTTACTTGATTTTCAGCACCATGGATAGTTCCACAGATTCCTTCTGAGCAGAACACCATTTACTTATCTTGCTGAGCAAGAAACATATGTTGTGGTCACACATCAGAAGCTGCAAAACAGGATTTTTTTTTGCTGGTGTTAATGTTGGTATATCTAGCTCTTTGTTTCTAACAGGTGGGGTGGCTTCAAACTTCAAAGGATGCAACAGCAACAGGCTATTTTTCCATCCCTGTTGAGGATGTGCAGCTGCCTTCTCTAGGCAGTATGTAAATACAGAAACAAGTTCGGTAATTAACTTTGTTTGAACAATAATGACTTCAGGCTTGGACATTGCCTGGTGCATAGTGATCAGCAGAGTTAAGGCTCTGAGGCATTGCCTGAACCCCTACACTCAGCCTTAAATCCTTGTTACAATATGTGGGTATTCAGAGGCCTTTAAATAACAGAAACACTGACAGGTCAAACTGATATGAAAAGAAGAAACCAATGTGCACTTTGCCTCACCCACATGCCAAATAAACTAGCACACAAGTTAGTTTATTTCACATTGCTTTTAACTGTGAAAGCTGCACACCTGCTGTTATTTCCCCAAAATTATGATACTTACCCACTTTGTAAAATGCTTTTAGATCTACTAATTAAAAGTGCTGTACAAAAGCTGGGTGCTATTATTGTTAATCAATTTTAGCATAATGTGGAGAAGTCTTAAAGAATTTAGTAACAGAGAATGGTAACCTTTCTGTACATTTTTGATCATCCTATATAATATAATTGGGAATTATATCTTTGCTATAAATCTGATAAGACGGTCATAATCAAATGAGCAAATTTCTATAGGAAGGACATAATTCTCTATTACATTCTATAGGTCTTTATAGTAGCTCCTGTATAACCCTATTTATTTCTTCACTTTTAAATTCTTATACTTTTTCTTTATAAGTACACTTTGGGCTGAATATATTATGGACCAGACTTGTCAGCTCTTCTATCACAAGCCGCTTACATTGTGCATCGTCAAGATGTTGATACTAGTACTCTTGGGTTATAGTTTGAGAAGGTTCTTAAAGGTTTTAGTGGCTGGAAGTTCTGACACTAATAACATTATTGTAAAACCATCTTGCTATCCATTTTCTAATTGTGATAAATAGAGTATGGTAATTGTGGAAATCCACATCTGGATTTACATTGTGCAACTATTATGGCCTTGAGCCAGCAAAGCACTTCCCACATGCTTAAAATTATATGCATACTGAAATATTTTGTTGAATCAGGATCTATGTATTGTATTTGTTGTAAAAACAGATTATCTTTAAAAAAAACCTCAATCATTAAAAAAATAGCTGCTAATGTAATATAGAAATAAACATTTTAATAGGGTAAATGAATCTTACAATAATACTTCTTTTGATTCATAATGTCAGGCAGTTCAACATTCTGAAATGCATGCTATGGATTCATGCTTTTGTGACACATGAAATCTCCAGCTGATTTGTAAATGTTTTGCTGGGAAAAAAATGTAAAATGCTTTCTGTCAGAAATATTAATTATTTAAAGTTTGTAAAGTGCCTTGAAATGTAACTCATTTGTAAGGCACTAGATAAATGCTAAGTATTGTTACTATTAATTTAGAAAAAAATACCATACCAATAAAGTTGTTTCCAATGCTTGTTAAAATAAGTGCAGCCACTTAGTACTACACTGCTACATACACTGGTCCAAAAACCACTGTAACTGGCACAGGATGAAGTGCCTCAGTGTTAGGGTGATCCCCTGTAGGTACAGAACCAGAATAGGGATTCATATGTAACTCCATCCCAGCATGATAGGAAAATAAGGAATGCCTGGGATGCCTCTGGGCCACACTTATCCTTTCAGCTGCATTTGCAGCCAAAGTACATTGAAGAAGTCCATGGGCTGCTTGAGTTCACTGCAGGGGCACTGGCCTTGGATACAAGCAACACAACCTCCAGGGAAGTGCAGTGATGGGCTTTAAGTCTGGTGCAGCATTGCCAACTCTTGTGATTTTATTGAGACTGTAGTTTTGGGGTGTTTTTATCTGTCTTATGAAAACATGGTGAAAGGTTGCCCACTCACAAGTTTTACCTTATTCAAAATGGCCACTATCTTCTATTACTACCAATGAAGCTCAAGCCAGCAAAATGGCCATCATTTCCCTATAGTTTACCTGCATGAGTGGATGTTTTTGGAAAGTGTAGGGGACAATTTTCTGGTGCAAGTGCTGGAGGAACCAACTAGGGGCAGAGCTCTTCTAGACCTGCTGCTCACAAACCGGGAAGAATTAGTAGGGGAAGCAAAAGTGGATGGGAACCTGGGAGGCAGTGACCATGAGATGGTCGAGTTCAGGATCCTGACACAAGGAAGAAAGGAGAGCAGCAGAATAAGGACCCTGGACTTCAGAAAAGCAGACTTTGACTCCCTCAGGGAACTGATGGGCAGGATCCCCTGGGAGAATAACATGAGGGGGAAAGGAATCCAGGAGAGCTGGCTGTATTTTAAAGAATCCTTATTGAGGTTGCAGGAACAAACCATCCCGATGTGTAGAAAGAATAGTAAATATGGCAGGCGACCAGCTTGGCTTAACAGTGAAATCCTTGCTGATCTTCAACACAAAAAAGAAGCTTACAAGAAGTGGAAGATTGGACAAATGACCAGGGAGGAGTATAAAAATATTGCTCAGGCATGCAGGAGTGAAATCAGGAAGGCCAAATCACACTTGGAGTTGCAGCTAGCAAGAGATGTTAAGAGTAACAAGAAGGGTTTCTTCAGGTATGTTAACAACAAGAAGAAAGTCAAGGAAAGTGTGGGCCCCTTACTGAATGAGGGAGGCAACCTAGTGACAGATGATGTGGAAAAAGCTAATGTACTCAATGCTTTTTTTGCGTCTGTCTTCACAAACAAGGTCAGCTCCCAGACTGCTGCACTGGGCAGCACAGCATGGGGAGGAGGTGACCAGCCCTCTGTGGAGAAAGAAGTGGTTCGGGACTATTTAGAAAAACTGGACCAGCACAAGTCCATGGGGCCGGATGCACTGCATCCGAGGGTGCTAAAGGAGTTGGCGGATGTGATTGCAGAACCATTGGCCATTATCTTTGAAAACTCATGGCGATCGGGGGAGGTCCCGGTTGACTGGAAAAAGGCTAATGTAGTGCCCATCTTTAAAAAAGGGAAGAAGGAGGATCCGGGGAACTACAGGCCAGTCAGCCTCACCTCAATTCTTGGAAAAATCATGGAGCAGGTCCTCAAGGAATCAATTATGAAACACTTAGAGGAGAGGAAAGTGATCAGGAACAGTCAGCATGGATTCACCAAGGGAAAGTCATGCCTGACTAATCTAATTGCCGTCTATGAGGAGATAACTGGGTCTGTGGATGAGGGGAAAGCAGTGGATGTGTTATTCCTTAACTGGGTCTGTGGATGAGGGGAAAGCAGTGGATGTGTTATTCCTTGACTTTAGCAAAGCTTTTGATACGGTCTCCCACAGTATTCTTGCCAGCAAGTTAAAGAAGTATGGGCTGGATGAATGGACTATAAGGTGGATAGAAAGCTGGCTTGATCGTCGGGCTCAACGGGTAGTGATCAATGGCTCCGTGTCTAGTTGGCAGCCAGTATCAAGCGGAGCGCACCAAGGGTCGGTCCTGGGGCTGGTTTTGTTCAATATCTTCATTAATGATCTGGAGGATGGCGTGGACTGCACTCTCAGCAAGTTTGCAGATGACACTAAACTGGGAGGAGTGGTAGATACGCTGGAGGGTAGGGATAGGATACAGCAGGACCTAGACAAATTAGAGGATTGGGCCAAAAGAAAGCTGATGAGGTTCAACAAGGACAAGTGCAAAGTCTTGCACTTAGGACGGAAGAATCCCATTCACTGTTACAGACTAGGGACCGAATGACTAGGAAGCAGTTCTGCAGAAAAGGACCTAGGGGTTACAGTGGACAAGAAGCTGGATATGAGTCAACAGTGTGCCCTTGTTGCCAAGAAGGCTAACGGCATTTTGGGCTGTGTAGCGGGGTGGTCACCCGCTCCTGCTCTGAGGGATTTAAAAACAGCCCTTGGAAAGGATGGGGGGGGGGGGGTGAGAGAGAACACCCTGGGCTGATTGGGGGAAGTAGATGCAGCTGGGCCACGCCCCAATCAGAGCCCAGCTGGCCCTATAAAGGCCAGGGCGGCCAGAAGCTCAGCAGTCTCTCTCTGAGTGCAGAGAGAGAAGGGCCTGGCTGCAGGGAACTAGAGCAGAGTACCTGGGTGGAGCAGGGCTGGGGAAAGGCTGGGGAGCTGGGGAGCTCCAGCCTGGAAAGCCCCAGGCTGCGGCCTAGTGTTAGGCCAGGAGGTACTAGGGGTTGCAGAGGGCAGCCTGGAGATAGGCCAAGGCAGCAGGCCCAAACCCAACCTTGCCTGTGATGAGTGGCTGATACTGCAGTCTGCCCCTGGGTGTGGGGCTAGATGGTGACTGACAGTAGCTGGATACTGAGGCGAGGTAGGGTTAGTGGGTGGGGTTCCCCTGGGAGGGGAGACCTAGCGTGTGGGTACTGCCAGGGCGCAGCACCCTGAGCAAGGGGCACCGGGGTCCTGGGAGGGACACGGGGCCCAGAAGTAGAGAGCAAGGCAGATCACCGGCCTGCAGAGGGCGCTCCGGAGGCTGGGTAGAGCTAATTCCCTGAGAGACCAGCAGGAGGCGCCGCAGGGGTGAGTCCGCTCGTGTTAGCTGTATAAGTAGGGGCATTGCCAGATCGAGGGACGTGATCATTCCCCTCTATTCGACATTGGTGAGGCCTCATCTGGAGTACTGTGTCCAGATTTGGGCAACACACTACAAGAAGGATGTGGAAAAATTGGAAAGAGTCTAGCGGAGGGCAACAAAAATGATTAGGGGGCTGGAGCACATTACTTCTGAGGAGAGACTGAGGGAACTGGGATTGTTTAGTCTGCAGAAGAGAAGAATGAGGGGGGATTTGATAGCTGCTTTCAAGTACCTGAAAGGGAGTTCCAAAGAAGATGGATCTAAACTGTTCTCCATGGTACCAGATGACAGAACAAGGAGTAATGGTCTCAGTTGCACTGGGGGAGGTTTAGGTTGGATATTAGGAAAAGCTTTTTCACTAGGAGGGTGGTGAAGCACTGGAGTGGGTTACCTAGGGAGGTGGTGGAATCTCCTTCCTTAGAGGTTTTTAAGGTCAGGCTTGTTAAAGCTCTGGCTGGGATGATTTAGTTGGGAATTGGTCCTGCTTTGAGCAGGGGGTTGGACTACATGACCTCCTGAGGTCCCTTCCAACCCTGATATTCTATGATGAGGCTGCCCTTAATAAAGCTGGCTGTCACCTCTCACAATTTTCAGTGACCTTGAAGCCATACCCACAGGCAAAATGACTGCTACTCTATGGTTCAGCGGGATGGACAGGACACAGCGACTGTGAGGAGCAGCAGAGACTAGGTGAAAGTTGGGTGGAGAGAATGAATGGGTCAGGCACTGGGGGGAGCAGGAGGCAGATTTAGGGGTTGCCAAAGAATGGAGTGAGGGGTAGGAGGGAGAATGAGGGGAAGGAGCTAGTGGTGGCAGGTGGAGGAGTGCTGTCCAGTATAGGCCAGAGAAGTTGGCAGGGTGAGGGGAGAGTAAGGGAAGTTCTCCTTCTTTCAAAAGGCTAAATTAATCCCATATTGTTTTTACTGTGACATTATCACTTATATGAATGACTTTATATAAATTTAAAGTTTTTAATATGTGTATCTGTAACTCATTAACCATCTAAGTTCTACACGCAAGTTTGAATCATGATGCAATCACTAGGTCGGTGGTTCTCAAACTATTTAACATCCAGCCCTTCTCTTATCAAAGGAAATAAACTATATGAGGAGAGAGTCAAGACAGTAATAGGAAATGGATGGCAAGTTCTCTGTCTCAGAGATAACAAGAAGGTAAGTGAAGTCTCCCATCTGATCATCCACAGAGATATGTGCATTTGTGTGTGCATTAAAGATTGACTTTTCAACCTGAAATTACCACACAGACACTGGCAGAGGAATAGCGGGAGGAAAATGATTTGATGATTTTTTAAATCTCATGACTTTTTGGATTCTGACTCATGATTTTTGATCTCTTGAGGTTGGCCATACTAGTGGACCTGCAGTCTGGGCCTGATCCAAAGCCCAATGAAATGAACAGAAAGACTCCTATTGATTTCAGTAGGCTTTGGGTCTGGCCTTCTATGTAGATAAACTGGATCCAAAAATCTGGTCCAACAAATTTAGTTTGTATTTAAATTTTTTCACACTGCAATGCTCTTTCCTTTAGCTGCCAGTAGCAAGCAATGTCTCAATGGCCTTTCTAGATGTATTGAAATTAATTTAATTTTTTAATTATAAGTTAGCTGTGCCATTATATAGAGGCTTTAGATGAAATATTTTAATTAAGTACTTTGAGCTGAGATTTATTAGATAGAGACCTTCTGAAATGTGTTACTGATTATTTATGTATGTCACCAAAGGCTCTGCACTTTTACCCATGGGGAGCACAACTCCCCACCCATGACCATTCAGCACTGATATCCTCCTTTTATGGTGTCCTAAATAAAGCCAGTTTGATTTTTCCATATTTTTAAAGCTGTCAATTTAAAAAAAGCTATACTTATGCATGCATAGTTCACCTTGGGATGAATACATTATAGACACAGAACTGTCATCAAATTCATGCTATAACTTAGAAACATCCCCAAAGCTTCTATTAAAAGGGACTTTTTTCATCCTGTTTTAACACCAAGCTTCCACAGTCACGAAAAAGCCACATGCTGATATTTTTAAAGCTGCATAGGGGATATGGACATCTATGGGCAGATTTTCAAAGCCACAAATGGGATTTAGGTGCCTAACTCCCATTGGCTTTCAATTGAAGTTGTGTATCTATCTGCCTTTGAGTCTGAATTGGCGTCCAGAGCTACCAGGCAGCTTTGAAAATCTCAGTCATAATGTTTAAATTAAGTCTTTTTTCCTGCTTATTCCTACAGTAGTGTTGGTGACTGAGTAGGTGTTTCTTTCTCCCCTGAGTCAATACTCAACTGGCACACTAGAGTGCTGGGCTGGTTCACCCCCTTCCTGTGAGTCCAGTGGAGGAAAGTTCTGCAAGCATACCCTCATGGAGTGTCTCTACACTACAACATCTGGAGAGCAGGGTTTGCAGTACATGAAATAAAAGTTTATTTCTGGGACTGGGCAAAGATTGAGGAGATGGGCAGAGGTTCTTCTTTTGAATGAACAAATTTGCCCATTCCCAGTTATAAATGCATTGTCTTCCTCCAGTATTTTTAGGCACTAGAAATGCATTTTCAAGAGGACTACTCACATGAACCCTCATAGAAGCCTGGAACCAACAGCAGAATGTATATTGTATATTATTAGACATAAGTTAGGGGCTCAATAATGCATGAGCAGACCTCCTTATTTATTGCTGAGCAGAAAATCGTCTCTTACTTGAACATCTGCTTTGCCTCTACTGCATCTAGGGTAGATTCAATGGCATTGGCAGATGGAGGAGGCATAAGCATTAAGAATTGATGGTGGCCTGGTGACTATAAGAAATTGAACATACAAATGTCACTGAAATAACAGGAGTTCTCTTTGTAAACTGTGACTGTCTTATAACTGGTCGATCAGCTTGACTGGTATTCCATATATTGTTAATGGAATGTCATGATTCACAATTAGCATTATGAATCCAGCTCAGTGAAAGCTAGAACCCCATGATACTTCATCCTTACGGCACTCAGAGCTTCACTGAGCAATCTGTGTTGCACAAGTCATATACATATATTCACACACATATATATATATATGAGGTGACAATAAATAGGAAAAAGGGTAGGATGATGGCTTAATGAAAACCAGATCTTGACACTGATGACCTCTCTCATTACTCTGTCAATGAAGGAATTAAATGAGAAAATATTGTAGTAGGTTTTCTCTCCTGCACCAGATAGGTTGCATGAGGGTGGGGTTGTGAGAAGACTGAGGGAATGGATAGTGAGAAAGAAAGCATGCTTGGGTGTGCTGCTGTCAGTAGCCAGGTTCCAGGACAATAGATACTTCTGTGTGAGAGCTTTAGGGAATGTCTACACTGCAAAAACAACAACAACAAAATCCCACAGCTACAAGTGTCAGAGACCAGGTCAATTGACTAGGGCTTATGGGGCTCGGGTTCTGGGGCTAAAAATAACATTGTAGGCATTCGGGTTTGGGCTGCAGCTCAGGCTCTGAAACCCTTCCTGCTCACTGGGTTTCAGAGTCTGGGCTCCATGTTGAACAGGAATGTCTACACTGCTATTTTTAGCCCCAGAGCCTGGGTCCAAGTCATTTGACCTAGGCGCTGAAACTCAGTGACGACAGGTTTTTCTTTGCAGTGAAGACATATCCTATAGGGCCTCATCCCATTCATTCAGATACCCCTGCTGCTATAATATATATTAGTGAGTAGAGGACCTCTATAGGGTTACAGTAAAACCAGAATATTAGGAACCTCTATTTTAGCCCATATTAGAATTGAATGAGCTCCACATAATATTTTTTAGTCTTTTAATAAACAGGCTCACTGTTTTTGAAAAATTGTTCCCCTCTTTCTTTGTGCTAATGTTCTTAATATTGATGCAAAACAAAATTTCAGAGTGAGCTATGGTTATATATTACACAAGCAACCACAAAAAATATCCTCCTGAAACACTAGTTGTTCTACTGAGACAGATCCTACTTTTTATTTAGTGTAACTGAGATATAATACTACATAAAAGCAAGGCTTCTGCTGCTAGTGCAATTACTGTAATTATAGCCATGTCTGCTTTAGAGAAACAAACAAAAAAGATGTTTTGTTTTCAGTAGTTTTCTGTTTGCCTAGCTGACTTTACTGCTTTCTAATTTTGTAATCAATATGAAGATTGGATTTAGTATTTGGTTTCAAGTCTCTGAAATGCCTTTTGTGTCCATGTCAAGGTTGCTTGGTTACATACAAGCTATACTGGCAAACACATTCCCCTTAACAACGTGATGCAAAGAAGCCATATTCTCAACAACTTATGCAAACATTCACTTTTGTTAAAATTATTATATTCACACACACAGACACATTTACCTCAACTATTAAGAAAGATGCTATTTTTGCCTAGCTCATATAAGAATGTGTCTTGTCACACCAAAATGAGATCCGTTAACTAAAGTCATCAATTAAATAAAACTCACTCGGTATGTATACCTCATTCTTATTCATGCAGTCATGAGCATGGGAAATGACAAAGCTATCAATTTAAAATGCATAATTTTATCTGAAGTTTTAAAAATAGGTAAAGTGATAAGTAATGGTCTTGTAGCTGAGGGCAGCATGCACTGAAGGGCATGATGATATGATCTGGAATGAAATGACCTTCACAAATCGGTCACGCGAATATTTTAACAATAAGCTTCCCAGTGTTTCCTAACTAGAACTTTTTTTTAGCCTGTTACCCTTTTTGTTTCCCCTACAATTTCTAGTGAACATACTGAGTATTTCTGGCATGAAACAGCTCTTTAGGAAACATGGAAATTTCTCACATGATAGAATGAGGGACACAGTGTCAACACAGATTTGATAACTGAAAGAATAAGAATTTGGCGTTTCACATTACCCATTTATCTGAATGCAAGGAGTAAACTATGGAAAAAATTAGATGTCAGCAGCATCTACATTAGCTATTAATATAATTTTTCTAACACTGCTTTTCTAAACTAACCATCCTAATCATGAAACTGAAAGTTATTCTGCACATACCACTGTAGAGCTGCTGAGACATTGGATCAGAGTCACAGATGTGTAAATCAGCAGACATCTGGCCCATTAAGTAAAACAATAATTCATTCAGGAGTAAGTTCAAGATATAAACAATAAGTATCATCCCAATGGTTCAGTGAATATCTCAATTCCCTGCCATGCAGGTGATGCTATGTTCAGGAGAAATCTATTCTTGATCTTTGGAGATTGAAGCATTTGAGAGCTGATGTTCTCAGCCTCCACATGCATTGTGTTTTCACACCATAAGTTAAAGTGGCGTTGCAGTCTCATTGTTTTAACTTCCACAGCACCTAATGATGGTTAGGAAAAAGAGGATGGATTTTATGGTAAAAGATGGGCCAGAATTTAAGGATGAAACTTTAGGAATCCCAGATAGACTGACAAATAGCTGCAACGACTAGATCAGGGAGGCAGGGGTTATTGGGGACTAATGGGGCAAGGAAAATCTTATGCTGTTGTGCCTGGGGCTGCAGGTCATGCAAATAGAAAGAATAAAATGATATATCATTTTTCCTTAGTATTTTCTCTGGAGAATGGGGATCTACATCACATAAATAGAAAAGAAAAACAAACAAACCAAACTGAGTTCTTAAGGAATGCAAATATAAAGTTGAAGAAATACTAATTGTGGTATGTAAACTTTTGCTTAAATCAGCCTTTGTACCAATTGAGTGGCAGATAGCTAATGTAATGCTGATTTTTAATAAAGGGCTCCAGGGGCGATCCTGGCAATTACAGATTGGTAAACCTAACTTCAGTACCAGGAAAATTGGTTGAAACTATAGTAAAGAACAGAATTATCAGACACATAGATGAACACAATGTTAGGGAAGAGTCAACTCAGCTTTTGTAAAGGGAAATCATGCCTCACCAATCTATTAGAATTCTTTGAGGAGGTAAACAAAGGGTGATTCAGTGCCTATAGGGTACTTGGACTTTCAGAAAGCCTTTGACAAAGTCGCACACCAAAGGCTCTTAAGTAAAATAAGCAATCATGGGATAAGAGGGAATGTTTGTTCACGGATAAGTAATTGCTTAAAAGATAGGAAACAAAGGGTTGGAACAAATGGTTAGTTTTCACAATGGAGAGAGGTAAATAGCAGGGCTACCAAGAATCTGTACTGCGACCAGTGCTGTTCGACATATTCATAAATTATCTAGAAAAAGAGGTAAACAATGAGGTGGCAAAGTTTGTAGATGATACAAAATAATTCAAAATAACTAAGTCTAAAACTGATGGTGAAGAGTTACAAAGGGATCTCATAAAACTGGGTGATTGGGCAACAAAATGGCAGGTGAAATTCAATTTTAATAAAAGCAAAGTAATGTACATTAGAAAACATAATCCCAACTAAACATACAAAATGATCCTAATTATATATATAAAATTAGCTGTTACCTATCAAGAAAGAGTGTTTGCTGTCATCATGGATAGTTCTCTGAGAACATCTGCTGAATGTGCCCTCGCTGTCAAACATCTAACAATATTAGGAGCCACTAGGAAAGGGATAGGTAATAAGACAGAAAATATCATAATGCCACTATATAAATCCCTGGTATGCCCTCACCTTGACTACTGTGTACTGCTCTGGTGTCCGATCTCAAAAAAGCTATATTAGAGTTGGAAGAGATACAGAGAAAGGCAACAAAAATTATTAGGGGTATGGAAGATCTTTCATATAAGGAGAGATTAAAAACATTGGAACTGTTCATCTTAGAAAAGAGATGTACAAGGGGGGATATGATAGAGGTCTTTAAAATCATGAATGGCTTGAAGAAGGTGAATAAGGATGTGTTATTTATCCCTTCACATAACACAAGGCCCAAGGATCACCTAGTGTTGGAAGACAGAATTCTGGGCTAGACAGGTCATTGGTCTGACCCAGGATGGCCATTCTTATGAGGCAAACATTAGCAATTATCTCATGTGGTTTTATCACTACCTTCAAAAGACGTGCAGACACAGGAAGTTAAACATTTGAATGGGCAAATACATTTCAGTCATTTCTGCAGGCATTTACTATGCAAAAGACAGTAGAAGCAGTTTGGCTGCATGTCACTGGATGATAGAAGTAGGATATGGCCAGCCCATGTAGGGGGCCATGCAGAACACGCCTCTGTGGCTGCTGAATGTATTTGCAGGATAGAGGCAGACATGGGAGATGAAGAAATATAGTCACTGTGTCTACAGTTGCCTGCATAGGATGGGGCACAGTTACAGTGCAGCTTGGATGGAAAACAGATTATATCTCCCTATGCAAAGTTAGTTCATTTGGGCTTTGGGTAAGGAAGATACTCTGGCCCAAATGAATGTAAGGATAATCTCCACTAGGCTATATAATTCAAAAGTTAATGACATTTTAAATAGCATTCTAACATTAGTAAATAGAGAATACTTCGTATGTGGACGTTTGACATTTGAACAGATCTCTGTTTTTGTTGCATATGTTCTTATTTTTACAGAAACTGTGAGACAGAGAGACAAAACAAAACCTATCATAGTTTTTAATGCATTCGATACCGTCTATGTGAGCAGGTGCTGTGAGCAAAGTCTCCAACACCTTGAAATATTTTAATCAGATAATGTCACAGTCATGAGTTGACACCAAGTATAAAGTGATTGGCTTTGAGGCAATTTTGGCCATGCTAACTTCAGGCTGTGCAATCTGAAGTGCTGAATGTTAGTTATGTGCATCTAGAGTTTAGGTCTAACTGGGAAGACTGGTTTGTGGCAATGGTCATCAAGTGAAAGGAAGTATGGTGTAGGTTAAGCAGGGTTTAGTTGGAGGATGCCTTCTTCCATAGCTAACTCAATTTACATACCAGTCTAATTTGTCAGACCACATGGCTCAAGGAAAAGCTACTCCTAAATTTGGGAAACAGGAGGTGTTTTCATCAGTTAGAATTGGACAACTTCTTACAAAATTGAAGTGCACTGTGAAAATAAACTAGACTGCTGCTTATCTGACAGAACTTCTTATTATGAGGCCATCCTGATTCTATGCAGAGCCCATTTCTCATACCTGTCCCCAACACTTCTCCTGATTTGAATAAGCTGTTTCCCTCCTATGACGTTATCTGATTAAAATATGACCATGCAAAATCATGGTTGTTACCACTGTTATATAATTGCAATGAATCTTATACAAAATGTGATGCATGGCCGGATTCAACCTTTAGAGACATGTTAGAAAGATATGTAAATAGTAATTAGGGCCATTCCATGGTAGATAGGCTAGAACTTTGAAATGCAAACCTATATTGTTAGAAATTAGAGGTGATACTAATTGTATGTATGTACTCATATCTTGTTGAATGTTAGCCATGTAAACAGACAGTTCCTGTCTGTCACTATAGCTATTGATTCAGAGATCAAAAGGAAATATTAACATTAGATGAATCTTGGATGAAGTAATGTCATTATCATAGAATATCAGGGTTGGAAGGGACCTCAGGAGGTCATCTAGTCCAACCCCCTGCTCAAAGCAGGACCAATTCCCAACTAAATCATCCCAGCCAGGGCTTTGTCAAGCCGGGCCTTAAAAACCTCCAAGAAAGGAGACTCCACCACCTCCCTAGGTAACACATTCCAGTGCTTCACCACCCGCCTAGTGAAATAGAGTTTCCTAATATCCAACCTAGACCTCCCCCACTGCAACTTGAGACCATTGCTCCTTGTTCTGTCATCTGCCACCACTGAGAACAGCCGAGCTCCATCCTCTTTGGAACCCCCTTTCTGGTAGTTGAAGGCTGCTATCAAATCCCCCCTCATTCTTCTCTTCTGGAGACTAAACAATCCCAGTTCCCTCAGCCTCTCCTCATAAGTCATGCGCTCCAGACCCCTAATCATTTTTGTTGCCCTCCGCTGGACTCTTTCCAATTTTTCCACATCCTTCTTGTAGTTTTGGGCCCAAAACTGGACACAGTACTCCAGATGAGGCCTCACCAATGTCGAATAAAGGGGAATGATCACATTCCTCGATCTGCTGGCAATGCCCCTACTTATACAGCCCAAAATGCCGTTAGCCTTCTTGGCAACAAGAGCACACTGTTGACTCATATCCAGCTTCTCGTCCACTGTGACCCCTAGGTCCTTTTCTGCAGAACTGCTACCTAGCCATTCGGTCCCTAGTCTGTAGCAGTGCATGGGATTCTTCCGTCCTAAGTGCAGGACTCTGCACTTGTCCTTGTTGAACCTCATCAGGTTTTTTTTGGCCCAATCTTCTAATTTGTCTAGGTCCCTCAGTATCCGATCCCTACCCCCTAGTGTATCTACCACGCCTCCTAGTTTAGTGTCATCTGCAAACTTGCTGAGAGTGTAGTCCACACCATCCTCCAGATCATTAATAAAGATATTAAACAAAACCGGCCCCAGGACCGACCCTTGGGGCACTCCGCTTGAAACCGGCTGCCAATTAGACATGGAGCCATTGATCACTACCCATTGAGCCCAACGATCTAGCCAGCTTTCTATCCACCTTACAGTCCATTCATCCAGCCCATGCTTCTTTAACTTGGTGGCAAGAATACTGTGGGAGACCATATCAAAAGCTTTGCTAAAGTCAAGGAATAACACATCCACTGCTTTCCCCTCATCCACAGAGCCAGTTATCTCATCATAGAAGGCAATTAGGTTAGTCAGGCACGACTTCCCCTTGGTGAATCCATGCTGACTGTTCCTGATCACTTTCCTCTCCTCTAAGTGTTTCATAATTGATTCCTTGAGGACCTGCTCCATGATTTTTCCAGGGACTGAGGTGAGGCTCACTGGCCTGTAGTTCCCCGGATCCTCCTTCTTCCCTTTTTTAAAGATGGGCACTACATTAGCCTTTTTCCAGTCATCCGGGACCTCCCCCGCTCGCCATGAGTTTTCAAAAATAATGGCTAATGGCTCTGCAATCTCATCCGCCAACTCCTTTAGCACCCTCGGATGCAGCGCATCTGGCCCCATGGACTTGTGCACATCCAGTTTTTCTAAATAGTCCCGAACCACTTCTTTCTCCATGGAGGGCTGGTCACCTTCTCCCCATATTGTGCTGCCCAGTGCAGCAGTCTGGGAGCTGACCTTGTTCGTGAAGACAGAGGCATTGTCTATATGTCTCTTTAAAGTTTGTGATAGACTGCCTAATGGATAAATTGCCATGTGTTAATTTGGGTAACTAATTACCAGTGATGCTTTGGAAAAAAAGTCTCCATAATTTCCTATTGTTAGCTGAAGGACTCCAACCTGTCAAAGAAGGCCTGAAATTGTATAAAGAGGCCTTGGGTCCCAATCTTTTTTGTCTCAGATCTGCTTGTTGCTTCATGCAGGGGAACATTAAGCCCAAGACTGAGATCTCCAGTCCTAAACCTGGATTCACCCTGAATATAAACATTGAACTATAACCTATGAACTAATTCTGAAAGAACTCTTTGCAACTACATCTCTGCTATGAATCAGAATCTCAAGAACTGTAATCATATCTGTATGTATATTGATCTTTTAATGAATACTCTCTCTTTTCTTTTTAATAAGTTTTAGTTTAGTTAATAAGAATTGGCTGTAAGCATGTATTTGGGTAAGATCTGGAATATTCATTGACCTGGGAGGTAATGTGTCCTTTGGGATTGGTAGAACTTTTTTATATGATGAATAAGATTTTTTCAGTAATCCTCATCATATTTGACTTGGGTGTCTGGGTGGAGGCCTAAGGCTGGGTTGCTTTAGGGAACTGTGTTGTTGGCTTCTGGGTAACCAGTGAGATATTATAGAAGCTGTTTTGTACTGGTTTGGTAAATCTAAGAATTGGAATATCTACCAGCTTTGGGGGATTGTCTGCCCCCTTCTTTGCAGTTCACCCTAATTGAGCGACCTCAGTTGGCTCCCCTGGGACTCTGGTCACACCTCCACAGAGAGTCCTCCATCCAAAAGTTACAACCCCACATGAATAAATATGTCACAAAGCAAAGCAGCACCAGCTGCCCCTTATGCTGAAGGGTGGAAGAGGGTATTCAGAAAAGATTATAAAGTTTGGTTAAAGTTTGAAAGAACATCCAAATCTTCCAGTAATTATGTAAAGCAAGCACATATGAGGGTTTAGTATTACACTAAGATGATTCTTTTTAAATTATTGTTATTTATTTTTCCTTATGGAGCACTAAGGATGCTCAACATTGCACTGGACACAAAAATAAAGATTCACACTCACAAAGAGATTACAGTTTAAGTCCTTGCTCCTCTAAAGAGAACAGCATGGGATCCCTGTTCCCAATCCGAGACTCACATGTGCTCTGCATGTGTGGTATGCTTTGCAGAACTGGAGCTTAAATGACAAAGAGAAAAAAATAAGATACATTGAGGAGGAGGGAATCACTTTAGAGGGATTTTCTTTTTAAAATGATGATTTTTTTAAACTCTTTGTGGGCATCATGGACGAAATGAGTCTTTAGTAGGGGTTTGAATGTGAGTGGTGGATTGATGTACCAAGACTGGAAGGGCATATGATAAATATAGGGCTTCAGGGGGAAAGGTACACAGTTGAGAATGGGAGAAGGAAATGAATGGTGTATTGAGGTGGACTTTGTTGGTGGGGAAATAAGGAGCTTGGGGCATGGTATGAGACCAGGTCTGAAATGTAGACTTTGGTCCAACCTGCATGGCCTTGAAGGTTGGTCAAAAGGCCAGTGTCAGGGGTAGATTGCATCTAAGGATATGTCTACATTTTGAGCTAGAGGTGTAATTTCCAGCTCAAGGAGACATACCTGTGCTAGCTCTGATCAAGCCAGTGTGCTAAAAATAATGTAGCTGAAGAGGCGCGAGCTGCCATGAGTAGGTACCTGTCCAAGACACTAGGCACTTACTCAGGGGGGCTATCCTCTCCTACCATTTGTTCCACTGCAGCTACACTCTATTTTTAGCATACTAGCTTGATCAGAGCTAGTGTGGGTATGTCTCCTCAAGCTGGAAATTACACCTCCATCTTGACGTGTAGACATACCGTAAATTAACCTAAATGAGTGTAAGGGGTTTAATTTGGTGGGGATCTAATTTACACCATTTTATGTATCAGTTTGCCCCAGTGAGTTTAAACTATGAGAGAGATTACAGGTTGGTATGGAATCTAGTCAAAATCACTTCAGAAAAAAAAACATTTTAAACATATAGAGCAGTACATAGACAAAATGCAGTGTGCAAGAATATGCAACAAGGAACAAAAAACCCTAGGATTCTGGTGACAGGATGCTTAAGCTGAATGCTCATAGTTTATGATGCTGCTAGGATCTCTTAATAGAATTATATCCTTGCTTTACTTGGCTGCATATCTGTTACTCTTATTACATTAAAAAACCCACCCAGCTGTTAGTGCCAAGGCACAGATGTTATGTACAAAAAGTTATATTTTTTCAGCCCATGGAATGAGAAATTGATTCTGAATTTTTAAACAAGCATGCCTTCAAAAATGTAATTACAGAGTTGCTCCAGGAAACAGGGTAATATATTTTCACTCAGAAATCCTCTGCCTTTATGTTAGGTGAAAACTGTTCTGTTTGTTTAAAGGTCTTAGCAAAACAGCTGCAAAGCTGAAGAACGCTGCCATGCAAGAAACCAAGACTTGGGTTCTGAAATAGACTCAGTTTCTGAGCTAGTTTGAATTGAGGGCAATGTAAATGTGGCATATTCGCTCTCCCAAGGGTAATGATGGGGAGGGGAAGGAATGGAACTGGGTTCCTCTTAGAAGTGGATGAACCAGTGAAGTTAAAGTAACCTCCAAACCTTGTTCTAACTTTGAAACTCTTACCATTATTTTTATTTATTTGTATTCTGGTAGCACCCACAACACATATGAAAAGACATAGACCCTACCCTGACAAGCTTGCTATTTAGGAAATGAAGCATCATGCGAGTAGTGAGGGATGCAATACATTTTACAATTATTAAATACATTTTTTTAAATAAAATGTATAAATACATATCCACTATATCCAACTGTCAATCACCCTTTCCATAACTGGTTTCCCAGTTTTTGTAGGCATCATGGATGAAGTGGATATTGGAAGAGGAATTTGAAGGAAGGGAAGAGAACAGCCTTAAGTATCATGTCAGGGAAGATGATACATACATAAGGAAAGCATGGAAGAAGGGGAAGAGAGAGTTATGGGAGAAAAAGAACAGTGGATGGTCAAGGCTCACTTCAGTGATGGAGTAAAGGGAGGTGGAGGTGTCCTAGTAAGAGAGAGGGTGTATAAGTAGGTAGAGCTGTGAAGAACTTCTCCCAAGTCATACTACTTTTGAGGTTAATTTCCTCACATGCAAACACATTGCTTAAGAAAAAAAAATAAGTGCCTCTGAATTTCAAGATTCTGATCAGAAATTGAAGTTTGTTTTTGTTAGGGCTGGCCAGAAAACAACAATTCCATACCATGACAAAATTTGAGGTTTCAAAATTTGTTTTCATTCTGATCCAGAATAACATTTTGACATTTTTCATGGAAAAAAAATAGAGCAGGAACTAGCCTCTCCTGCAATAGTCCAGTATTTAGCCACTGACCTGGGATGTAGGCCACCTGGGTTCAAGTCCTATCTCTGCCTGAGTCACCTCTGCCTCCCAGGTGACTAACCTAACAAATCAGTTATTGGTTGTTCTGGCTTCTCTCCCATGCTGAAAAGCCTTACAAGTGAAATTTTCATCAAAAGTGATACATTTCCATGAAACATTTTGTTTTCAATGGAACAGCTTTTTCAATGGAAAACAAGTTTCATCTAATATTTTTTGACCAGCTCTCCAGTCAGCCTAAAATGAAGCCAAAAGCACCAGAAATCTCATGAGATAGTCTAATCTGCAGATCTAAGAGGGTTGGATAGCAGGTTTAGAACTCTTCTCCTCCCATCAAAAAGTTTAACAAAAGAACAGTTGGAACAAAACAGAACATGGAAGTACTGAGATGTAGGATACACTTCATCAGTAAGTCATTTGCTTTTGTCTCTTTATTGATCCTTCTTCTATACATTATCATTGTTAGATTGTATATGCCTCAGGTTAAGGGCCTTGCACATTTATTTTGTAAAATGCTTAGCACATTTTTGGTGCCATACAAATAATAATCATTCAGACAGGCATCTGAGTACTTATCAAAGCCTTTAATCTTTTGAAATTTATGCATCACTTGTCACGGCTTAAACAACATTCTTTGATGGGATTTTGTTTCCTCAACATCAGCGTTGGCCAGTTGATTTTATTCTTAGATTTAGGTAAACCATTACATTGACTGCTATCAAGAAAATGGAAGAATTGGATTACAGAGGAATAAAATGTGACAACTCAGAGTGACAGGGGAGACAAAGTCTTTTTATTCCTCTCATCCCATCCTGTCAATATTCCAATTTTTTTCTACAGGGCAAAAGGTCTCTTGATATAAATCAAAGACAGTAGGAAGAGTTGATCCTAGGCCATAGACACTATGGTGATGGGTAACTATATTACACCCAAAGATAGATACAGCTCTGAGGGGCACTGACATGAACTCCTCATTGTTTTACTGTATTTCTTTATGATACTAAAGAAAAATAAAATGTGTTTTCATGTGTTTAAAATAACAAAATCAATGATAATCCCCATACAACTAAACTTTCATTAAAAACGCCCAGTGGCAAAATCATTATTGCACTTTTCAGTATGGCTTAATTAGAGAAGAGCTGATTTTGATACCCTCATACCAGGATAGTTCAATATCCCAGATAATCTAATAATTTAACAAAATGCTTGATAAATATACATTGGAATGGGAGTCTGGTACTGACAGAAATAAGCCCTTGGAGTTTGGGAGGGAAGATCAGCACAAACGTTTTAGAATTAAAAGAGATAAAGGAGCAGCAGCAGGAAATAGTATTGTTTCCTTAATTAGCCCAGGGACAACAAATACAAGGACAACATGCACAGCAGATTTGTTTGTAGGAACACCTTTGAAATGGTATGATGTATTGTGTGATCAGATTAGGACAGTCCAAGGCCCCTAGCACACCTCTGCAGGAGGCCCCCTTGGACATACCCCAGTTCCATGTCCCAACTCCTGCTTGCTGCAGTGGTAGTAGGGACTACCCATATAGGTGTCATCTGCTGGGTGGCCCACCACTACTTTTCTTTGGGCAGACTGGTGCTTCCCCCTGGTGGTTTGAGGTCTGTCCCAGAGGAGGGAGGACTCAACTACTAGTCACTTGAGCAGAGTCCTGTATGTGTGTGTGTAGTGGAGGCCCTGAAGACATCACCTAAGTGAGGCCATCATGATCCAGTGCAGCAGATTTTAGAGTTAACCACCCGTTAGAATGGATGGAGCAGTTCATCCCCCTTTTAGCACTATTGTCTTAGGTTGTCCACAGATTTGGGCAGACATCATTTAGTCAGTTTCCACTTGGGTCAAGGGTTTCTTCACAACTAAGAGGGCTAGAAGCATTTTTTTTTAAACAAATCTTCATGTGACTTCAGGAGCTGGTGTCAGAGGAATATGGCTATAGTGTCTATGCTTTAATCCAGCCCTTCCTTATTTCTGTAAAAGAAGCAATTTGTTCTTGGTCTATAGGATAGTTGTTGCTAGGATATAATTATACATCAAGTTTTTAAAGATGGAAATTAGGGGGGTAAATAGCCAAAGAGACAACAACAAGTTACAAGAAAATTTTAAAGTATATCAGAAGCAGAAAGCCTGCATGGGAATTGGTGGATCTGCTGAACAAGAAGAAAGTAATGGTAGCAATGAAGGCGGCTAAGAAGATTTCAAAGTAGCTAAATGATTTCTTTGTATCAGTCTTCACTGAAGAAGATGAGCCTGATTCTCTTCTCATCTCCACATTTTTACGCTGAAGTAACTCCATTGATTTCAATAGTGCTATTCCTGACTCACACATTAGTGAGAGGAGTATATACTCAGGAAATATACCTGGATGTGTCACTATGGACAGCTCAATGAACACATCGGTTCGATGCACATTGATAGTCAAAAACATTGGTTTACGATGCATAATAGTTCATCCTCAAGAAACAGTTGCCAGTTTTTGGACACCCAGAATCTGACAGAAATCCAGTAATAGCCAAATTTCAAGGAGCTACTGCACAAGAGTTAGGGATGGATGTCACGTATGAGAGACTTAGCCAAACAGTGGTGCACAAGAAGCTCAGGCCAGATGTGCCTCTGGTAAATATAGTAGCATTCTGGTTTCGTTGCTGTTTTTAACTGTATTGTATGTAGTCTAGGTTATGGACTGGCATTAAATGAGCAGCAAAGGTGTAAACTACATTTTTTATGTTTTAATTTGGAATAATTCATAGTTTTAGAAGAAGAGTTTAGGAGTTTTACCCTTGTCTCAGTGATTTTAACTTCTCCCTAAGCCCCTTATATCCTTATTTTATTGTGATTTGGGAAGATCAACTGTCATGCTGTCTGGAGTAGCTCATGAGCAAGAATACCAACCTCAGGTCACACTGTTAAGAAGCAGGGCACAAATCCCAAACTGGGCTGGGCACAAATCCCAATACTTAGACTTCACCAACCAGGTAACAAGTGTAAACACCTCAGGGACTATATAGCCTTAACATGGAGTCACACACAGTCCCCTGGGGCATTCCAATCTATCTTGCCACCTTGGCAAGCTTGACTCTGTGATAGATGGTTACTTTACACCAAAAATCACAAAATATTCAGGTTACTCCCAGTTCCAAAGTACCAGTCACTTACCCCAGGTCAATTATAACCTTAGATCTCACATCAAAGACAATGCTTATAGCCAATCCTATACTAAACTAGCTAAGGATTTATTAATTAATAAAAAGAAATAAGACAATTATTTACAAGGTTAAAACAGGTAAACATACACATACACACATAAATGAATTGCAGGTTTAGGTTTCAGATGGTAATAGAGCAGTTGAAATATGCCAGCTCTATAAATCCTTTAGAGCTAACCCAAGTTAATCTTGGAGATGTTTTGATTATGTTTAGGAATCGTTGCCCCTTAGAGTCCAAACAGCATAAAAGACTCTAATTCCTTCTGGTCAGGAATTTTTATCCACATCTCCCTAGAGTCCAAGCTGATGGGATGAGCACGTCTGCAGATCCCCCTCTTTATGGGTGTGCTGGGAGCAATCAACAAAGTCCTTGTGCTTTGATGGCTTACAATGGCCCATTTGGATTCAATAGGCATTCCTGATGGGCTGGAGATAACCCCTCTTCATGGATTCATACCAGTATTTCACACTTAGTGTAGTTTCTTTCCTGACTGGATTTACAGTTTCAGAGCAAACATTTTTACAGTTACAGAACAAACACTTAAGTATGACCTTATAGTTGGGGTTATAGATATTATAAATGATATTAATGTGTGCAGCAGCTCACAAGCATTTAATAAAGTCTGAACACTAAATTCATTGTTACAAGTCTAATACCTATTTTAGCGATACCAACACACAGGTGAGTCAGACTGGTTTCCAGCTATGCATTTGATAGTGTTCACTTGGGGCCTAAGGATTTTGGCATGAGCTGGCACCTGGTCTATCAGAATCACATCAGCCATCTCATATTGAATAAGACCTTACTCCATTGATATTTCTACAGTGTGATGCTACTCAAACCAGATATGATTACAGGTGAGATTTCCAGAAACACCTATGTGATTTAAGGAATGTCTACACTGCCAAAAAAGAAAGCACGTTCTTAACTCAAGTTAGCTAACTAGTTTTTCAAATCAGTTTAGCAATTTGAGATCAAGGCTGTAGGGGGTGCCAGGGATTGAATTTGCTAACCTTTGTTAAAAGTCGAGTTGCTATGTCTTCATTGATATTTTATACAGAGTTAGCTAACATGGGTTAGCTAACGCCAGTTAGAATACACTGATGAAAAAAGTGTGGGCATACCATTATGCACTTTTGACAATCCCACACTATAACTGTAGATTGGAATAATCCAAAAATCATTCCCCTGTGCTAAATTTCTGTTTATAGATCTGGTTATATGGAGGGCGATTATATTCACTGTTGAAGCTAAGTTCAAACAAATAAGGCTGGAATGTAGCCTGTGAGGTTTCCATTGTTTAAAATCGAATTTATAGCACTATATGAGAGCTATGGTTGTGGGCCAGATCTTCAACGTTGGTAAATTAGCACAGTTCCCTTAAACTCAACCTTGCTACACCAATTTGCACCAGCTGAGGATCTGACCTTGCATGTGTAAATGTACTCAAGTGACTAACAAAAAGAATGAAATTGGAGTGATCATAATTTACAAATGTTTTATTCTTTCATAGACAATTTATTGTAGGAATAATAGAAGGAATGATATAGTTTTTGTCCTGCCTTGGATCAGTATGATGAAATTCATTTTCTTTTTGATACAAACAGTTTGAAAAGGACTATCATTCTGAGTAATAAATGAAAGAAAAGTGTCATGGCTCAGAGATACATATTAATTTTGTTAACAGAAAGCCATTTACTTTTCCTTAATTAAACTTAACCATCATACTCTAAATTGCTAAGGGGATTACAAAATTGTCTTTTCAGGTTTGTATGGCAGGTAGTGTTTGACTAAAATGACCCTTGTCTGAACCCAAGTTACATTTGAAAATGTGTAAAGAGAGACACTTTTTAATAATTTAAAGTCATCTTTATTTTTCTTCATTAAAAGGTAGCAGTTTCTTCACAGTTTCAAATTAAAAGGTCCACAGGATTAATGAAAGACAATGCAGTGGCAATGTAACTTTTTACATTAATGAATGTATGAGCTGTCAGTCAAAGCATAGTTTAATCAAATATAGTTACTTAGTGTGGGCTAATAATATGTTCTCCAGGATACATAACCACAGAAAGATACAGTACCTCCCAAAAGAGGTTATAATCAAAAGGTCATATACATTGAATGGTGCTCCTCTCCATGTGTGGTCCCTGACCCTGCCAGCAGGTAGGGGATCTTGGGGGACAACTACTGCACTGGCGGGGTGCAAAATAAGCTTTATTAAGAAAATGCAAAAACAGGGAAAATTCAATAGTGAGGGGTATGGGGTTTGTTAAGGTAGACAAGTGGGGAGGGTTTTCTTTTAGTAAATAGGATAGGGGGTTTCAATAGTGGGGTACAATACAGTGGGGTACAATACAGTTGGGTACAATACAGTTGGTAACCAATTAACACTGAAGTATAAATGTAACAGGTAGCTAACAGTTTCTATGTAAAGGGTGTGTTACAGCAGCATATAACCAACTAACAGTTATGGGTAAAATGTGTTAAATAACCAACAACTCTAGGTAAAAATATGTCACAGTGGTGTAAATGTAAAATGTGAGGTGTGTTAGAAAGAAAAAGGGTAACCAATGGGGGTTTATGCTAGACTTTAGTAATACAATTGAGGTTTGGCAGCAGTAGGAGCGGGGTGAGCACGTGGGGGAAGGGATTAAAAGAGAGAGAGAGAGAGAAAGGCAGTGGTAGAGGAATGAGGTTGGGGGATGGGGGAAGAGGAGCACGTGGTGGAGCAGAGACCAAAGGCAGAGGCACTGTGGAGGGAGATTTAAACTCAGGGAGACACAGAGAGCAGACAGGCTGCAAGTTTAAACAGCAGAGAGACTGCAACGAGTGACTGGGGAGCTCGGGGGGAGACACGGGCAAGCTCGCGGGGGGGGGTAGCGGGAAGACAGACTTAACCACAATTATACAGAACACAGCAAAATCTTATCTATGATCTAACTTAACCAAGACTACACAAATTAGCAAGTAACAGAACACAATGCAACAATTTTTTAAACCTAACTTACAGAGCACAATACAAACAATTCTTTAAACCTAACTTAACCACAGCTATGCAAAATGAAATTACAACTTATCTGGACTAAGAACCTGATTCTAATAGGTGCACCTTACACTCCCTGCCACTTGTTTGATCGGGAGGGGGAGCAGTTCCAGAGGGCAGAGTGGTGTGTGCCCAGGGTACAACCCAGGGCGGGGGGGGGGGGTTAACTAGTGGTGGCCGCGGCAGTGGGCTGGCTGCAAGCCAGCAGCCCAGGATACAGTCCAGGAAGGCACAGCCTAGCAGCGGCACAGGCTTATTTCTAGCAGCAAAGGCGCTGCGGAGCCAGAAACAGATTACAGATACAGACCAAGGAGTTAGCTTGGGTCTGTCTGCTGGGGAAACAAGGCCAGCAGCTAGGACAGGGGGAGTTTGCAAGAGGGAGTTCTTACCATTCCCCAGGACAGCAGCAAGCACAGAGACAGGAACGGCAGTAGCATTGGAGGATGGAGAGAGGACTCGAATCGCTTACAATAATCAGGAGATCTCCAGGCATAAATTCGTTGTTCGTGGGAGGGGAGTTTAAAAACAGGGGTACGCTCAAAAACAAACGAGAGCGGGGAGAGGGCCCTCCAAAGACCCCTAGCTGATCAGACCAGGTGGCAAAGCAAGGACCTTCTCCGAGGTCTGATCAGAAAATGTCCGGCTTTAAAGGCAAACTCAGGCAGTTTCCCACCAGTACTTTTGATTGGCTCCTCTTGATACAGGGGAGGAGAGAAGGCAGGGAAAGGCTGCAGGTAAGCATAGGCATGCCTGGGCATGTTCTGAGCCACAGGTATGACTCATATGCTTAATTAGTTGGCCACTTCAGGTCTTGCATTTCTGGGCAGCGCCCCCACACCGAGCCCGGGTCTGAACAAAGGAACCAAACAAAGAAGCAAGAAGCCCCCTCCCTAGGCAGAGCAATGGCTCCAGTTAGTCTGTACAAGCCATTCCTATGAATAGGGCTGTGACTTTAGTTAGCACAATGGCCGGGAGGGGCGGCCACACAGGACAAACAGAAAGGAGAGGGGGAAAAAAGGAATGCAGCAAGGGGACAGCTGTAACAGACAGTCCCATTGATTTCAATGAAAGTAATCACTGAATATGATGCTACTCATTATGAGTGAGGATATGAGAATTTGAGCCTGTAGCCTTTTCCTGATCGTTAATAAGACAGAGATGACCTTATTTGCTGAGCAACTACAATTCACATGGTCTTGGTATTCAGTTACTCTGAAAGGCAGGCCCTGACAGTGCAGCCCAAACAAATTTTAAACATACATACTAAACATATATAAAAAGCACATGATATGTTTGTTGAAAGCTGATGTTCTTGCAGTTGGTGTGTTTTTGTTTTTTTTTAATTCACTCCTTGATGGGTATTATATAATGGCCAGGCTGAAGAAGTATTTTAAGGAGGGATTTGATGACATAGGAACAATACTTTGAATTTGTTTGTTGTGAAAACATATTTGAGACTATACAGTTATTGTCTGTTGTATAGGAAGAAGTTTGACATTCTCTTGTAGCTAAAAGTATTCTATTTTGTGAGTCAGATTCGATGATTCTGACACATTTGCTCCCTGCTCATGTTTTATGAGAATTCTATTAGCAAATAATATGTAAATGATTGCACTGCCACTTTGGGATTCTAGTCTTCCCTTGATAGGTGAACATGAGTTACACAATCATGAGAGTGAGGAGCTGTTTGTAGAATGATGCTCTCAGTACAAGTAAATTTGTCTCAATGCATTTAGTTAACAGTTCTAATTATTAGATATTTAAAGGGTCAATCCTGCATTCCCTATTCACCTAAAACTGCCACTAAATCCAATTATTTAATCTTTACACACTATTTCTTGGTATAAAAAGTAGTCAGAATGAATGTATAAGTTTTATTCATTCTAATTCTTTCTTTTGAATCAAAGTGCTTTATTATTAGAGATGGTCAGGAATTTTCTGACACAACTACTTTTGTTGGAAAATGCCTGTTCCTCGAAATTGAAACTGTTCATCAGAAGGGGTTGGTTTCAATGAATCTCCCAATCAAAAAACATGGGAGGGGGAGAAAGGTTTTTAATTTTTGAAACTTCCATTTTGACATTTTCAGAATTAAAAATTTCAGTTTTCCAGTTCAACATGACTTTTCATTTTGAAATTTAAGTCGGTTTATACTAAAAACATAAGAAGGGCAAAAAATAAAGAAAAAGGACAAAACTAAAATGAAACATTTTGAAATTATCAAAATGAAATGTTATGATTGACCAGAGTCGATTTTTTTTCCAGATTATCTGTTTGTGAAAAAAAATTGAAATTTCAATTTCTCTTCCTGATTCAGGATGGAAAACATTTTGAAATCTTGAAGACACTCATGGGATAGTTAAGCCATTTCCTACCCAGCCCTGCTGATTATAAAACCTTATGTTGGTGAACACTTATAAATGTAAGTAGTCAATGGGACTACTTGGGTAGATGCTGACTCACATGAGTAAGATTTGCAGAGTTTAGCCGTAAAATAAAGTTTTTTGGAGTATTGGCTCATCCCCCCCATTAATTAAATTCAATTTGATCTCTACTTTTTCACTTTGCAAGGAGAAAAATGTAAACCACTGTAGTCTATAATGACTGCCATTCTTTGATGATCAAAGCTGCAAAATAAAGCTCCGTTTTTGTTAGGCAAACCAAAGACACAACATCTAGATTTTTTCTCCTTTGGCATGCTTACAATGTTTACAAACTCTTTGAAGCAATTTCTGAAAAATACGATAAGCATATAAGAAACTTATTTTGCAGTTAGTTTATTTACAGCTTTTAGGGTTCTGCAAACAAGTATGTATATGACTAACCTTATTCACATGACTCCCATTGATCTTATCCAGGTGTGTAAGTGTTTTCAGGCTCAGTCAGAATTATGTACTACTAATTTATACAATCTTCTCAGGGAAACTCAGTGTCTCATCTCTTTCAGAGTGCTAAATAAAGTACTGAAATATTTAGTTGATGGAGCCAGTACAGTAACCCACTCTCCATTGGGTTAAGTAAATTTAGAAATATTGCTGTTACAGCTATTACAATCACATTTTTGGTATCTTTTGTATTACAGGTCATAACAGCAGCCTTGAAAAATTCATCATTTTATTTCTCTGGAAAATCCATGGTACTCTGGCTCTATATACAGACAATGGATGGTATCCCAATCTCACATATGTTGGTTTTACGTGAGTGTGACTCCACTGGCATAGACGCTGACTTTTATTTTTCCCGGTGGGTGCTCCACCCCCACTCTGCCCCAAGGCCCCGCCGCACTCCACCCCGTCCTTGAGGCCCCGCCCTCCCTCCACCTCTTCCTGACCCCGCTCTGCCCTCTCCTCCAAGGCCCCATGCCAACTGCCGAACAGCTGAACAGTATCCCAGCTGAACAGCTGTGGCTGGTTGGTGTTGACCACCCCCACTATTTTTTTTCCATTGGTGCTTGAGCCCTGGAGCACCCCCACAGTCAGTGCCTATGCCTGATTCTCTCCTCCTTTGCAGCAGTGTAAATCAGGAGCAACCCCAGTGAAATCAGTGGAGTTACACTGGTATAAAATTAATGAACCACAGGTGGTTCACCAGCCTGGGAAGCAGTCTAATGAGTGGCACTGTGGTTCACCAGCAGATGTAAACCCAATCTGACAAGCCAGAGACAAGTCAGACTGGCAGTGCCAGCAAGAATCTGAAACACACTTCTTGAGTTGAAGAGGGTACTAAGCTGGGGTGAGTCTAGCTGGCATAGCTATACTGGCAAAAGGCGCTGTAGTGTAAACAAGACCTGCATTAACCATGTTTTTGTGCAGTTAATTTCCCTTGTTTCTTGAGGAAGAGGTGTTAGTGAGGGGGCATGATTAGAGGGCACCTGTGGGAGGGGAATGATCTGCCACTTTAGCTACCAGCTCTGCCCTCCTCCTGGCCCCACCAGGAAGGGCCATGGGAAGATAGGAAGATGGTAACTGATGGGCTGTGAGGAGCACATCTACCAGCTGGAGGCAGCAAGAGGAATAGCAGGGAGCCCCAGACTTTGTATCTACTTCAGGAAGCTAGTGTAAAGGAAGGGGCTCTGCACAGCCCTCTGCAGTATAAGAGTACTGTTGATGTGTGGAATGACCCATTCCACTCAGTGGGGTGTGCTCAGACGAATTAGGATGCTCCAAGGAGATAAATAGTCTAACACAATGGCTCTGGGTGGTGTGAAATGACCCATTCATCTCAATGGGAGTTCCCCTCTACCTTAGTTTCAGTTGTGGAATATCACTGTTCAAGGTAATCTCACTATCCATGTCAGTTTTAGAGCAACTGGAATATTAATTTTTTCTTCTTACTGGGGGGGAAGACAGTATCTGAGGAAAGCCTGACCCCAATTATTCCAAATTTGCACCATTGCCACTGCTGTGGCATACCAATATCCTAGATAATCTCATTATGCATGTGGATTTTAGAAAGAAGAACAGGAGTACTTGTGGCACCTTAGAGACTAACAAATGTATTTGAGTCTCTAAGGTGCCACAAGTACTCCTGTTCTTTTTGCGGATACAGACTGACATGGCTGCTACTCTGAAACCTGTGGATTTTAGAGTACTTTGAAGATTAAAAGAAGCTCATAATGCAGATGGATGACATGTATTACGAACCTCTTGATCAAATGACCTACATTTGCACCATAAATTCTACCCCAGTCCCTGAATAGCTTTTTAATTATTGCTTCCCCAAAAGGGAAGTGGGTGGTGGAAATTATCCACGATAGATCCCGAGAGAGTAATATCAGGATCAGAGCCATAGTTTGAGCCCCAAATATGTGTAAGAAAAAAGTTATAAAAAGTGTAAAATTTGGATGTTACGTGATTTTAGTGGGACTGTATCTCACTTGAACGGCCTAAAAAATCTTGACTACTAAACCAACCCTGTGGCTATTTTCAAAACAAGATTTTTTTGAGGACCTCTTTCCCCTAATCAGCTTTCTCTGACGCTAACCTATTCTGTTGTGCTCCCAGGACTCTGTTGTACATGCAATGGTGGAAAAGGACAAATTTTCACACCAAGATCCAGTCTTTCAGCACCACAAAGTCATCAGTTACCATGATTTTGGGGAATTAGGAATGTAAAGGATAATTTCATTTTTAAAGGTGATCTGTAAAGGGGCAATAAATGAGACTGTACCTTTATTTGATTTTCTTCTGATGTGTAAAGAAGGCATGAAGATTTGGGGGCCTAGGTGTTCTTTTGTTTGAATGTTTATTTTTGTTTGTTTTGGGGAGGGAAGGTACATTTATGTTGCCTCCTTTTATATTAAAAACCCAGGTCCTGTCTAGCCTGGGGGACTCATGCTTTGGCTTTGTCTAGACTAGAGTTGGTGGGCCTGTTATAATTTGAGCTAATTGATCATAAATGCTAATTGTGTTGTTAACTGTGGCTCTCCACAAATGTTTGGTCTGGGGCACAAAAGTTTTCTGGTTTGCCAGAGGCTGAGCCACCATGTCCTGATACTTTGCAAATGTTTGAGTCTAGATTAGCATTTACAGTCACTTAACAAGCAATTGGCAATCAATTACAACAGGAGGACAAATGCTAGTCCAGACAAAGCCTATGATAACAGAAGAACTAGTTAAATGATATCACAAGAGTCAAGAGACAGAAAATTGAGCAATGGAGAGGGGAAGGGATTTTGTTAACACCTATTTAACTTCAGTGCCAAATGAGTATTTTGGATAAAGGATGCACAGGTGCAAGGGAGGGATGCAAGAACAAATTTGCCCCCAGATTTTTACTACCCTGGAGGGCCAGGACAGTCCACCCACCCCCCTTTCCTCCCCTAAATGGCACCCCTGAGGACAGACACTTCCCCACCTAGACAGAGCAGAGCAGCTCCACACTGGCAGAAATGGGGGAAGGCAGTGGCAGTGACTCTGCATGTCCCCCCACCCCCAAACTGCAGCACGGTGGACTCGCTCCCACTCTCCTGACACTGCAGTGGGCCCCCCAGGCTCCCTCTGGCTGAAACAGGACACACTTAGTGCTGTCTTCAGTTGGAGCTGGCTGGGAGCTGGAGCTTGCCCAGGAGATCTACGTAGGAGGCAGGGTGACTCAGGTGAGCAAGGTCTCACCACTGCTGATCAGGCTGGTCTTCTGCAGAGCAGAGGGAGCCCTGTGCTCCCACCCCTCACCCTGGCTGGAGCAGTGAAGCAGCGCCCTGACGCTGCTGGAGGAGAGGCTCCACCCTCCACCAAGGGCTGAAGCAGGCCAGCCTCTGCTGCAGCAAGCCCAGGGGCTAGAAAAGTTGAACAGCTCATCATAGGCGATTAACACAGCCATCTACCAGCTGATCGGTGGGGGTGGGGCTGCCCAGGAACTACTGATCACTGGCTGGGGCCGCAGCTCTATTATCAGTGGGTGCTAAACACCCGCTAATTTTTTCCTTGGATGCTTCAGCCCTGGAGCACCCACGGAGTTGGCGCCTATGTTCATTGGATGGGTGGAGATACTATTCACAGGAGTCAGGGCCAGTGGCACAAATAAGTACTGTACATTCAATTCAGCCTATCTGCTTTAGTTTAGAGTTTGGTTTTCTTGTGGTTTTGCAACACCCTGATGAGGAAATGAAGGATTGTGTACACAGCCCCCAAATCATACTAGTGCACACTACCATGCTGCACTGTAACTCCCCCACGTGGATGCTGCAGGTGAGAACTAGTTCACCTACTTCACATTAATTTAGTCTTATTTAAAGGGGACTATGTTAATGCACCATTTAGTTCGCACCCGCTGTGTCCACACGAGGAATGAAAGTACAGCATGCTAGTGTGCACTGCAGTTCACACCCCCGTAGTCTGATCTGCAGGGCCATGTAGGCATTGGTAAATCACTTAATCTCAGGCTAAGATCAGACAGGAAGTCTGTAGCAGAGCCAGGAACAAAACAGAGTCCTTCTGAATCCCTGTTGAGTGCCTTAACTATAAAACTGTTCTATCCCTGCAATAAGAGAAATTACCTTAAGTGGGTTTCATAAAAGGGACGGACAAACAGATTTAGACAAAATGAGGCTCCAACAACCTTTGCCACAAACCCCACTTTTTTCTGTAGTCTAAAAAGTTTAACTATGTCCACATAATTTTTCATTTTGGTATGATAGGTAAAGGGGAAAAGTTTTGGAGTGAAAATTTCACCCCAAAGAAGTCAATGGCAAAACTCCCATTCACTTCAATGAGCCCAGGATTTCACCCTTGAGCTACATAACTAGGAACCAATATCTCAAAAAAGAGCTAAAATGAGACAATGTAGATAAGTAAATCAGTGATGCATGAGACTTTCATAAAGTATTTTGTAAAACCTTTATAAACCCATTATAATGGTCCATAGTATAAGAATAGTTGTTACTCTTATATATGCAGTGTCTGCATTCATGTCTTTTAAGAATAGCTATAACTTTAAAACAAACCGCAATTGAATGGTGCTTTGTATTAAATAAACTCTTTGCTCTAAATATCTCTGAGCCTCATCTTTCTTCTCTGCCATGGTGGTAAATGTATCATGAAATACAAGTTAACCAAACAATATATTGGGGGTAAAAAAGGACTAATTCATGGCCAGGGAGTAGTTTCACTATTGGTGAGTAGTCCTTCTTATCTTACTTTCTAAATGAGTGAACACTACCATTAGTAATCCAGAAGATGGAGAAAACAGCATGTTCATAAAATTAATGGATGATACTAAAGTGGGAGAGTTGGGAATACCAGTAAAGACAGAGAAGTAATTCAAAGAGCTCAGAGAGATTAGACGTATAAACTGGAACGAACTCATGGAAGAACAATAAAAATGACCAGTGGCAGAAAAGATTTAGGAAGAAAGATTAAGAGACAAATATGTATTATACATTCTGGTGTTATAAATAACACAATTGTCATAACTACATTGAAATCAACGGAGCTACATTGATTTACACCACCTGTGGTTCTGCCCCTATACTTAATGCTGAAGCAGAAAGAGGGACTATGTAGGGAATATGGTGATAATTTTTAAGTGAAGAAAGCATTACTATATTGGCAAAGAGATGTCTTGCACAGCTTGACATTCAGGAAGCTGAATGTATCAAATAACTTTGAACAACTTGTGCCTGATTATGCCATCATTTGTGCTTGTTCATCTGCCATTGAAGTCAATGGGAGCTGTATGCATGCAACTGACAGGGAAATTAGGTACTTGGTGTGAGTTCAAGAGTCATTAAGTGACTCATTTGTGTTTCTTTAGAAAAAAGTAATTCAAGAACACAATCTGACAGAGTCTCTATTATGGAGCCACAAACAAACAGTGAAGTTGCTTATGTCAAGGCTGATTCCCCACTCTGGCACTTCGAGTGCAGAAGGTGGGGGCCCACCAGGATTTTAAAAATTAATACTTGCCACTCCAGGCTTGTATTAAACTCCCAAGGTTACAGCTTTTCTCTGACCTTGGCTTGGTAAATGCTGCCACCACCCAAATGCAAAAAAAAACCCAACACCCTTTGAACTCAGGAAGGCGCACTTGGGAATTCCTTCCTGTGGGGTACCCTCAAGCCCTTTCACTCCCCCTCCGGGGAAGAGCTGAGAAAGCCACAGCTAATTTCCTTTGTTTTCTATCAGCTAATCAAACATGCACAAACCATTTAGAACACCAAATATCCAACCCTGTTCTTAAAAAAGGGAAATTTTATTAAAAACAAAAAGGGAAAAAATACATCTGGAACTTAGGTTTTTTGCTAGATCTTAAAAGAAACAATTACAAAATTTAAGCACCCAAAACAGCTTTCTTGGGGGTTCAGCTTAAAGGTTACAAGCAAACAAAAGCATCAGGGGTTAGCACAGAGGAGATCCACAAGCCTTAAAAAATAAACAGAATAAACCTGATTGCGTCTAGCTAAACATTCTGATCTTACACATTTGGAGATAAGGAGTTCTAGGCATGGTTATACCTGGCTTAAAGCTGCTTATAGCATGGCTGCTCTGTCCCTCCAGCCCAGAGAGAACAACAGACAAAGGGAAAGTTTCTTTCCCCATTTAAAAAAGTTCTAGCCTTCCCATTGGCTCTTTTGTTCAGGTGCCCATTTTTTTTTCTCCTTTACCTGGGGGACTTTTTAACCCTTTACAGGTAAAGCAAGTAAAGAACAGCTACCAAGAGGGATTTTACAGTTAACTGGCTGGCTGGGTGTCCATCAAAGGGAGCTATCCCCCCACTTTATTTATCACAGCTTATTTGGTAATTTGTGCAGGTGTACAGTAGAAGATATGGTACTATCCAAAGACAAGATTGGACAGAATGTAGAAAGGCAAGTTTTTAAAGCAAATGATATAAAACAAATGGATAAGAAACTGTTCTTTTGATTGCAAGTGGAGATGAAATGTATAGGGCCTTTAGCTGGAGCCTCTAGCTAGGGGCGGTGTGTAAACTGCACAACTCCAGGAGTAACATAACATATTGTGCCTCAGAAGGATTTCTCTGAGTCACAATTTCTTCTTTGATTCCCCTCTAGGAGGGAGAGGTCATACTAGCAATAAATTAACCCTCCCCCCCAGCTCAGCTGCACAGGTCAGTGTGTTGGAAGGGCTAAGCCACAGTTTTACCTGTTCCCCACCATTCTGCTTTCACTTCCTGCCCACCACTCTAGGGAGTAGTAGCTGCTTACTCCTATGTGCCTGGGCTTGATCCTCAGTCTGTGCAGAGAGGCTCAATAGAGGGTTCTTACTCATTCCTCTCTGTGGCCATGTAGTCCAAATTACAATCCATCCCATAGTCTGATTAAGACACTTTGTCCTCAGATGTGCCATCAAGCACAAGATATGAACCACTGGTTACAAAAACACTTGACTCCAAAAGGCACTTATAATTGTTGAAATAATTACATTTTTTCAGAAGAAACAAAAAGTTCCTTTCCAGCTGAATTGAAGATGGCTGAGCCTTTTCATTTTCAACAATTTGTAGTGGATGATTTATGGGACAGATTGTGTGTGGGCTAAACACAAACAAAACACAAAGGAAGATACTAGCAAAACTAGACCTTTAAGTAAGAGTAGCTGTGAGGCATGTGACTGCAAAGAAACAGGCAAATGAGTAAAAATATGCACTGTCCCAGTTCACAAGATAAACTAAGAAGAAGCAGAATGTTTTCACTGCAGTAAACAAATCTATTCAGTTGATGTTTATTACAAAACAGTAAAATGTCTTGAATGCAGGAGACTGGGAACATTAGCTGGACATGAAGGAACAAATATAGCACTAAACTGACTGTACATCAGGGAGGAGAGAAAAAAGTTTATGAAACTCGCAAAGTATCCAAAATTATAGTAGTTTTCAACAAAGCAGGAAAAAGCTGCTGAAGAAACTGATTCAGAACAAAGGAGTGTCTTGTGCCATAAAAAGTGGGAAGACAGAAGAACATCCTGAAATTATGATCGAAGTAGTTTGAAATAGAGAGCCATGGTTTTGGAAGTGGACTTGAGTGCACCAGTTTCCTCATTACCTTGAAAAATGATGTAAGAAAAAGATTGAGGAATAAGCACTTCAAGACCTAAATGTCAAGCTAAAAATTTTCCAGGTCAAATGATGCCTATGACTGGAAAATTGTGATGGTGATATCAGTAACCTATACAAGTCAAAGGGCAAAGTTGCTGATCTATAATGCAGAGGTTTGGATCAGCCTTGTTAGACAGAAATTGCCTCTTTCCTTCAATTAAATTGGCAGGTTACACAAAGTTTATATGAAAACTGACCTTGAAAAAAGTGCTCTCCAAATACCAGCTACTTGACAATAAATTTGATCATATAGTAGGTATGCAGGTATAATGTTTTCAAGACATGCTCTGGAAGATAAAATAGCAGAAAAGCTGTGAAGGCTGGCAAGTTAGGATGTTATGAACAAAGTAAACTATTCAGAATGGGCTGCATCAATTGTGTTGATCCAAAATTTAGTGATATATGTCATGACTATAAAACAACCCTCAATCGAGTCATGAATAGCCTCAGTACTTTATAGCAAAAGGAGAAGAAATGTCAATGTGACTGACTAGGGAGCAACAGTTATTTAAATGGGACCTCCCCCTAATTAATAACAGGGGAGAAATCCCAATTATGTCATCATAAAACACCATTAGGTTTATATGACAAGTAGAGTCTTCTAAATGCTATAGTTTTACACTAGCTGTTTTACGGTTTCAGTGGCTATAATTCTACAAGGGGTGCAATACACAAAAGACTGCTAAGAGAAGGCATCATAAATGTTTATAAACATATGAAGGAAGTGAATACTAGTGATGAATAGAATTATTCAGGGGTGAAGGGAAAGATGAAACCAAAATGGAAAAAATAGATTTCATATCAGGATATACTTCATCATAATGAAATGTATTAAGCTGTGGAAGAGTCTTCCTATGGAAATGGTGGATAGGTCATTGCTTGGGAGTTCCAGAACTACAATGGACAAAGCACAAAGGAACAATGCTACACTGGCAGGGAGATGAACTTCTTCTTGCAACGTCTGTTTCTAGAGCTGAGTTGTATACATGATTTTAACCTCCCTTCTTCTTAATAAAGTTACTTTTTTTCAGCTAATGTATGTACAGCATACAAGAGAGAGGTAATTAACAATGGGATAATAAAATCATAGAAGATTTTCCTGCTAAAGCATAACTAAATGTTATTTCTCAATCACCCCACTATATCTCACAATAGATTCTCATAGCAATTGTATTCTGTATGGATTGTATTTCATAATTAATTTGGTGATGGAGAAATCTCAACAAGTTGGGAGGTTAAGTTGTTATAGATAAGCAGCCAGACTCTGAAAGTTATTGAAACTTACCCAAACCTCTTTAGTATGGAAAGTTGGTTGGAAATTGTAAACTTCTAGTACTTCATATAGCTTCTAGTACTTCCCAGTTCACCATGAACACCACCCCACTGCTGATATTAGATTACTTGCATTTTCAGTGAGTCAGAAAATGCAGAGGTAAGCAAAATTAAATTTACTAACTGAACTTCATCATATCTCCAGAAACACTGGGATTCAATTTAGATTTTAAGTTCAGGTGACAGTTCAGTCAGTCCCGTATATTTGAAGTGGTTTGTTCATCTTTAACTAAGATTCCAATGCAAAGGAGCCCTCCTTATGCAGGAAGAACTCTGTTGATCTCAGTGGGATAATGACTGCATAATGACTTTAGGGTTGGCCTCATAAATCTGTTTGATAAATAATGTAAAAATCAACAGATAGCATTGACTTTGTTTCCCCCCCCCCCAGAAATGATGAAACAGTATGGTAATATAGTAGTATAAGCTCTGTGAGACATAGCCTTATTATCTTAAGCAGATATGTTTCCTTCCCTGTCAATGAATATATATTTTATATGTATTTTTAGATGTTTGGCATGATAATAAATCATGCATGTACTGCATTTGAATGTCATTCTACCATCAAAAACATTTTCAAAGTTGCTACCTATGCTTCTCTGCAATACTCTCAGATCTGGGAAAATCAATTTATTTTAGCTTTTTTGCAAAGATTTGCAGCAACATAATTTCAGATCAACTTTCCAAAATAATATTTTTCATGACATTTTTAAAGTGGAAAGATAGCTTTCAAATGTATTGAATTGTCCTGAGATATAACATTCTCCAGTGAAATTCAAAATTCTGTTGCAAAGCTAACAAAACTGAGGCTAAATTGTAATGTGATATATTAAAGCAAGTGATAGATTGTGCAGTGCACTGACAGCTGCTAACTCAGTATACCTGATAAAGAGTCCAAGCCAAGGAACTGTAAAACTTAAGAAAGCCAAACTACAATCAGAAAAAAAGCTATGTCTTGCATGGTTTTAAGTAATATAATCAGTGGAAGAACTTCAAAATATTGTAAAGATAATATAGTAGGTATAATATCTCAAGTACAATATTTTAGATAAACTTACAAATAGATTGATTCTAAAGTAGTTATATTTCAATAAATAGGTGTCAAAATAGCCAATATTTACATATTCCACTGTTTTATGGTTAAAGAAAATATCTTAAACCTTAACAGAATGCATCGCATTTAGTTGAGATTTTTCAAAGGCTTATAACTTGGCCAATTTTGGGTGAATTTTCATGGGGATGGCAAAAAGGCACATCTGACAACAGGACAACCCCCATTCCAAATATTAACTCCTGCTCCAGAGCATGGAGTAGTTAAGGCTTCCAATAGAGAATGTGTGCAACCTGTTTGTTAATATGGAGGGAACAATGCATTTTTCCTAATCTCATTCTCAGCAATGGCTGAACCATGTTTGCTGACATTTTCTAGCAGACAACCAGACATAGGCAGACAACCAGTTTTGAAAATTTCAGCCTGAATGGGTTAAATTTGGCAAAATTATAAACAATTGAAACAGGGTCTGATAATGGGAAATGTTAGGCAACTTTGAATATAGGTGTCAGTACCTGCATTGCTTCTAATATATACACGTACACATACTTTTTAATGGAGTTCACCATGATATATTTTAAAGGGCTTAGCATGATAGATTTTCATTTATATAACCACAGATATATACAAAGATATACAACCTGGAAATTCATAACACTGCAAGCAAAATGCCAATAAACCATTGGATTTTACCACCTAGATTAAAACATATGATGGAAGAATGAGATGACACCTTAGGCACTTGTAGCAGGGTATAGTTTTTCTGCTATGACAGTGTGTTTCTTTTATTTGTTACTTTAAGAATATTTGAACATGTTGATCATTGTTGATTAAATGGCAATAAAAGGAGAAAAGCTGAGGTAGAAATAGAGTGACTGGACAGGGGGAATGGAATGTGCCAAAGTTCTGGACAGTGTAAAATGGTATATACCTGCATATTACTCTGCTTTAAAATTCTCAACTATTTGTTTTCTGTAAGACTTTTAAATACTGTGGTGGCTTTTGAAATTCTTGATTTATATTTTCTTGCAGGGCTTCTTCAACCTCCCCTTCCCATCCTAATACCCCAATATTGATTTATTTTTTCTTAATTTTATAATGTCAAACTTTTTAATCAACAACAAAGTATTTTGGTATAAATACCTACTCTACAATCATCTCATACACTCAACTGAATGAACTCAACATAAAAGTATAAATCAAATACTGCAGGAAGCCATATAAAATTGAACTATAATATGGGATTATTGCAGATATGATCCCCAAAAGCTTAAAGAAATTCAGGAAGACTAGAACATGAAAGCAAATCTTCAGAAGCATCCAAAGAATCTCTGATCAAATCACCCTCTTTTTGCAGGCAGGTTGTTATAAGAGACAATATGTTCAAATAAAATCAAAAAAGTATTTTTTTTTCTGATCAACATCCACAGAAAGTTGAACAGTAAAAAAAAGAGAGATGCTTTTATAGCCAAAGGCAAAACTATGGGTAGTAAAATGTTTCTCTCTACTTAGCTAAAAAATTTGGCTAGATCAATAAACGTGTCCTCTCTTTTCACAATGGGTGAAATCCTGGCTCCATTGAAGGCACTGGTCCTTATCAGACTGATGAAAGGACAGTTGATGACTGATGTTCTTGTAGTTTCTGTCCACTTTTAGCATTAAAGCCCCTTATGGAAAGTTCTACCATATTTCATAGCTAAAAATAACTTTTCCAGATGCTTTATGAACAATTTTATATAATTTAATAGAGAATGATGTTCCTGCTAGGGTATGGTTCAAACAACCTATAGAAAGGATATCCTTCATTATTAAATTCTATAGGTTTTTAGAGCAATTTCCATAGAATCATATCACATACACATATATATATAGTATCTCAGGGTTTTTATTCCTATTAAATTCTATAGGTTATTTCCATAATGAGCTGTTTTCTCTCCTCTGCCTCCCCCAAACACACACAGTCTTCCTAATCCATAATAGCTCTGAAAACTTTCATGAAAGGTCAGTTATCAGCAGAAATCAGGCATGGAAAACTTCAACAGAAAATTTAGGAATGACTGAAAACAAAGGTTCAGATTGGAGACTGTTATGCAACCTAAAATATACGTAAGGGTTCTCAGTGGTGGCAGATGACAGAACAAGGAGCAATGGTCTCAAGTTGCAGTGGGGGAGGTCTAGGTTGGATATTAGGAAACACTATTTCACTAGGAGGGTGGTGAAGCACTGGAATGCTTTACCTAGGGAGGTGGTGGAATCTCCTTCCTTGGAGGTTTTTAAGGCCCGGCTTGACAAAGCCCTGGCTGGGATGATTTAGTTGGGAATTGGTCCTGCTTTGAGCAGGGGGTTGGACTAGATGACCTCCTGAGGTCCCTTCCAACCCTGATATTCTATGATTCTATGAATATCAGAAGAGTCTTTACATAAACTCTACAGGCTATGATATTTCAGAAGTAATACCATTATGATAGCAAACAATATTCTCTACTCTCCTTAATCTAGAGTGACCAGAAAGATACCAATAATATTAGTTATAGACTACGCTGAACAATCCGTATTCATTTAACAATCAACATAAATCAAGATCTCACATTGCTTGATATAATGAATCATGTACTGCAAGTAACTATTAAATTCATAGCTAGGTGACATAATTCAGTTAAGAGAACCATAATATTCCTAGGCATAATGAAAAATTATGATGGGTATGAACCTAATTTCATTGTTGAATACACCTGCTATATTGAGAAGATGCAACATGCAGTACAGTGTGTCATCAAAGCCCCTTAATCTCAAGGAAGGTACTGGTGGATGAAAAGAGAAAACAGCTAACTTTCTGGTCTCACAAGCAGGCTTGTCTCTTCTTTGATTGTTGCTAATGTGCAGTCACTGCAGCCAGCTGCCTAGATTTGAGAGAAGGTGTTTAAAATGGAAACACTAATCCCCAAACAGATGTGAACCGATGCCATATAACTGGCAGCAGATACTTCCTCTTCAGGAAGTCATCAGAGGGCATTTAAACAACAAATCCAACTCAGTTGAATTTCCTGGAGCATCCCACCCTCCCCAGTCCCCTTCTGTAAGCTTTGGTTTAATCAAGAACACCAACATTCAGCAATATCATTTAAAGCTGAGCTTTCCAGTGCAGCACATAGGGAAGGCATCACACTTTGTGATTTGGTTCCTGTATACAGGGTCCTTACAGCAAGGTGGTTCACTCAGCCTCCTAATATATTCTATGGTAATGGATTTCATAAATGCAGTAATTTTTCCAAGCACATTTATGGAGCCTTCCAAAGGCGACACTAGTTTTGTAAGTGATGATTTCAAAATCACGGGCAGCATAACTTAGCAAAGTACTCCCAGGTGATCAGCATGGCTTTGTGGGGAGCTTATTACCACATATACAGACTTTAAGATTAGCATATAGGTGATAGAGTAGAAAATAGAAAAGAGTGTACATTTTTCTACTGACATTAAGAACAAAGATCTTTTTAGATATTTATAATAAGTTACTATTTCTTGGATATCTTGCTCAGAATAAGCGACAAAAACAGTGACAGCATGGAAAGCTATTTAATACATCAGATAGAAAAATGAAAATCTTTTTTAATGGGAAACTTCAAACATTTTTTTTTTAATTTCCCACAACTTATTTTTTTTGTTTCTGAAAAAATATATATACAGTAGAACCTCAGAGTTACAAACATCAGAGTTATGAACTGACCAGTCAACAACACACCTCATTTGGAACTGGAAGTACACAATCAGGCAGCAGCAGAGACAAAAAAAAGGCAAATACAGCACAGTACTGTGTTAAATGTAAACTACTAAACAAATAAACTGTTTCTGTGCTTGTTTCATTTAAATTAAGATGGTTGAAAATAGCATTTTTTCTTCTGCATAGTAAAGTTTGAAAGCTGTATTAAGTCAACGTTCAGTTGTAAACTTTTGAAAGAACAACCTGTGACAGACCCAGACCAGTGGGGTACTGGAGTCTGGTAGAGGGCAAATATACTGTTCACTGGATGAGTAGTTTTCTGTTCCCTGAGTGACCAGAGCAGGAGCTGCACTAGAGTAATCAGGAACCTGCTAGAACCAGTTAAGGCAGGCAGGCTAATTAGGACACCTGGAGTCAATTAAGAAGAAGCTGCTAGAATCAATTAAGGCAGGCTAATCAGGGCACCTGGGCTTTAAAAAGGAGCTCACTTCAGTTTGTGGTGCAAGTGTGAGGAGCTGGGAGCAAGAGGTGCAAGGAGCTGAGAGGGTGTGGGTGTGCTGCTGGAGGACTGAGGAGCACAAGCGTTATCAGACACCAGGAGGAAGGTCCTGTGGTGAGACTAAGGAAGGTGTTTGGAGGAGGCCATGGGGAAGTAGCCCAGGGAGTTGTAGCTGTCATGCAGCTGTTACAGGAGGCACTATTGACAGCTGCAGTCCACAGGGCCCTGGGCTGGAACCTGAAGTAGAGGGCGGGCCTGGGTTCCCCCCAAACCTCCCAATTGACCTGGACTGTGGGTTCTTCCAGAGGGGAAGGTCTCTGGGCTGTTCCCCAACCCACATGGTGAATCTCTGAGGCAAGAAAATCCGCCAATAAGCGCAGGACCCACCAAGATAGAGGAGGAACTTTGTCACAAACCATAATGTTTTGTTCAGAGTTACAAACATTTCAAACAACCTCCATTCCTGAGGTGTTCATAACTCTGGGATTCTACTGTACTAAATTCAAAACTGAGGACAGAATCTTTTTCTGGAACGCCCACATTTTGTTTTTCAATTTTTTAAACTGAAAACCCCCCAGGAAAAATGATGAAAATGAAAATTTTCTACTAAAAAAATCATGTTGGTCAGAAAGCTATTTTTCATACAAAAATGTTTTGACAAAAGAGTTTTCACCAGCTGTGTATATGGTGTGTTCTTTGCCTACAGGTGAGATGGAATGATGAGTTTATATTCTCAGAACTGGGTGTGGCGTCTCCCTTGTCATTTACAGCTAGCTTCAGCAAAGCCAGCACTAATGAAAGCAAAGATAAACATCCCTACACCTGCCCCCAAATGAGAAGGATATAAAATAACGTTGGGATAACCAGTTATTCCAGATGTGTCCTGGTAGCTGGAACAACTGGATAACTGGTCTAGGCAGACTTATTTCCTAGCCAAACTGGGCAATGCACAGTGACGGCCTAATCCAAAGCCCACTGAAGACAATAGGAAGCTTCCGTTGACCTCAGTGGAATATAGATCAGGCTCTGAATGAGTAATATGACTAGGGTCTGAAGCAAATAAGCCAGAATTTCTGAAGATCCATGCTTTATTCTGGGTCTCATTCTACTTGGGATTACAGTGTACATCTACAGTAACCATACTGAAGGGACTGGAGTTACTCTGAATTTACACCAGAATAGCTCTGAGTAAAATTTGGCCCTCTGCTCACTCGTTGCATGGTGTAGAGAGGTGCCTAGTGAATAAAGCAAAATTGCTTACTCTTTCCTATACCCTATTGATTCTGCACAGTGACTGGTGCATGGCTAGTTATCACTCAGCTCACAGATTGGATTGTGTGCAGAGAATAAGGCAGAAGGGCGTTCTTGTATCAGGCCCACAGTGAAGCCAAAAACATCAATATTTATAAACAATTATTTGTATATTACCTTTAAATACATCTAATTTTAAAATATTATTTAAACAATCATTTCATGTAACTAGTTTAGTATTAACAAAAAATAATAATGTTACAGGCTCAATGCACAGATAGCAATTATACTGTGTGCAGCCTTCCTTAACACTTCTGCTTTAACTAGTTATTAAAAAATATGTGTTGCGTTTCTGCTTCAGTCACCTTTGTGCCTTCCAAACAGCACCCAGAAAAAACAGATGGTCCTGACTGGAATCAATAGTACTTGATCGTGTAATGAAATGTTTGTGTCCAAGCAGCAATCAGCCCTGCCTCATTTGCTATATAGTAACTTCAAGATGTAGTAAGTGGTAACTAGTAAAGAGTATGCATAAAAGACAAATCAAAATCACTTGTCATTAAGATACAGACAGGCATCTTTCCTTCCTAGGGTCTATTACCATGGTAAATTAAGTGTCTGCTCCTGCAGACACTTAGGCCCTGATTCTTCTCACATTGAAGTCAAAGGCAAAGCTTTCATTGAATTCACTGGTTCAGGATCAAACCCTTAGCCCTGGAATTAGGAAAGGACTTAACCATGTGCTTAAGTCCATCCTTATTCAAGGTAGCTTTTGACCATGTTCTTAACTTTAAACATTTGCTTAGGTGCACAGTCACAGGGGAAATGAAGCCATAAAGCCAGATGAAGAACGTAACTGCAGACATATAAAGACAGCACAAAGAAAAATGTTCCAACCTGTAATACACATTAAGGCCCCAATTCTGCTTTCTGTTACCAAATGTGTATCTCAGAACTGAGTCCTAAGTGTATATGAATCAAGCTATCTGTTGAATACATAAAGGCAGTCTTCAGCTTCAGTAGCGACTGTCAATCTTAGAAGAGGAGAGAGTAAACAATACATACTTCTATCTATAGAACTTTTCCAATAGCAACACTATTTCAATTATTTCTCAACCCAGACAAATAGTATCTCATGTTCCCAGGCTTCTACAGCCTGAAACATGGTTTAGTTTCATGCACTAGTAGATGCTATAATCATAGCCCATCTGTAAATACTGTAATTGAATAGGTCCTGTCTAACCCTATGATTCTGGAAAAGATGTAGTTAAGTCCATGGGAATTAGAGTACCTGCAGGAATGCATGGTAGAGAGCTTGGGGGTGCAATTTCTCATCTTCATGTAGGATAGGTCACCACCTCTGGGCTTGTTGTGTCTGTCTCTGGATTGTATAATCACTATTCTGCATTTTAAGTGAGTTTTCAGAATAAAATAAGTGGTACAACTAGAAAATGAATTAATCTTAGTTCAGATTTCCTACCATTCATGAGAGATTATTGCTCTGAATTTAAGTGAAGCAAGAATAGGCTTTCTTTAAGAGATGTAGGACAAAGGAGCTTCCAATGGAAGCAGACATATTACCTAATAGATCCCACTGAGTGGGAAATCCAAGATATAAAATATACAGGACTCAAATGTGCTTCCACTGAGAGACAGCACTCCCACTCACTACAACAGAAGCAGAATGGAGCCCTTGGTGGCCACTACATCTACAATAAAACAATTAGGAGCTGAAATCTGTAGAGACATTCCCAAAGTGCAGTTCTGAAACACCTCATAGAATCACAGAATATTACAGTTTGGAAGAGGAGACCTCAGGAGGTCATCTAGTTCAATCCCCTGCTCAAAGCAAGACCAACACAAACTAAATCATCCCAGCCAAGGCTTTGTCAAGCCGGGCCTTAAAAACCTCTAAGGATGGAGATTCCACCTCCTCCCTAGGTAACCCATTCCAGTGCTTCACAACCCTCCTAGTGAAATAGAGTTTCCTAATATCCATCCTAGACTTCCCCCACCGCAACTTGAGACCACTGCTTCTTGTTCTGTCATCTGCCACCCACCACTAAGAACAGCCTAGCTCCATCCTCTTTGGAACCCCTCTTCAGGTAGTTGAAGGCTGCTATCAAATCCCCCCTCACTTTTCTCTTCTGAAGACTAAATAACCCCAGTACCCTCAGCCTCGCCTCGTAAGTCATGTGCCCCAGCCCTCTAATCATTTTCTTTGCCCTCCGTTGGACTCTCTCCAATTTGTCCACATCCCTTCTGTAGTGGGGGGACCAAAACTGGATGCAATACTCCCAGTGTGGCCTCACCAGTGCTGAATAGAGGGGAATAATCACTTCCCTTGATCTGCTGGCAATGCTCCTACTAATTCAGCACAATATGCCATTGGCCTTCTTGGCAACAAGGGTACACTGCTGACTCATATCCAGCTTCTCATCCACTGTAATCCCTGGGTCCTTTTCTGCAGAACTGCTGCTTAGTCAGTCGGTCCCCAGCCTGTAGTGGTGCATGGGATTCTTCCTTCCTAAGTGCAGAACTCTGCACTTGTTCTTGTTTAACCTCCTCAGATTTCTTTTGGCCCTATCCTTCAATTTGTCTAGGTCACTCTGGACCCTATCCCTACACTCCATCATATCTACCTCTCCCCCCAGTTTAGTGTCATCTGTGAACTTGCTGAGGGGGCAATTAATCCCATCATCCAGATCATTAATAAAGATGTTGAACAAAATTCACCCCAGGACTGATTCCTGGGGCACTCTGCTTGATACCAGCTGCCAACTAGACATCGAGCCATTCATCACTATCCATTGAGCCTGAAAATTTAGCAAGCTTTCTATCCACCACATAGTCCAATCCATACTTTTTTAACTTGCTGGCAAGAATACTGTGGGAGACCGTATCAAAAGCTTTGCTAGAGTCAAGATATATCACATCCACCGCTTTCCCCATATCCACAGAGCCAGTTATCTCATTATAGAAGGCAATCAGGTTGGTCAGGCATGACTTGCCCTTGGTGAATCCATGTTGAACTAACTGGCATGGTTATTAAATAATGGCTGCCCTCATGCAAATGACCGGTCACAAGGAGACTCAATGCCCAATGTAACTAAATAATGTAAATGAGAAATAGCAGGACAAAGTCCTAATTTTTAGGCTACCTGAAAAAGATTCGGCATATTTTTATAAAACTTTTAAAAATGTATTGAAATACCATGCAAAATATACAAAACACAGGAAGAACAACTGCTATCAGGTGCTGTGAGAGGTAATAGTCTCTCTTTTAATACAGTAATCACAAGGAAGGGCTACTGTAATCAGAGGACCAGATTTTCACTTTACACAGAGGCTTTTTCGAGTGGCTTCAGTATAAATGAGAATCTGGCCCTTACTTTCTTTTGTGAAAATATCTAGGAGGAATCACAAACAATGCAAAAGTGAAAGATACAAGGAAAACAAGAGAAGAGAACTACTTTAAGAAGAGCTCATTAATCCTAAAAATCAGGAGAAAAATATAAATTACCTCCTAAACTGATATTGATGCTATTAGGTAAGTAGACAAGATTAATACCCTCTCATTGGTTTTAATGAGATTTACACTTTGTACTCTGTCAATCTGTTTGTTTCTATCCATTGTCTCTTGCCGTATACTAAGGCTACAACTACACTTGTAGCTGGGGGGTGATACCCAGCTTGAGCAGACATAGGCTATTTCTACATTACAGACCTTACAGCATCACAGCTGTACCACTGCTGCTGCACCACTGTGAGGTCTCCCATTTAGCCGCTCTATGCTGACAGAAGAGAGCTCTCCCGTCAGCATAATTAAACCACCCCCAATAACTGGGGTCTCTTGGCGTTACATAGCCATGACCGCACGGGCAGCTGTGAGTGTTGGCATGGGCTAACTCCCCAGAGTACAAACCCATCTGAACTCTGTGGTCTCCAAGAACAGTAGCATTAAATAATTGCCCAAGAGTAAAAATAACTCTTGAGATAATTTAGTTAAATTGTTTTCACTTGAGGGCAATTTGTTTACATTGCTACAACCGTAAGTTGTTTTACTAATTTCAGGGGATTTTATTCTTTCATTCCCCTTCTTGTACCTGTTGGGTAATATCCACTCTCCCTGTGGCTGGAACAATCAGGATAAAGAGAGCATCCAATCAGGAAATGGACAATGGTGAAGCAGCTCCTGGGATCTCCGTCTCTAGCAGGAGAATGTTTATGAAGGGGCCAGTCTTTGGGGAAGAGGAGAAAGGTTCTGAAATCTCTTCTCCCGCACGCTTCCAGAAGTGCAGGGGACGTGGGGAGCTGCAGTTTAGAGCACTGACTGTTTTGTTGGCTAGTATTTTTCATCCACTGCCAATTCCAGCACTTTTCCGCTCTCCTGTCAGATGTTGGTGATGACATGTAGTGCATACAGCCGCTCCCTTGGGAAGGAGAGAGCACACATTTAATTTTGGCCATGTGATTAAGTTTTAACCTATGTGATTCATTTAAAAACCCAAAGGTTAAACCTGTACGCTCTAATATGTACACATCGGTGTGGCAGATAGAAGTGGAGCGATATACACATAGCAGGTCTAACTATTGTCATGTTAGAGTTACAATCAGCAAGAAAATGACATTAGCAGCCATAGGGAAATGAAAAGGGTCTGTAGCGAGGTGGACACCCGCTCCTGCCTGGGAGGGCTGGAAAGCAGCCCTGGAGAGGGCGGCAGGCCTAAAAGCTGGGCTGATTGGGGAAGCGGCCGCAGCTGGGCCACACCCCAATCAGGCCACAGCTGGCCTGTATAAGAAGGCTGGAAGCCAGGAGCTCAGACAGTCTCTCTCTGCATTCAGAGAGAAAAGGGCCTGGCTGCAGGGAGCTAGAGACAGGATACCTGAGTGGAGCAGGGCTGGGGAAAGGCAGAGGAGCTGGGGAGCTCCAGCCTGGAAAGCCCCAGGCTGCAGCCTAGCATACTGCCAACAGGTACTGGGGGTTGCAGAGGGCAGCCCAGGGGTAGGCAAAGGCAGCAGGTCCAAACCCAACCTTGCCAGTGATGAGTAGGCTGATACTGCAGTCTGCCCCAGGGCACGGGGGCTAGACGAGGACTGACAGTAGCCTTATACTGAGGTGAGGTGGGGATAGTGGGTGGGGGTTTCCCGGGGAGCGGAGACCCTAAGAGAAAGGGGTTACTGCCAGGGGGCAGCACCCCAGCTAAAAGGGCACCGGTGTTCAGGGAGGGACACGGGGGCCAAGTGGTAGTGGATCACCGGCCTGCAGAGGGCGCTCTGGAGCTGGGACAAGCTAATTCCCATGGACAACCCACGGGAGGCGCCGCAGGGGTGAGTCTGCACTGCTACAGGGACAAACAGATCCTGACTGTGACTAAACGTCTGTGAGAGGACACAAAGGAAAAGACTGGGGAAATGATAAAAACTGTTAGCTTTTAATATGATCATTATAGAAGGGAACAAAATTACTGTGTGAAATAATAGCTGCATCCCTTGAGCTGAATATTTCACATCAGAATATGGTGTGTGTGTTTACTGTTTTTATCTCCTGGAAAAGACTGCGCGTATGGAATGACAAATGAAGTATTCCCTAAAGAGGCTTAAAATGGTAACAATCCAGAAAAAAGAAATTCTAATGAACACAGAGGCACCTTAAATGATGTAAGACAATAGCTCCTGCCTGCTTTTCAGAGTGTATTTAATTATTCAGTAAATTCTCTTAAAGCAAATTAGAGTGATACAAATGTTAGGAAATGACAGAATGATCCTATTAGGTACTGCAAACAAAAATAGTTAATAAGTTCTTTTGATATCCCATTAGTCTTGTAACTAAAGCAGCTTTATACTCAGCCTAAAAACTATTGAGGAATCTTTATAGACTAGAAGCTGACTGCAGCCATTCAGCATAGGGAACTTGCAGAGAACTGTACAGTATATCCTAGGAGTTTAGTGATAACATCAAGGGAAGAATTTGTCATACAAAACACTTGACATAGAAATTAGACTTGACAATATGCTTCCCTCAGTGATCAAGGAAACAAAATGACATGAACTTTCCTCTGATGGTATGTAGGGACTCAAGCCAAAATTAAAAAGAATTATATGAAAAGACTGTCTTAGTGACATGCTCAGGTTGCACAGTTAAAATCTCAGAAAGTTAGAAAATGCCAAAGTGAAGTTTCCAACAGCCATTTTAATTCAGCCAAGTTACACATCTGGTATTTTACAACATAAATTACTAAAGGTCTCATCATCTGCAGAGAGAAAACTTCCTATAAAACATGCATCTTCCTCCTTCATTGTGGAAGGGGAGTGCGAACTACATAGCACTATCCTATTAGAGTTGGACCCGAAGGCTAATTCAGATGCTTTTGGGGGCATTGGGTCTAAGGTTTTCACCAAGGCAAGAGGTGCTGATTGGCTCTAGGATGGGATAATAAAAAAAGACATAACTCTCTGGGAGCTCTTTCCCATCCTAATGGAAGATACAACCTGCAGAGACAAGATCAGGAATAAAAGAGGCACTTCTAAAGTAAAAGTCATGCAGTGGTCCATGTTGGTAATCACCAGTTCTTCAAGTCACTTGGAGTATGAGGTGGGTAGAAATTAAGAGAAGGTGCTGGGAGCAAGCAGGGGTTCTGGAACAATTTTTATAGTGGGGGTGCTGATGTAGAAGCCATGGAAACCTTGTATTTGGTGTTTGTATTACTATTTCAAGCCAGGGGGCAACCCCAGCACCTCTAGTTCCAGCACCACTGGGAGCCAGCAAGGAGCCCATTCAGATAAAGCTAGGCCTCTTGACCAAATTTATCTTAATGCAAAGCAACTATCACTATGAATATTGAACTGTATGTTGGGGGCTTGGAGGAATTTATTCCCATTGAAGGCAGGGGTCAGCCTTCTCAGAATTTCACCTATATCTGAATTCATGATGTCATAGGTACACTGTGGGCTGGCAATGTAAGTAAGCTATGTTGGGTCATTTATTGAGCAGAATACTTTGCAGGAGGATAAAAGGTTATCAGAACCCTGGTAGCAGTTTTTAGTTAGGTTATTGAGGAATGGTCTGGATCAGCATTATTAAGGGATCAGCAATACAAGACTCAGATGTGGCTTTGGAGCTTAGGGGTCTGCATTGGGGAGCAGAGATCTGACACCCTGACTATGAGAGTCTCAAAAAACCAATGAAGGGATGGCAAGGTGAGTCATAGTACTATAAGACTATGGGGAGAGTGAGATTGGCTCAGTCAAAGCAGTACAGACCTACTTAGTGTTGAGGTTGTTGATGCCAAGCCACTATCTTCACAGAGAAGGGAGTTACTTCAGTAAAAGAAGTCAAAGATTGTGCGTTGTTGAAGTTCCCCAAATGAACTGATCCCATTCATTCAGGGCTGGAGTGGCTACATCCACAGCACAGCTTGGAATAGGAGCCCAGTGGGTTCTGGCTATAAATGGTGGCATTCAAATGCATACAAGGGTCAGGAAGCCCCTTGTCAGGGATGATAATTCAGGGGTAGAAATGTGCTAAATGCTTCCTGTTTAGCCCTTCCTTCAGAATCAAGAGAACGTGTCACAGAGCTGCTATCTGGATGTGTGGTAACCATATTGTGTGTTCAGCCCACAGGTGGGGTGGCGAGTTTGCCTTGAAGTTCACAGTTGGGCCTAAGCTGTGAAGCAGGTCTGAGTTTGCATGGATGGAGGGGCATCATTTGGGGTTAATGGATACCCCTCTTACATCCATTGGCCAGGGCCACATCAATGGATCAGTGTGCTCGTGGTGGGAAATGATTTGGGGAATTAGAAAACAGGTGGAGTTAATCATTAGGGCAAAGAAAGAGTAGGGATGGAGCCAGGGTGCTTCTCCTGAGGGTAATTGTGACCTGACCTGAGATGTCACATTGGAGAGTTTGTTAGAGACTGAGCTGTGGGCAGTCAAGCCTAGTGGTTGAAGCAGGAGCCAGGAAGTGGATTGAATCCAAAGGTCAGGGCCCAAGACCAGGAACTAATAGCCAAACTAAGGGTCAGGGTAAGGACTGGGAACCACTAGCCATGACAAGGATCAGAACTGGAATCAGGAACCAGGAAGGAAGCCAGAACCAGGGGCCAGCTGATAGAAAGGACTGAGCAGGAGCAAGACTGGGAAGCAAGGCAGGAACAGGACTAGGAGAAGGGCTGGAGCAGGACAGGAGCAAGGTGAGAGGCAGCAGGCACAGGAAGGATTCCAGCTGTGGGTGTGAATGCTCTGAGCAGCCAGAGAGCTGCTGCTGCTGGGCTACAAGACATTCAGCTGCCTTCCTGAACAATTAGTTGATGTAGTCAATCAGGTAGCCTGCTGCAGACCAGCTATGCTTGTTTGGTTGCCAAGACACTATCTTTGCTGCAAACCCTGATCCCTGACACAGAGCCGCTTGGTCTTCGTGGATGGGCAAGGCCACAAGAAGGGCAAATCAGCTGGTAGCGAAATTATGTGAGTAAGAAAGTTTGATGATGCCTCTCAGTCTTAATATCAGATATGTTTGTGGTTGATGTTACAAAAGGAATTGATAACAAATGGAATTCTGGCAAAGGTTGTGGGGGAGATAGCCAAGTAAACTATATTTCCTTGGATGGATAAACAGGGGAATCTTAAGAAGGAATAGAGAGGTTATTTTACCTTTGTATTTGGCACTGATGCGACCGCTGCTGGAATATTGTATCCCATTCTGGTGTCCATAATTCAAGAAGGATGTTGATAAGTTGGAAAGGTTTCAGAGAAGAGCCATGTGAATGATTAAAGGATTGGAAAACATGCCTTATAGTGATAGACTCCATGAGCTCAATCAATTTAGCTTAATAAAGAAATGGATAAAGTGTCACAGTGTATAAGTGACTGCAAAGAGAACAAATATTTGATAATGGGACAATCTAGCAGACATAGGCCTGGTCTACACTAGTTGGTTATTTCGGAATTAGCTGAGTTAATTTGAAAAAAAAAAAAAGATTCCATCCACACGACCAAACCGTTTTTTTTTCGTTTTAAAGGGCTCTTTAATCCGATTTCTTTACTCCACCTCGGCAAGTGGAGCAGCGCTTAAATCAAGATCGCAATCCCGGGTTAAAGGTATTGTGGACGCAATTCGACATTATTGGCCTCCAGGAGGTATCCCAGAATGCTCCCTTGTGACTGCTCTGGACAACACTCTCAACTCCGATGCACTAGCCAGGTGGGCAGGAAAAGCCCCGGGAACTTTTGAATTTCATTTCCTGTTTGGTCACCATCAGGACAGGTGACCATCAGCACAGTCCACCATCACAGGCGACCATGCAGAGTCCACCATCACAAGAGATCACGCAGTCCCGGATTTGCAGACGAGCTCCAGCATGGTCCGAACAGGAGGTACTGGATCTCATTGCATGTTGAGGAGATGAATCTGTTATGGCAGAACTACGTTCCAAAAAAAGGAACGCAATTACGTACGCTAAAGTCTCCAGGGCCATGACGGAAAGAGGCTATTTCAAGGACATAGAGCAGCGTCATACAAAAATCAAGGAGCTCAGGCAAGCGTACCAAAAAGCCAGGGAGGCGAACGGGCGCTTTGGGTCACAGCCCCATATATTCCGCTTCTACCATGAGCTGCATGAAATTATGGGGGGTGATGCCACCACTACCCCACCACTGGCCGTGGACACCTGCAAGGGGGGAGTTGCACGGAGCGAGGAGGATGAGTTATTGGAGGATGAAGAGGAGGAGGAGGACAGTGCATAGGTGGCAAGTGGGGAATCCATTTCCCCCCCTAGCCAGGAACTATTCTTAATGCTGGAGCCAATAGCCCCCCCCCCACTCCCAAGGTGGGCTCCCGGACCATGACCCTGGAGAAGGTACTTCTGGTGAGTGAGAGCCTGATCGGAGCCATGCGGTGGGAGGCCGGGGGGAAACCAAGCTGCGCTGGGCTGTTCGCGTTTAGTTTAAAGAGCTCATCCCTGCTCAGAGCCTCATCAGAGCCACGCGGTGTGTGTGTGTTTGCGGGGGGGGGGGGGAGGGTGTGAAGCCATCATCCCAGAGAGCCCGCAGGCCCTTCTTTTATATGTCAAATCCACCAGGCATTGCTTGCTATGGGAAAGGGGGCCCGGCAGTTTGAAAGCATTGAAATGAATGCGGAAGAAGCAGAACCCTGCATGCCCCTAGGGCTTACCATGGCTGCCTGCAAGCTGAATTCTTTTGCCCGGCTGTGTGTGTTGGCTTACTCACACCAAAGTGGCAAGCACTTCAGTATAAGAGGCAAAATGCTAACTTGTACAGAAAGAACATGTGCTGTGTACTATGAATTGCCTGTTTCACTGAGAAAGAGTGTCCCCTTTGTTCTCTGAAATGTATCTTTTAAAATACTACCCTCCCTTTTTCTCCTCCCGCAGGTGCAAATGGTTCAATGCGGCCCCTATCTACTCCGTCCCAGAGGCTGGTCCAGATTAGAAGGCGGAAAAAATGAACTCGGGATGACATGTTCGCCGAGCTCATGCAGTCCTCCCACACTGATAGGGCCCAGCTGAATGCATGGAGGCAAACAATTGCAGAGTCCCATAAAGCATTACTGGAACACGAAGAAAGGAGGGACGTGCGCGATGAGAGCAGGCAGGATGCTATGGTTAAGCTCATGGGGGAGCAAACTGACATGCTGCGCTGTATGGTGGATCTAATGCGGGAAAGGCAGCAAGACCACAGACTGCCGCTGCAGCCCCTGTATAAACACCCTCCCTCCTCCCCAAGTTCCATAGCCTCCTCACCCAGACACCCAAGAACACGAGGGGGGAGGCTATGGGGACCCACACATTCAAACCCAGAGGATCGCCCAAGCAGCAGAAAGCTGGCATATGCAAACTTTTGAATTGGTTTCTGGACTTGTCCTTCCCTCTTCCTCCACCCCCGTAACCCAAAACCCCTCCCCTCCCCCGGTCTACCTTCTGATTTCTCTCAATGTGTTGTGCAACAAATAATAAAGAATGGTTTTTAAACAATTGTGACTTTATTTCCTTTCATATATATAGGGGACGGGTAACTTCAAGAGAAACAAACACAATTGTCACACCGTACCCTGGCCAGTCATGAAACTGGCTTTCAAAGCTTCTCCGATGCGCAGCGCGCCCTGCTGCGCTCTTCTAATCGCCCTGTTGTCTGGCTGTGCAAATGAGTTGCCAGGTGAGTTGCCTCACCCTCGCATCCCGCCATAAACGTCTCCCCCTTACTCTCACAGATATTGTGGAGCACACAACAAGCAGCAATTACAATTGGAATATTGGTTGTGCTGAGATCTAACCGAGTCAGTAAAGTGTGCCAGCGTGCTTTCAAACGTCCAAAAGTACATTCTACCACCATTCTGCACTTGCTCAGCCTATAGTTGAACTGCTTTCTTCAGGTATGTTAGCAACAAGAAGAAAGTCAAGGAAAGTGTGGGCCCCTTACTGAATGAGGGAGGCAACCTAGTGACCGAGGATGTGGAAAAAGCTAATGTACTCAATGATTTTTTTAAAAAATAACAGGAGTACTTGTGGCACCTTAGAGACTAACAAATTTATTAGAGCATAAGCTTTCGTGGGCTACAACCCACTTGTAGCCCACGAAAGCTTATGCTCTAATAAATTTGTTAGTCTCTAAGGTGCCACAAGTACTCCTGTTATTTTTGCGGATACAGACTAACACGGCTGCTACTCTGAAACCAATGATTTTTTTGCCTTTGTCTTCACAAACAAGGTCAGCTCCCAGACCGCTGCACTGGGCAGCACAATATGGGGAGAAGGTGACCAGCCTTCTGTGGAGAAAGAAGTGGTTCGGGACTATTTAGAAAAACTGGACGTGCACAAGTCCATGGGGCCGGATGCGCTGCATCCGAGGGTGCTAAAGGAGTTGGCGGATGAGATTGCAGAGCCATTAGCCATTATTTTTGAAAACTCATGGCAATCGGGGGAGGTCCCGGATGACTGGAAAAAGGCTAATGTAGTGCCCATCTTTAAAAAAGGGAAGGAGGATCCGGGGAACTACAGGTCAGTCAGCCTCACCTCAGTCCCTGGAAAAATCATGGAGCAGGTCCTCAAGGAATCAATTATGAAACACTTAGAGGAGAGGAAAGTGATCAGGAACAGTCAGCATGGATTCACCAAGGGGAAGTCGTGCCTGACTAACCTAATTGCCTTCTATGATGAGATAACTGGCTCTGTGGATGAGGGGAAAGCAGTGGATGTGTTATTCCTTGACTTTAGCAAAGCTTTTGATATGGTCTCCCACAGTATTCTTGCCACCAAGTTAAAGAAGTATGGGCTGGATGAATGGACTGTAAGGTGGATAGAAAGCTGGCTAGATCGTTGGGCTCAAAGGGTAGTGATCAATGGCTCCATGTCTAGTTGGCAGCCAGTTTCAAGCGGAGTGCCCCAAGGGTCGGTCCTGGGGCCGGTTTTGTTTAATATCTTTATTAATGATCTGGAGGATGGTGTGGACTGCACTCTCAGCAAGTTTGCTGATGACACTAAACTAGGAGGCATGGTAGATACACTAGAGGGTAGGGATTGGATACAGAGGGACCTAGACAAATTAGAGGATTGGGCCAAAAGAAACCTGATGAGGTTCAACAAGGACAAGTGCAGAGTCCTGCACTTAGGACGGAAGAATCCCATGCACAGCTACAGACTAGGGACCGAATGGCTAGGTAGCAGTTCTGCAGAAAAGGACCTAGGGGTCACAGTGGACGAGAAGCTGGATATGAGTCAACAGTGTGCTCTTGTTGCCAAGAAGGCTAACGGCATTTTGGGCTGTATAAGTAGGGGCATTGCCAGCAGATCGAGGGACGTGATCGTTCCCCTTTATTCGACATTGGTGAGGCCTCATCTGGAGTACTGTGTCCAGTTTTGGGCCCCACACTACAAGAAGGATGTGGAAAAATTGGAAAGAGTCCAGCGGAGGGCAACAAAAATGATTAGGGGTCTGAGCGCATGACTTATGAGGAGAGGCTGAGGGAACTGGGATTGTTTAGTCTCCAGAAGAGAAGAATGAGGGGGGATTTGATAGCAGCCTTCAACTACCTGAAGGGGGGTTCCAAAGAGGATGGAACTCGGCTGTTCTCAATGGTGGCAGATGACAGAACAAGGAGCAATGGTCTCAAGTTGCAGTGGGGGAGGTCTAGGTTGGATATTAGGAAACACTATTTCACTAGGAGGGTGGTGAAGCACTGGAATGCGTTACCTAGGGAGGTGGTGGAGTCTCCTTCCTTGGAGGTTTTTAAGGCCCGGCTTAAACTGGACTAGGTGACCTGGGTGATTAAACATTGGAATATTAGATTTTTTTTTTCTAAACTATGTTCTCTAGTTCAAACAGGAATTATTTCAGGGGAGTTCTGTGCCTGTATTATGCAGGACCAGAAGATCAGACTAGAAGATGATAGTAATCCTTTCTTGCTTATTAAGCTATGATTTTATTAATTTGTGAAATTTCTGGTGTTTCCTGGTAGAAAGTGGTCAGCGCAGGTAACTGATCATTAATAGTTCCCTGATAAGCCCAGACTTGGAAGCAGAGTAGGAGTACTTACTCCTAAAAGAAAGTAGGGAATGAGTTTGGGGATCCTAATGTCTGCAGCAAAGCATCAGCACCAGTTTCCCCTTTCCCGCTTAACCCTTGTAACAAGAGAATGCAGCAATCTCAATTAGGGGTAGTGCAAATAGGTGTATGTGAGCAGGGGAATCATACCTCTAGCTCATAGTGTAGATGTAGCTTTACAGGCTTTTGAACATTTTACCTGATCCTGGAGTTTGGGGCCTGGATATTATGTTTAGGGCTTGGCGCTTGTGTTCAGATGTGATGACACCACCATCCTTTAAGGTTATTGTAAACATATGGTCTGCAACATAGGTGTTTCTGGTTTTTGAACCAAGATGATAGAAATGTGTTTGAATCTGGTTATTAGACGATAAGTTCCACCAAAATTCAATGGGATTCAAAAGACTACATCCTGCTTTTTGTTCATCTCTATTTCAACACACTCAAACTTAATAGTTAACAAGATCAAAGTTTGAAAAGACATTTTATGAGGACACTTTATCAGTGAAGAATCTTGTCACATTTTAAATGACTGACTTACATACTATACTAGAAGTCAATGCTCCTTTTAAAAAAAAGAGAAAAAAAGTTACAAACCTAAATATTTTGACAACAACCTGTCTGCTTCAGAGTTACAGCTTTAGGGGGAAAATAATTTAAAATATTCCAGCACCTGTTAAAGGGGAAAGTTGCATTCCAAACATATGATAGCGTAATTCAGTTCAACAAAAAAGCGGTAAACAAAATAGGAGAAGCCTCCCTCCCCTCAAAAAAACAACAACAACAGGTGTTACCAATTACTATATCCATTTTCTACACAGAAACAAATCAATTCAAATAGTCAACAAAAAAAATTCACTCAGGAATCCAGATATGTAAGTATCTGTCTTCTTTTAAATCAAAGCCGAGATGACAGGGTAAATGAAATGCTACAATTCAAACTCCAATTTTGCAATACAGAAACACATATTTCAAAACCAAACAAGCCTATTATGGTTGACTGGGATGGACACAAAAACAGATTTTGTGGATACACAAAGCAGCCTTTTTATCCAGCTACTCAACATTCACTTCAAGTGTTCTGTATATTGTAACAAGTAGGCTTAAAAGAGCCAATGAATAATTAAGGTCTGGTAAAGGAAAACAGGAATGCCTGCTTTTCAGTCAATGCAACAGATGGCCAGCAGTATATTTTCAAACAACTCTTTCCAAAATGATGACATACCAGTGTGATGTGGACATCTAAGACCTGCAGCACCTTGTGCCAGAGATCTCAACTAGAAAAGGAAAGAAATTTAATTTGCTTGATTTCTTTTCTCAAAACTCAGAACAAACTGAATTTAAATATTTTTGAATGTATGAAAAAGAATGGTTAATTAATTAAAAATATAATGTGATTGTGCATCATGGTCCTGGCAAAACAAAAACAAACAAATAAAAACTACGTAATGGATTGTTCTGGTAATGTTTCTACCTAGACTCAAACCAGGGATTACTGGAAAGTGATCTTATGAAATTTCCAAACCAGAAAAGATATTTGATCTGAATAGCACTGTTAGGAGTGCTAGTGATAATGCAGGATCCAGGCCTGTATTTTCACCTGAGATAGAATTTTAGGTCTTGTTTGCCTGTTTGATTCTTGATACACTTATATTCTTACTAATATGTGTGAACAAAGGACAAAGACACTGTCTATGTTGCTTCTGCCTAGCCAGATGGGTTTGTTAGTATAATGGGAACAGATAAGAACAGTGAAAGTGTTACTGGGCATGGTGGGAGTATAATATACGAGCACACACTTTAAGACTGCCTCAACTCCTATCTCAAGGCAAGGTCAAGCAACCAGCTGGGTGGGAAAAGGGAGGATTTGAGAGAAGATATAAAACAAAAAAGGACAAAGAAATGCCCGTCCCTGACCACAGCACAACCTCACTCCTTATCCCTCGCATGGGATACAACAGAGGTGGGACAAAGACCCCAGACGCATGACCTTCCGAAATGGAAGATAATCATAAATTGTAAGGGGTGGGATCAAGGGCGTGCATTTCAAGTATAATTCTGCTTGCTAAAGGCAGGGGAGAACAGGACACCGGGAAACAAGGATCTGCGTTGTCAGAGTTATGGACATTCTTGCTTGAAACTAACCCCAATAAACATTGCATTGCCTGCCCTTCGGACTTCTGGTCTTCTGCTTTCTGTGTGTGTGACAAGAACCGGGGGGGGGGGGGGGGGGAGGGAAAGCCCTCTAACAAGCACCAAGGCTTTTGTATGTTTACCCAAAGCAAACAGATATTGCAACTGTTTGAAATTTATAAATAATCTATACCTTTGTGTGAAGAATGGGGTGGGGAGGAAGCATCTTCCCCCATCCCCCAACCTAATGTAAGTTCCACAGCAAAGTTAATACTAATGGTCAGTATTACATTTTGCATGGACATCCTCTATGTTAGGAGGTGCCCCCCCCCACCTTGAGTGGGAGTTAAACAGTTACAGTATCTGTGGTCAGTGCAGAAGTCCCTAGCAATGCAGCTGCACTGGAGCTGGAATTATTGGGAGGACAGGGACTGATAAGAACCCAGATAGATTTGGGGCTTCTCTACATGAACATTGAGTTTGCAGCAAGCTGGGGTGTGAATCTACCCTGGGCTATTCTTCCATGCTTTAACTGTTATAAGTTATTGGAATATATTGGGGACAACATTTTGTTTCAGAAGGTGGAAGAAGTAATGAGGGGGACAGCCACTTTAGACTTGATTCTGATTAACAGGGAGGAATTGGTTGTGAATCTCACAGTTGAAGTCAATTTGGGAGAAAGTGATCAAGAAATCATAAAGGTTGTGATCCTAAGAAAGGAAGGAATGAGAGCAATAATGGACTTAAAAAATAAACTCAGATAAGTAGTAGGTAAGATCCCATAGGAAGACTATCTAAGGGAAGGAGAACTGGCAGTTTTTCAAATAGACAATATTAAAGACACAACAGCTAACTACCCCGATGTGAAGAAAAGGTAGGACGGATAGTATGATGTGACTCCATCTGGGGCTCTTGAATCACCTGAAAAATCAAAAAGGAATCCTGCAAAAAGTTGAACCATGGACAAATTGCTAAAGCGGAGTAAAAAAAAAAAAAAAAAGCACAAGCATGTATGGACAAAATCAGAAAGGCGAAGGCACAAAATTAATATTAACAACAAGGATGAAGGAACACAAGTCAAAATAGGGATAGGGAAAGAACAGGTTAAAGAATATTTAGATATGTAGATGTATTCAAGTTGGCTCAGCCTGATGAAATTCATCTTCGGGTACTTAAGGAACTAGCTGAAGCAACTTGGAACCATTATCAATTATCCTTGAGAACATATGATCCTCTAGGTGCTTACAAATTGATTGTTTAATAATTTGTTCCAGTATTTTTCCAGTTATTGAAGTTAGGCTAACTGGTCTATAGTTCCCTGGGTCCTCTTTGTTCCCCTTTTTAAAGATAGGTACTATGTTTGCCCTTCTCCAGGGCTCTTGGACCTCACCTGTCCTCCATGAGTTCTCAAAGATATTTTCTAATTTGCTTCAGCTGGTTCCTAAGTACTCAAGATTGAGTTTTCATCAGGTTCAGCTGACTTGAATACATCTAATTGTCTTAAATATCTGGTCACCATTAACCTATTTAGTGAAGACTGAAGCAAAATAGACATTAAACACCTCAGTCATTTTGATGTCATTAGTTATTAGTTTTCCTTTCCTGCTAAGTAGAGGATCTATACTTATCTTCATCTTTCTCTTGCTTCTAATATATTTGTAGAACCTTTTTTATTGTCCTTTATGTCCCTGGTTAGGTGTAACTCATTTTGTCCCTTAGCCTTTCTGATTTTGTACATACATGCTGGTGCTATTTTTTGTAGTCCTCCTTAGCAATTTGTCTATGTTTCCATTTTTTGCAGGATTCCTTTTTGATTTTCAGGTCATTACAGAACTCCAGATGGAGCCATATTGGTCTCTTCCTATCTTTCCTTCATATTGGGATAGTTTGCAGTTATGTCTTTAATACTGTCTCTTTGAAAAACTTCCAGTTCTTCTGAACTCTTTTTTCAGTTAGATTTTCTTCCTATGGAACCTTACCTACCAGTTCTCCGAGTTTGCTAAAGTCTGCTTTTTTGAAGTCCATTTTACTTATTCTGCTGGTCTCACTCCTTGCTTTTCTTAGAATCATGAAATCTATCATTTCATAGTCACTTTTACCCAAATTGCCATCAACCTTCTGATTTGTTACCGCTTGCTCCCTGGTGGTCAGAATCAAGTCTAAAATGGTTGTCCCCCAGTTACTTCCTTCAACACTGAAACAAAAAGTTGTCCCAATACATTCCAAGAACTTATTGGAAATGTTTTGTTTTCCTTCCAACAGATTTCTGAGTAGTTAAAGTCCCCTATCACTGCCAGATCTTGGGTTGTTTATTTTATTTTATTTTTTTTGTTTTGTTTTTTTTGATATTTTTGTTATTTGTTCTAGAAATGCCTCATCTACTCCTCTTCCTGATTTGGTGGTCTATAGTAGACCCCCACCATGGCATCTCTCATATGTTTACCCCTTTTATCTTTATCCAGAGACTTTTAAATGGTCTGTCTCTAACGTCCTTCTGGACTTCAGAACAAGTGTATAAATTCTTGAGGTATAAAGCAACCCCTCCTCTCTTTTTATCCTACCTGTCCTCCCTGAACAAGCTATACTCCTCCATACAAATACTCCAGTCATAAGACTTATCCCACCAAATCTCTGTGAAACCAATTAAGTAATAATTTAGCTTATGTACTAATATTTCCAGTTCTTCCTGTTTATTATCCATACTCCTTGCCTTTGTGTATAGGCATCTGAGATGTTGAGCAGATTCCCCTGACTTCCCTTTTGTTGCTCCTACTGTAATTTTCCATGTCCCACTCCCCACCCCTAACATCCAGTCCTCTGTTGAGGTCATCTTCTTTTATACTTACCTCTGGGCTTTTGCCACCTGTCCCCTTTGAGCCTAGTTTAAAGCCCTCCTCACTAAGTTGGAGAGTCAGTGGGTGAAGATGATCTTCCCCTTCTAGGTCAGATAGACCCCATCTTTTCCCAAAAGACCTTCTTCCCAGAACAACATTCCACAGTCGAGGAAGCCAAAGCCCTCCCATCGACACAATATGCCCACCAATGCATTCATTTCCAGGATGCGGGCATCCCTGCATGGGCCATTCACTGGGTATCACCAAGGCAGCTGAAGGGAAGGAATCCTTCCCCCTTCCAAGCCATTAGATTCATTTTCTAAAGAGACTGCTGTACCCCAATGGTCTCCATAGTTTAAATGCACCCCCACAGCAGGTGTGGGGGAAATGAAGATCAAAGGATCAAAGATCGGCTGAGCTTCCAGCTTCTTCCATTTTCCCATCTCCAATTTGGCATCAGACCCAGACATCCCCTGCACTCTACAGTTCAGGGAACCCCTGTAGAGCTAGACTCCTTGCCACACATAAGAACACAAACTTTTTCCAGCTCCCCATATGCAACCCTGGCCCTTTGCCCAGCATAACCTCTCTGGTTCTATTACCATAGGACTGGATTTGGCCAAGATTGTACAACTAAGCAAAAGTTATAGTTCTTTCCTTTTTGTTGTGTTTATCTTTTCTCCTATCTAGGTGTTTTTATTTGCAAGGAATAAGAGATAAATCAAATACCCAAATTATTCAAAGAATTCTTATGTTCTATGCCCAGGCAAGGGTTTGAATCAATTTTCTAGTACCATCAGCAGCAATTTATCTCTGAATAGTATGCTCAGGTTTAGTCAAACTGGTCCTTTATTGTGTTCTCTGCGTGTTTGAAATAAGAGGCTGGATAGAGATTTTTTTCCCCAGGCCACATGCATTTTTCTTTTTCAATAGGGCAACCATATCATAAATATTCCACAATTGAATCATAATGAAAACACTAGGTTGTGTTTCTTAAAGCTATTTTAATTGTATGTTATGCTTTACTATTTTTATTGATGCTGAGTGACATTACGTTAAACTTCAGTCTTCCTCTATGCAGACGTGGATTTTTCTGATTTTCAGTCCTGCTAGGCTGTCTAAGATTCTGCATGTAAATGTTAGAATGGGTTGGTGATTTTTGTGCCCTAAAGTAATTTCTTTAGATGGCACTCTTTCTGTAATCCACATGTCCTTAACTGAACCAAAAGAAAAGAAATTCAAGAAATCTGCTGGCTAAAAATGATACCTTAGAGGGACATTCAGAGATAGTAATTTAGTAGCATTTTACACACACTTTACATTGACTTTCAAAGGTTTTAATGAAACAATGTGCAAAGCAATGGAAAAATCCAATCTTAAGGACCAAAATTCGGGTCCTCTTGAAATCTATAGCAAAACTCCCACTAACTTCTAGTGGACTAGGATTTGGCTCTAATGGCTAGATTTTCAAAAGAGCTTTGCACACTACATTCATCTAAAGTACTAAGCTCTTGAAAATCTGGCTACTTATTTTGCTGCCTAAATGGAAGCTGAGCTCTTTTGCAAATCAAGCCCTAAATATCTAAGGTCCTGATCCAGCAAAAACATTTAGGTAAGTGCATAACTTTAAGCACAGATGTAGTCCTACTGAAGTAAATGAAACTATGTATGGTTAAGTGCTGGATTGGGGACTAGACTGATGGATCAGAAAGAATTTTTAAATTATCCCAATGTGTATGCAACATCATTTTCAGACTCCCTTAGATTTATTTACCTACATGTCACTTGTAGCCTTGAACATACACATCACTACTGAATTTGGCCCTATTACTCAAAATATAAGGGATGTTAAATTTACACTCAATCTAATCCAGAAGAAAGGAATGTTACAAGAAAAGTAACTATCAAGATATGGTATATTAAAGCAGTCTTCCTTTTCTGTCTCTTTGATATGTAAATCAAGCTAACTTAGACTCTCGTAGGCCTATAGTACAAAATTATGTCTACCTAACATACGTCAGGATACAGCAACTGCAGTTATTAAATCACTTGTGTGCTCGCACACTTAGTCAGTGGTGTGCTTCCTCACCAGAAGCACTTGTATTGATTGTATTGTCAGTGTGGGGCACTGTGGGATGGCTCCTGAAAGCCAGTAACAGTCGATGTAAACAACACAGTATCTACACTGACACTGCGTCGACCTAATTGAATTGACTGTCACACTATACCCCTCGGGGAGGTGGCGTTACTAAATTGGCATAGAGAGGCACTTACATCAGCAGGAGCCAAATTTAAGTGAAGACACTTCCACAGCTAGTTCGATGCAAGGCAGCTTTCATTGGCCTAATCCTGTAGAGGTAATATCTTTTATTGTACCAAATTCTGTCAAGATATTACCTCACCTACCTTGTATCTCTAATATCCTGGGGACCAACAAGGTTACAATAACAGCACAAACAACAATTAGACTCTTATTCATTGATAGGCAAATCTAGTTGAGTGATATGAGACTAATTCACTTAGGATCTTTTGGAAGAAAAAACATCCCTTGGATTCTGAAGGAACACTTGGTCTAAGGCATCACTGAAAAAATAAAAATGTGAAGGTAAAGAGAAAGTAATGATCTTTATGAATCTCAGAAAAAGTTAGCATTCATGCAGTTGTTTATTCCAAATGTGTAGAAAGAAAGAGATATGGAAAAAATAGGGAATTACTTCTATAATTTGAATGGGTCTAAAGATGGTTCAGTTATTAATGTATCTGTTTTTCTGGCACGGTAAATAATGTTTCCCAGATGTCTGCTGTCAGTTTTCCTTTGATTGCCAAACTATAAGTTTACATGCAATAAAAATTGTAAACACATTAAGGAGGTCTGTAATGTAACTAGCTTTCAGATTTATCAGTGGATTTTATAATGCAGATGGTGTAGTCCAAAACACCATCCAATAATAATTGCGGCTGTACATCCATATTGAATCTTTCCCATGCCAAAGTGAATATAGGAAAAGACTCAGTCAGCCAACTCTGAAACTGAAAGTCAGAATCACCTTCTGGTTAAAAAAAATGACATAACATTATATTTTGGCTACAAAATCTATTTAACCAAAAAATGTACCTTTCAATTTCCAGAACATCCAATATCATTAAAGTAATTCTAGTCAGCAGATCTGGTTTTAAGAACAAAAGAATGATATAGCCACTGTACTGTATAATCATGGCAAACATATGCAAGTAGCACTAAGTGAACTGAGATGGAAATTGTGCTCTAGAATTCTGATGGAATAGAAACAGCTACCATTTAAAAAAGTCATTACTGGATATCTGGGGTCTGAATAGCTATGTCTATCAAGAAATTTGTTCAATACTATAAAAGTTTCTGGCACTATTTTACTGATGGTCATTTCCTCTTGCTCTTCAACAGATGCTGGCAGACAGTTCCCTCCATCTGTTCAAAACTGAGTGGAAATTTTGGTCAAAATTGTCCTCTAAAATCCACAGTAGATCTTGATTCCAGTAGCCCATTCTTCCTACATGAAAGGATGGACAGTGGCCTACCAATGTAGAAATCTGTTTGTGGACCTCTGCTACATGGATTTCAGAATACACTGCTGGCCTAAAGTGTTATTCTGTTCTGCAGGAAATGGGGGAAGTGAGCAGGTATATATTCTTGATATAGCTGATTAGCTGATTCCAAAAATATTTTCATTTTGTGATTTAATACTGGGGGTGGGATGGAGGGGAGTGGTCACAAGACCAGCTAGGACAGTATATTTTGTTTAACTGTAATTTACAAATGATTAGTTAAAAAAATCATCCAGTGGTTGGTTGACATTAGCGTTCCTCTGCCAAACTTGGGAGGGGAGGGATAGCTCAGTGCTTTGAGCATTGGCCTGCTGAACCCAGGGCTGTGAGTTCAATCCTTGAGTGGGCCACTTAGGGATCTGGGGCAAAATCAGTACTTGGTCCTGCTAGTGAAGGCAGGGGGCTGGACTCAATGACCTTTCAGGGTCCTTTCCAGTTCTAGGAGATAGGATATCTCCTTTAATTTATATAATTGCAATTATAATCCATGTTTTGGAAATGCATACATTAGAGCTTGCATGATGGACTTCTATAGCAAGGATCCTATTGCAATAGTAATAGTCTTGAATCCAGCCCTAGGAGCTCTTCCTTATGTTCTTACACAGTACCGCCCTAAAACCTTAGAACGGGGAGCTCACTGTTGACATCTGTTGGTGAACAGGGAGAAGCGCAAACCAGAGCTGTGTGGGAACTCCAGAAGGAGAGGGGCTTCACTTAGGAGAGAGTTGCCAGCATCTGTTGGTGAGTAAGAGGAAATGACTGAATGAACTAGGCCTAATTTGCATCTCAGTTATGTGACAGTTTGGCACATTTTGGTTAAAATACTGTTGTTTTGAGTTCTGGGGCAATGAAATGCTATTATCCCTGTTGGGAAAAGAAAGGTCAAGAGAACTAGACCAAATGTGCTTGGGATGAGGGGGTCACCCTAACTGAGACTGTGGTTTGGCCTGGGTGTGTAGCAATGTATGGACAAAGCAAGAGTAAGTAGAGAATGGAGGGACTGATTTCTATCTTCTGATGGAAGTGTCTCCCTCGTGACAAGCATTCTGCTAGGGATCCCATATGCTACAAATTCCATATGCCCAGAGGTGGTTTCAAGACAGTGGGGGGTGTTGAGGTAGTAGATAGAACCGATCTGAGGTGGCAGACAGTGCAGAAATGGCACTGAAGTGGCTGGGGTTGAAACCTCAGAGAGCATCAGCATACCCGAGGGACTTTGCTTTGGCCTTCCTATCGAGCAACAAAACTGAAATCACTTCAGCTTGGTCGGGTGGTAGAGCCCACGGAGCAGCCCAGGCAGCACTTCCCTTAAGGGCTAGAGACTGACCTGCCAGAATTCTTGGACTCCACCAACCGTGTAAGTGGGGGAGATGAGGAGGGAGGAAATGGCTAGAAAACTGTAGCCACTGATAACTGCAAGAAGAGGACGGAGGTTGGGACTATTGCTTATCTAATATTGTCTATTTATTAATTACTGGCATTCTCAAGTTTATTCTGTTGTCCTCCCCCCTTTTCCACCCTTAATAAAGTTCTCTTTGTTTTAAACTCCTGGACTCAGTGCTTGCAGGAGGGGGTGGGGGGAGAGAAGTAATGCCTCAGACTCACAGACTTTAAGGCCAGAAGAGATCATTGTGATCATCCAATATGACCTCCTGCACATCACAGAACTTTATCCACCCACTCCTGTAATAGATTCATAACCTCTGACTGAGTTACTAAAGTCCACAAATCATGATTTAAAGAGTTCAAGTGACAGAGAATCCACCATTTATTCTGGTTCAAACCAGCAAATGTTCCATCCCCCATGCAGCAGAGAAAGGCAAAAAAAAATCCCAGGGTCTCTGCCACTCTGACCTGGGGGAAAAAATCCTTCCCAACCCCAAATATGGTGATCAGTTAGACCAGGATAGGCAACCTATGGCACGCGTGCCAAAGGCGGCATGCAAGCTGATTTTCAGTGGCACTCACACTGCCCGGGTCCTGGCGACTGGTCCGGGGGGGCTCTGCATTTTAATTTAATTTTAAATGAAGCTTCTTAATCATTTAAAAACCTTTATTTACTTAACATACAACAATAGTTTAGTTATATATTCTAGACTTATAGAAAGAGACCTTCTAAAAACGTTAAAATGTATTACTGGCACGCGAAACCTTAAATTAGAGTGAATAAATGAAGACTCGGCACACCACTTCTGAAAGGTTGCCAACCCCTGAGTTAGACCCTGAGCATATCATCGAGACCCACCGGCCAGACACCTGGGAAAGAACTCACTGTAGTAACTCAGAGCCCTCCCCATCTAGTGTCCAATATCTGGCCGTTGGAGATATTTGCTACTAGCAGTCACAGATGGGCGATATGCCATTGTTGTCAATCTCATATCATCCCCTCTATAAATTTATCAAGCCCAGTCTTGAAGCTAGTTAGTTTTTTTGCCCCCACTGCTCCCCTTAGAAGACTGTTTCAGAACTTCACTCCACTGATGGTTAGAAACCTTTGTCTAATTTCAAGACTAAACTTGTTGATGGCCAGTTTATATCCATTTGTTCTTGTGTCCACATTGGCATTTAATTTAAATAACTCCTCTCCCTCCATGGTATTTATCCCTTTGATGTATTTATAGAGAGCAAGCATATCCCCCCTCAGCCTTCAATTGGCTAGGCTAAACAAACCAATCTCCTTGAGTCTCCTCTCATAAGATACATTCTCCATTCCTCTGGACATCCTAGTAGCCCTTCTCTGTACCTGTTCCAGTTTGAATTCATCTCTCTTAAACACAAGATACCAGAATTGCACATAGTATTCCAGATGAGGTCTTGCCAGTGCCTTATATGATGGTACAAACACTTCTTATCTCTACTGGAAATATCTCGCCTGATTCATCCTAGGATTGCATTAGGCTTTCTCACATCTCATCATATTACTGGCTTATAGTCATTCTGTGATCCACCAAAACACAGATCTTTCTCTTCCTCTGTTGCTTCCAACTGATATGCTCCCAGCTTATAGCAAAAATTCTTGTTGTGAGTCCCTAAGTACATGACCTTTCACTTTGCACTGTTAAATTTCACCCCATTTCTATTACTTGAGTTTTTAATGTCATCTAAATCTTCTTTTATGATATTTTGGCCTTCCTCCATATTGGCAATATCTCCCAACTTTGTGCCATCCACAAATTTTACTAGAACACTCCCACTCTTTGCCGTTAATGTAAATGTTAAATAAGATTGGTCCCAAGACCAATCCCTGAGAAACTCCACTAGTAACTTCCCTCTAGCCCAACAATTCACCTTTCAGTATGAGACATTGTAGTCTCCCCTTTAACCAGTTTCTCACCCACCTTTCAATTCTCATATTAATTCCCATCTTCTCCAATTCAACTAATAATTTCCTATGTGGAATTGTATCAATCTACTTACTGAAATCTAGGTAGATTGGGTCTACTGCATTTTGTTAAAAAACAACAACAGTTATCTTTTCAAAGAACGATCAGGTTGGTCTGGAATGATCTTCATTTTGTAAAACCATGTTGTATTTTATTCCAATTACTGTTTACCTCTGTGTCCTTAACTACTTAATCTTTGCATACAGTTGAGGTCAAACTAATGGGCTTGTAGTTTCCCAGATCACTCCCCCCCCCTTATTTAAAAATAGATACTATATTAGCTATTGCCCAGTCATAGGGTACAACCCCAAGTTTATGAATTCATTGCAAATCCTTGCTATTGGGCTTGCAATTTCAAGTGCCAGTTCCTATAATATTGTTGGATGGAGATTATCCTGCTTCCCCAGTTTGGTCCCATTAAGCTTTTTGAGTTTGACTTCCACCTTGCATGTGGTAATTTCTACTTCCATATCCTCATTTCCATTAGTCATCCTGCCACACCTCTAACTTCCTCATGACCCTTATTAAAAAAGGGAGGCAAAGTATTCATTTAGGTGTTGGGTCATGCCTAGATTATCTTTAATCTCCACCCCATTCTCAGTGTTTAGTGGGCTCACTTCTTCTTTCCTCATTTTCTTTTTATTTATGTCTCTAAAGAACCTTTTATTACTGGTTTTAATTTCCTTTACAAGGTCCAACTCTGAGTGGCTCTTGGCAGTTCTCACTTTTTCCTTACACTTTCTGACCTGCAAGATGTATCTTTCTTAGGTTGGCTCAGCAATCTTTCATCCCTTGTAGTCTTTCTACTTTCTCTTAATAACCTGTTTGAGAAGCTTATACATCCAGTTTGGTCTGCAATCCTTCCCTACCATTTTTTCCACCCCCATTGCTTGGGATGTAGGCTTCAGATAGTTTCTGCAACTTTGACTGAAAGTAATTCCAATTCTTCAGTCCAGTCTACTTCCCTAACTAATTCTCTTAATTTTTTAAGTTTGCACTTTTGAGGACCCTAGTTGCTAACCTAATTTTGTTTATCCTCCCATTAGCTCATGATCACTTGAACCAAGGTTGTCCTCTACAACCAGTTATTCTATACAGGGTCCACACTACTTACAAATACTAAATCTAAAATGGCATCACCGTTTGGTGACTATTTGGTGACAAAATCTTTCAGCTGTCACATCCAGGAATATCTGGGCTCTACCATTTTTAGTAACACTTGTCATTCAATTTATATCTTGGAAATTAAAGATTCCCATTATCACACAATCCCAAATAGTATTTATTTTCATTAAAATATTAAAGAGGTCTTTATCCATATCCAGATTGGATCCTGGGGATCTGTAGCATATCACAAGTACTATCCCAGGGGACTGTCTGTTAGCTTTCCTCCCCAAAGTGATTTTGACCCAAACAGAGTCTGTTTTGTTCATTCCATCACTTATAATTTCTTTACATTCTACCTCCCTATTAATATACAATGCTGCTCCACCACCTTTACCTTTATTTCTGTCTTTTCTGCACAGCAATACCCTTCAATACTTGTACTCCAGTCATGATTACTATTCCACCATGTTTCTGTAATCCCTATAATATCTGGTTTCACTTCCTGTGCTCCATGCACTGATGTATGGACATCTTAGTTGTTTCTGCTTGGCTTCTCCCAGATACCTCACCCGATTAAGTACAGTCATTCTACTGCCAGTACCGCCTACCTGACTGTTAGTGCCATTGCTATTGGCACTATTTTCCTACCCACTGTTCCTTTCTCCATTGCTGTATCCTCTCTTACTCCCTGCTTAATATTAGAATCAGGTGTGGAGATTACATGAGCATCTCCTAACCATCTCACCCAAATTCCTAGTTTAAAACTCTCAATCAGTTGTCCCAACCTCCACCCCAGAAGTCTATTTCCATCCCTACTTAGGGGGAGTCCAGCCCACGAGATCAGTCCTCTATCTGTAATGCCTCCCCGTAGTCGAACATCCCAAAGCCCTTCTCATAGCACCCCTGCCTGAGCCATCTGTTGATCATCATAATTGTGTCTTGCCTTCACTCTAGGGACAGGTAGAATCCCATTGAAGATCACCTGAGCCTCCATTTCTTTAATCATCTTCCCCAGCCTGGCATAGTTTTCCTTGATGTACTCCAGTGAGAATCTAGCAGTATCATTTGTTCCCATGTGAAGGACAGTGGATTCTTTCCTGCTCTCATTAGGATGCTCTTCAGCCTGAATCCCCCATCCTATATCTTAGCTCCCAGCAGGCAGCACACCCTTCTATTCTCTAGATCAACTCTGGTGACAGGAGAGCCCATTCTTCTCAGTAGGGAGTCCCCAGTCACATAGACCTGCCTCTTCTTGGTATTGGTGCAATTCTCTGGCTTTCCTCCTTCTGTTCTTTCTGGCTGAAAGTCCTCTTGTATTTTGTTCTCACTTGCAATCTTCTGCAAGTCATCCTCTATCTTCCTGGGGCTCTGAACTCTGGCTATCTCCATTGACTCTTTCCCTTTTCTTGTAGGGCTAGACGCTCTTCTCTTCTTCCTTGCCCTCCCACCTTGTTACTGCCTGGCATGCCCCTTCATTTACCAACTCAGCAAACCTGTTCCTCAGCTCTATTTCTCCTTCACTCGCCAGTCCTTTTCATCTTGCTCACATGCTTCCATTTGCCTCATCCAGCATTCTACCCTCACAGGTCTCCAGTCCAATTTGCATCTGGAAGTCTCAAATTTTCCCTTCAGCCTCCTCTCTCCTTCCATTTCCTTTGAAACTCAATCATAGTTTCCACCTGAATCTCCAAACCTCGGATCTTCTCTTCCATCAGATCCCTCAGGAGGTGCTTCATTTGTATCAGCTCCAGGATAACGTACATCCTGCAGCTTCCATATACAGTCATCTTCATTGTCTTTTATTCCTCGGGTCACTACCACTGCTTCCTGTGTAACACTTATAGCCTTCCGTCCTAAGCACCTGTCAAAAAAACCAAACACACACACATGCTCCTTCCCCCAAATTCCCCTTACAAGTTCCACTGTTTTCAGCAGTTTGCTGGCTCCTGTGCTGCTCCTCCTGTACCAATGGCTGGACGGTCAGCTACCTTTATAGGCCCCCTAATCAGTGAAGCCTCTCCTGCTAGTCAGGGTTTCACTGTGATCAAAGACTCAGCATCTTACAACACACTGCACCCTACCAGCCTCTGCAAATTGGAAAAAAAAAGCAAGCAAACAAATTCTATGACAAACTCAGTCTTTGCTTCTTAGGAACAGAGGCTTGCCTCCCTTCTCCTCCATCAGATCTCCAATCAAACGTCCCTGTTTTCAGTTTTGTTTGCTGGCTCCTGTGCCACTGGCTGGCTGCTTGGCTGCCTTTATAGGGGCCCTAATCATGGAAGAACCCCCCCCCCCCATCAGGCCTCTGCTGTGATCAAAGACTCTGCTTCCTTCAGAACACACTGCCCCCTACCAGCCTGTTCAACAGAAAAGAAATATAAACCAAGGGCCCATATATAGTTTCCCAGGTTCTGGGTGGGAGCTTGAGTCATTGTCAGTTATGTTTTCAGAAGGAACTGCTAGAAAAATCAAACCCAGCCCTTTTTGCTGCCAACACCTGGCAGAAGGATTACAGCTACAAGAAGGTACAGATCTAATCGAAATCTTCCAGTTTTAAGTAATCCAAGATAACATTTTCTCTTAAACACCATGGTAATCTTGATTGGAATATGAATGTTTCACCCTTTTATTCAGAAAGCTATTGATAATAAGGGCAAGGGCTACCAATATTAGCTTTTTTCTTTTATTTTTAAAAGAAACAATTTGTTGTTTGAAAGGACAGAGAGGCACAGTATTTGACAGCTCAGGGGATTTAATAATGCGATTTACAGCCTTCCATCTCAAAGTCACCATCTCAAATCCAATTTAGGAGTGAAATCCTGCCATTAACTGATGTGTGGCAAGGATGATGGAGAGAAATAGTGCCAGCAAAATGTCTGGCACTAGATCCTTCCTGCCAGAACAGGATGGTTCAGGCCAGGAGAGGAGCTTTGAAAGAGTTGAGAGAGAGTGTGACAGTATATCCCTGTGTTCACACCCTATTGTAATAATTTTTGTACAAGGCATGTCTTGTCAGATATTTAAAAACTCATAATTTGCTGGTCAGTATTGCCCTGGTAACATATGTATGGCAACATGGTATGTGAAGTTATTAGGGTGACCAGATAGCAACTGTAAAAAACTGGGACGGGAGTAGGAGGGGGAATAGGTGCCTATATAAGAAGAAGCCCCCAAAATCAGACTGTCCCTATAAAATCAGGACATCTGGTCACCCTAGAAGTTAAGATTGCTCTGTATGGTGTTAACACAGGTTCCAAACCCCAAACAGAAGTTGGCAAAGAGAAGTTTAGGTCTGTCCTAGACAAAGGAATGTGTGCTTGCATTAACTTGCATTTAAGCAATAAACAGACTCATCCAGCAGGAAGGAAAGACAAAGGAAGTTCAAACAGGTGAACAGACCCTGGATATCATTACATTCCTTATGCCCCAATACCCAGCTTGCACTACATTGGGTAAAGCCAGACAGCAGCTATTCTCTAGCAAGTCTATAAAGTTTGTGCTGAAAAGAGGCATGATAAAAAAAAAAAAAAAAAAAAGAAACTTTTATATAATTACTACATTTGAAATAACAATTTTGAGAATCCTTTTCTCTAATGAACTACACTGTTTCTCAATGTTATTCTGTTGTAGTGTGCTGCATACTTTGTTCCTCTCTCCTTTCTCATTTACAGTGTCAGACCAAATCTACTGCAATGTGAGTGTTAACCTGCTCACTCTGACATTGTAATCAATTAATCCCCCTTGGCCTTCATGCCCATCTTCTCATTGGTTAACTTGTAAACATTCTCTAAGAGAAAAAGGCATTTTCAGCAAGGTCTGCAAATTTGTCCAGCAGTTCATTCATTAGTTTAGAAACATAATCTGTTAACATCAATTTCTAGTCACCAGGATTCCCAATAAAGACTCACTGGGTAGAAATGGACAGTAGATAGATAATAATAGCTCTTGTGAAAACTGTCAAAGAACTCATACATTATATCTTTAATAAAAAAAACAATGGTTTCACCACCTACATTTAATCTACAATACCTGATTATGGTTACTAGCAGATTACATTGTACTGACATGATAAGAGTATGTGACCAAAATGTCTCAAAATTCTAAATTTCCTTCTCTTCTTTCATTTAAATAAGGACCATATTTCCAAAAAGTGGATAAATAGTGTATGGGAACAACATTTGTTATTTCCTGGTCCCAGTCACATAATATGGATCAAGATTCCAAAGGACAGGGGTGGATGTCCAGCAACTGCAGGGGTTAACTATTACAACTCCTATGTTTGCATGTATGTGAAGAATCAGGGCCTCAATTATAAAACCTTGCAAATGGATGTTTTTAAATGGTACAAATGTCCAATGCCTATATGGCTGTCTCTCTGACTGTCAGGCAGAGAGAGCACCTGTAGATAGCCTAAATACTGCAGAGACGGTCATGTATTCTTTGCTGCTTCCATTAAAAAGAAGTTTATTGCAAAATACTGTGTACTGTTAGTTGTTTACAAAATCCCGTGCAGCTATTCATGCAATCAGTAGTCCATCTTAACATTCTACCTTAAATTATGTGATAGGATCGTTTTAAGTCTTGGTCTATTTATGAGAGTTTTGTTGCCAAGCTGCAGCTTATGTGTTCTTTACTGTTTATTTCATATCCATAGATGTTAAGGCTAGGAGGGATCATCTCATCTGACCTCCTGCATAACACAGGCCAAAGAACCTCACCCAGTAGTTTCTGTATCAAGCCCTTAACTTCTGTTTGAGTTAGAATACAAGTTTTACAAAGACATACAGTCTTGATTTAAAGACTATGGCTGATGGAGATTCCACCACATCCCTCGGTAAGTTGTTCCAATGGTCAATTACCCTAGCTGTTAAAAATATGTACCTTATTTCTAGTCTGAATTTGTCTAACTTCAACTTCCAGCCACTGGATCTTGCTATGTCATTTTCTTCTTGATTAAAGAGCTGTCTAGGATCAGAAATATTTTTCTCATCTATAATTGACAGTCTATAATTTCCAAACAACAAATCCTATTTTTCTAATGTATTAGTATTATGTCATGAAGGTTGTTAGTTCTTTGTGTAAATGTATATTTTTGCAATAATTGGTTCATTTCTTTAAATATGCAGTGCACTTAATTTGTTTCAAATCTTTTGAAAGCTTTTAACAGCTAGGGAGATTTATTTTGCAAACAATGGGCAATAGTTGCAGAATTGGTCAGAAAATCAAACCAGCAATTTTTTAAATTACCCCCCCCCCGCATATATTATAACCTACATTATATTTTCTATATTTTGTTCCCTTCTGTTCTCTGTAATTTCCACATTCTTATTGCAGTCTGTAGCCTCCCGTTCCCTCTTGTAGTTTCCTGATCTCAATGGGAGATTACAGCCACTTTCCCCTTCCTAAACTCCCTTTTAATACCTGTGATCATCTACTGTTTCTATCCTTCCATCTATGCATGCTCTGACAATGAGCATACATGCACAGATTCTGCTCTGCTTCACCAAGTCAAATGTCTTCTGTCTCCATTTAAAATTACCTCTAATAAACTGATCTGTTTAAATTATCACAGCTCTCACAAAAATCATTGGTGCTAATCAACTCTTAATAGTTTCCAACCATTTTCCTAGGAAGACTTGTGTTTCTTGTACATCAGTAGCTATACCTGAGACTTAATTTAGTATGTCTAATTATACTGTTAATGAGACGGTGACTAAAAATAACTATAAACTCTGGAGAGGAGGCACTATACTGAGGAAAGCGGGAAAATCAGAGTCAAAATACTAAAGGCGAATTGGGTTTACTTTTTGGTGAAATTACCTTTATGACAACTCTCCTTCAATGATATATAACATACTTTCATTTTATGATGTTCAATAATAGTTCATATAGGCCAATATGTGTTAAATCGTCTTTAGCCTGATGTGACAGCTCAATTCATTTTAAAGTTTTCAGGCTACTCCATCAGTTAAAACATCAAGTTCAAGGAGACTTGAATAATGTCTTCAAAGCACATAGTTGTGCAGGTTTTAGGGAATGCCTTTAAATATTCACATTTCTCCTTTGTGGCTTGGCAGCTTAAAGTGCTATTTATAAATTCTAGAAACATTCCACTGTGTACTTTACCTGGGACAATGACAAGTATTTACATTTTGTCAGCTGTCATCTTAGCCGAACTGGTTAAGATTAAATTTATATTGTCTAAAAATAGTTCTGGATTTCTTCTTGTGTAATATGCAGCACTGTGGGTTTTGTCAACAGAAGCAGATAGCTGGAAGTGTAGAAAACAAATCAATTGCCTGGCACTAGAACATAAGAACATAAGAACGGCCATGCTGGGTCAGACAAGTCCACGCAGACCAGTATCCTGGGTTCTGACAGTGGCCGGTGCCAAATGCTCTAGAGGAAATGAACAGAACAGAGTAATTATAGAGTGATCCATCCCCTGTTGTCCAGTCCCAGTTTTTGGGACTGACAATCATTCAAACATTTCTCGTGAACACAGATCATACTTGTGGGATCTATGAGGTGAGAAATCTACAGCTGTATCATTCATTTAAATATCTTATACTCTCTCTCTATTTAGAAATTCTCTCTCTTAGGGTATGTCTACACTGCAGTTAGACATCTGCAGCTGACCTCATGGGGTTCGGGCTGCAGGGCTGAGCATGTAATCGCAGCATAGACATTCGGATTTGGCTTCAGCCCAAACTCTGGGACCCTCACACCTTGCAGGGTCCTACAGCCTGGGCTCCAACCTGAGCCTGAAAGTCTACACCAGAATTAAACATCCTCTTAGCCCCAAGCCCAAATCACCTGGCACAGACCAGCCACAGGTTTTTAATTGCAGTGTAGATATACCCTTAGAGGCTTCATACAAAGAATAATAGAATTGTAGGATTGGAAGGGTCCTCAAGAGGCCCTCTAGTCCAATCCCCTGCACTCAAGGTAGGACTAAATATTATCTAGACCATCCCTGACAGGTGTTTGTCTAACCTGCTCTTAAAAATCTCCAATGTTGGAGATTCCACAACTTCTCTCGGCAATTTATTCCAGTGCTTAACTACCCTGACAGTTAGGAAGTTTTTCATAATGTCCAACCTAAACTCCCCTTCCTGCAATTTAAGCCCATTGCTTCTTGTCCTATCCTCAGAGATAAACAAGACCATTTTTCTCCCTCCTCCTTGTAACAGCTTTTATGTACTTGAAAACCGTTATCATGTCCCCTCTCAGTCTTCTCTTCTCTTCTCCAGACTAAACAAACCCATTTTTTCAATCTTCATAGAATCATAGAATATCAGGGCTGGAAGGGACCTCAGGAGGTCATCTAGTCCAACCCCCTGCTCAAAGCAGGACCAATCCCCAACTAAATCATCCCAGCTAGGGCTTTGTTAAGCCTGACCTTAAAAACCTCTAAGGAAGGAGATTCCATCACCTCCTTAGGTAACCCATTCCAGTGCTTCACCACCCTCCTAGTGAAAAAGTTTTTCCTAATATCCAGCCCAAACCTCCCCCAATGCAACTTGAGACCATTACTCCTTGTTCTGTCATCTGCTACCACTGATAACAGTCTAGATCTGTCCTCTTTGGAACCCCCTTTCAGGTAGTTGAAAGCAGCTATCAAATTCCTCTTCATTCTTCTCTTCTGCAGACTAAATAATCCCAGTTCCCTCAGCCTCTCCTCATAAATCATGTGCTCCAGCCCCCTAATCTATATCTTCTCATATAGGTCATGTTTTCTAGACCTTTAATCATTTTTGTTGCTCTTCTCTGGACTTTCTCCAACTCTCCATATCTTTCCTGAAATGTGGCACCCAGAACTGGACACAATACTCCAGTCGAGGCCTAATCAGTGCAGAGTAGAGCACATGAATTACTTCTTGTTCTTGCTTACAACGCTCCTGCTAATACATCCCAGAATGATGTTTGCTTTTTTTGCAAGTGTTAACATTTTCTGTTACTGTTTTCCCCCCTACCCTTTCCTTGGTCTTTCTCTTGCTTCTAATGTATTTGTAAAATGTTTTTGTTACTCTTTATGTTTCTAGCTAGTTTAATCTCATTTTGTGCCTCGGCCTTTCTAATTTTGTCCCTACATGCATGTGTTATTTGTTTATATTCATCCTTTGTAATATGACCTAGTTTCCACTTTTTGTACCATGTCTTTGAATTATATTAAATTTCAAATCTCTCAGTGGTAACAATTGCCCACCACCAACTTAATCCTTTATTCTTATAAATGACTGGAACAACTCAAGAGCTGTTTTAGACATACCAGCAACAGCTCATGGTCACTTGCATTAAAAGCTTCTCTGAGGTGTGCAGAACAGAAGGCCTGCTTCCAGCCCAGATGCAGACCTTGGGAAGTCTCCTTAAGGAAGAAAGCCCTCAATATTTCCCGTAGAGCAATGTAGCTCAATATCATCTCAAAATATGGACTGAGCCTTAGCGTCATGGTCTAACCCTGAACTTGTATGATGTGTCATATGCAATATAACAAATCGGGATACAATTGTACAAAATGAGAATGATACATTATCATGAAGATGTCCTGCATTTTTTTTTCTTTTTCTTTTTCTTTTTTTTTGTGGTGAAAAGATATTATAGCAATATCCAGCAATATGGCTATTGAAATTCAGTCTGAACATTAATGTTAGGCCAGGTCCTCAGATAAAGTAAATTGGCAAAACTCTACTGATGTTAGAGGACCTATGCCACACCAGCTCTGCTCGGGGTCTCCATTGTTTTGAATTTATTCAGCCTCCTTTAAAGGACAATTGCACTTCTACGTGATTTGCAGAATTAGATTTTGATTGATAAAAATCTAGTCTCTTAGGCCCAATTTTTAAAAGCTTTTTAGGTGTTGCTGCTCTCAGCATTGCGATGCCTGTCTGATTAAGGAACCTAAAATTAATTTTCAAGATGATTTAGGCACTTAGGAGTCAAAATCTCATTGACCATTAATGGGATTTGGACTCCCAAATGCCTAAACCTCTTTTTGAAAATGAGAATTTCAGCTTAAATCAGGGGTTCCCAAACTTGGTTCACAGCTTGTTCAGGGTAAGCCCCTGGCGGGTCACGAAACGCTTTGTTTACCTGAGTGTCCGCAAGTACGGCTGCTCACAGTTCCCAGTGGCCGTGCTTTCTGGCCAATGGGAGTTGCGGGAAGTGGTGCAGGCCAGGCCCCCGCTTCCCGCAGCTCCCATTGGCCAGGAACCGTGGTCACTGGGAGCTGCGAGCGGCCGTACCTGCAGACGCTCAGGTAAACAAAGCGAGTGGGTGGGACTACCACACTAGCGCCTCCTGCTGGTCCTCTTGTGGATCAGCTCCACAGGTCGGTACACCAATTCTTGGTGGCGTCTCACCTGCCATCACTTCTGCTCCTGGACTCGTGTTGCCCACTTCAGGACACAGCCCTCTGGCTGTGTCACACTCTGTGCCCTCCCTTTTGGGGAAAAAAGTACCACAGTTCAATGATCCAACCACATCCTCAGTGGCAAGTGGGTGGGGGAGGGGACCCAGGCCAGCCCACTACTCCAGGTCCTGGCCCAGGGACCCTATAGATGGCAGCCACATGCTGCGTCCCCTCCAACCTCTCAGTCTATTTTCCTGGGCCACTTCCCTGCACCTTCTTTGCCCTTGCATTAGGGCCTCAGCCTGTAACTCCCAGCCACCAACTAGGAGCTGTACCTTAGCTCCCCTGGTCCTTGATAGCAGCATCGGTCTGTCCAGGGTTCTGGCTCTCTTTTGCCTGCAAGTTCTCCCTCCTTGAGCTCTAGGGAGCAATTGAACCTGCTCTGCCCTGCAGGTCTTCTTATATGGGCTTGCCTAGCCCTGATTGGCTGCTCCTTGCAGCCCCTCTCCTATTGGCTGTTTTCTGCACAGCCTCCCAATGGCTCCATTAACCCCTTACAGGTTCAGTTCTCTGCTCCAAATAAGGCCAAATAGTAATTTCAACCTGGGTCTCCCACATCCCAGGAGAATGTCCTAAATGGCTACTCTAGGCTTACTCTCTTTTTCTCTCTCATTTTGACTGGAAATTCTATCCTAGACTCTGACCTTCCTGTGTGACCAGCTCTAGTGACAGGGAAGTGCCAGTCATGTGAATCTGTGAGGACTGAAACTCAGATGGCTGGGTTTAGGTCAGATAAGTGACCAAACATCTGGATGTTCATCTGAACATCCAAACCCTCTGACACTACAAGATTGATGTCAACATTTCTTAAGACAAGGTTCTTGTTGGAATTGCTGAACACTGTTTCGGGACAGGATGAAAATGCCTCAACAACATACTTTATTACTGCATTTTAACACTGCTGCATCAAGACATGTACAAATTCAAACTTAATTTTTGTCATGAATACAATATATGGAAAATTTGAGAATAATTAATATACAAAATAATTCTCAGTTTTTGATGTATATGTAAACTTTTTCAGCTGTGAACAAATATTTGGATCAGTCTGAGTCAAAGTATTTGGTTACTTCTTATTTTATATGAACTGGTTCACTCATCTCTGCTGTAATTGGGTGAATTTTTTCACACTTTGTTTTTATTTTAAACCAAATCCATTTCAATATATTAAACCATTTTAGATATGCAGAGATAAAATTCAGATCTGGTATTAGAGAGTATTCAGCTATGGTATTTTTTTTAATAGGAAGCACTGGCAAAAAACAGAATAAACCACTTAAAATTAAAATTATTAAATTGGACTATTTTATGGTGAATACAAAATTGTTTTATGACTGTAGCAATATATATGGCCAAATGGCAATGCTAATTCTCCATTCACACTAAATGCCTGTACAAGTCCATGGAGACAATGCCGTGTCAAGTTGATAGAAAAATTATTTCAATGCACGTCTGTTAGTAGACATAACTATGTGAAGACATTGGTAAAAGGATGTCAGTGAAAGCCTGTGGAAATCCAATAATATATCAAGATGATGGCTTTCAGTGCAAGGTTTTGATTTTTGTTATATTCTCAAGATAATAGCCTGTTATCAATGCAAATTACACTCCATTTAAAACATAAAAATTAATTAAAACATTGTATTAAGACACAGGATGTAAAAACCTAATAAAACAAATATTTAACATTAGCACATAGCATCATCACTTCAGCACCCTCCAGATCCTAAAATGATGGATATTGGCAAAGATCCACTGACTTAACCCAATTGAAGATCAGGCCCTATATAATTATCCTCTATTAGATGTCCTTAAAGTACTGAGTAATGGAAAAAGGTTCACGTAGCCATATACTTAGCTGATATTGGCTAAGTACAAGTATTTCATTAGACATAAGTCAGCCAAGTGGTATTTCGATCCTGCTTAGGCTAGGGTTGTGTTTGAGGACAAACAGGACTATAGTTTGGGTTCAATGGTAATATCCCCTATGAGCTATTTTGCAAGATATTGGCTTCATTCAGGAACTAGGCCACTTCCAGTTTTGGATCCAACCCAGAATGAACCACCATATGCATGGGTGGTGGGTGAATCCCTGGCTTGGGGACGCTAGGTCCCAGGCCTGCCCCTTCCACCAGAGGCCGTGCCCCTTCCACACCCACTGGAGCTCAGCCCCCAATGTGGCCACTGGCTCCTGCCCAGCCCCCCTCCACTGTGGCTGCTGGCCCCTGCCCCAGGCTAACGCCCCCAGCCCCCCTCCTCAGCCCCGGAGAGCCTGACAGCACGACCCCAGCCCCAGAACACCAGCCTCCCAGGCCATGCCTGACTTCCGGCCGGCCAGCCCCCCTACCCTTGAAGGCGTGCCCCGGCCGAGCTACCATCCCCAGCACTGGGCAGGTGGCATGGCCAGGGTGCTCCCAGCCCCAGAGCTGGGCAGGCAGCACAGCTGGAGCACTCCCAGCCCCAGCGCTGGGCAAGGCGGCATGGCCACAGCACCTCCAGCCCCAGCACTGAGCAGACAGTGTGTCCCCAGCACCAGGAGGACGGGCAGCATGGCACAGCCTCGGGGATGCATCACGACCCCCCAGCCTGCCTGCCCCAGGGAACAGCAGGCAGGACGGGGGCTGAGGGTGGAGCATGGGTGGGGGGATGTCAGGCTGTTTGTGAAAGCAAAGCCTTCCCATGCCTACGATACCCACCGACCATGACCATATGGATAGGTTATTAACTAGGTATTCAAATAATATCCCATCCATAATTTTAAGGGGTTTATATTGGAGAGTCTAGTCTTTTTTGTATGCATGTCTACAACTTTATTCCTGCTTGAACAGAACGGAATAAAGTATAGCCTGTGAAACCTTATTCACTGTTGCATATTCTTCTTATGGTAGAATGTCTCCTTCCTTCCATGCTCTGCAGCCAGGCTTCCAACTTACAGGATGCGCTTTTTTTGCTTAGCTACTTGTACCAGCTACCATTTCCTGCCATAGAACACAATCTAGGGTCAGGATAGGTTCCTAGAACATTAACTGTATAAGGACATGTAACAATATTACAGTAAATCTGACACACCTGAATTTATTCAGTGTTGTTGTAGCCGTGTCCATCCCAGGATATTAGAGAGACAAGGTGGGTGAGGTAATATTTTTAATTGGAACAACTTCTGCTGGTGAGAGAAGAAGACCTGAAGAAGATCTCTGTAAGCTCAAAGCTTGTTTCTCTCACCAACAGAAACTGAAGATATTACCTCACCCACCTTGTCACACCTGAATTTGTAATATTAAACAGTGCTAGATTTGGCTTGCTTGAATGCAATCAGTAATGGGGATGTTATTCCGTGCCACCCCTGCTTGTTCTTCTGCCTCCAATTTTTTGTTTAAATGCTTTCTACAGAATATGACTCATGTAAATGATGCTAACATATGATGCTGTGACTTCCAGTTGTCTATTACTGTGTACTTGGATGGTTAAATATCTCAGTCTGTTTCAAGCACAAAACTTTTTTTTAAAATTGTCTTTAAAGAAACAGGAGGCTGCTGGGCAGCACTGTGAAGTAGCAGCTGGCAGAACACAGCAACGGGTGTCAAGGAGAGATGGAACCAGACAAAACCCTCCGATCGGAATACTCCCATCTTGGGGAGACTGAAGTCCAAAACAGAACTTTTTAGAGCTTTAGCCTCATCTCAAACTAACAATGTTATATATTTAATACATGCAAACATAGTATGGGACCAGTCCTGTGAGTTACTGAACATCCTTAGCTTCCATGGAAATATTATGGGCCTGATTCTGTTGTCCCATATATTGATGCAACTCTGTTGGCTTCAGTTGGCTTTAGTACTTATTTATACCAGTATAAATGAAAGCAGGGCCAGGCGAATGTGTCTATTTTGACATTTTTGGTTGGATGTTAACTCTGTTAATAAAAAAATATTTAAAAATCCAATTAAGAAATGGAAGTAAAATATAGAAGAGCATGTTAAAGCTGAAAAAAAAAAGATTTTTGCACCTTTGTGAAAAAAGATCAATAATTTTAAAGGTTAACACTCAATTCTGTGCATACCAACAAAAGCCAAAAGCATTGGCCAACTTTCAAAATCAATACAAGTATTGGAAAACAGCTGAAACACATAGCTACAAGATATACAATTGAGGAAATGGCATAAAACCAATTACTACAACCAGGTTAAACTGCATAACATACAGAAAACATAACCACTGAGTTTCAGAGTAGATCACTTCCCTCTTAGAAAAAAGATATCAATTTAATATTTTCCTTTGCTATTTTAAGATTTGTTTGCAATCCATCTTTTCACCACAGATTATCAAATCAGAGAAAAAGATACACATCATTGCTATTTGAATTATTAATAGTGCATAAAGGTCCCAGTCAGAACTGGGGCCCCAATGTTCTAAGCAATGCACACACACATAGTAAGGCTGTGTCTACACTACCACTTTTGTCAGTAAAGTTTATATTGCTGAGGGGTGTGAAAAAACGCACCCCTGACTGACATAAGTTACACCCACAGAAGCTCTCCTGCAGACATCGCTACCACCACTCGTTGGGGGTGGTTTAATTATGCTGGCGGGAGAACTCTCTCCCATCAGCATAGAGCGGCTACATGGGAGACCTTACAGTGGCGCAGCTGCATTGGTACAGCTGTGTCCCTGTAAGCTCGCTAGTGTAGACCAGGGGTGTCTCTAGCTTTTTTGCCGCCCCCAGCATGGCAGGCAGGCTGCCTTTGGCGGCGTGCCTGTGGGAGATCCCCGGTCCCGTGGATTCGGTGGCATGCCTGCAGGAGGTCCGCCGGTCCCGCGGCTTCGGCGTACCCGCCGCCGAATTACCGCCAAATCCGCGGGACTGGCGGACCTCCCGCAGGCATGCCGCTGAATCTGCGGGACCAGGGACCTCCCGCAGGCATGCCGCCGAAGGCTGCCTGACTGCTGCCCTCGCAGGGACCAGCAGGGCGCCCCCCGTGGCTTGCCGCCCCAGGCACGTGTTTGGAGCGCTGGTGCTTGGAGCCGCCGCTGGTATAGACAAGCCCTAAGAGACAGTCTCTGCCCTGAAGAATTTACACTGTGAATAGTCAAGACATAAGGGTGGAAAAAGGACATATTATTATACCCATTTACAAATGGGGACATGAGGAGAGATCAAGACTTACCTAAGGTTGCACAGGAAGTCTGTAGCAGAGCTAGCCATTGAACCCAGATCCTCTAACTGCCAGTTCACTAACTTAGCTATAAGCCCATCTTCACTCTCTGTAGAATAGGATAAATGGCCTCATGCAGAGTGGTTCCCAGGCCAGTCTTTAGTCCTTCACTAAAAATATGTACATTACATAGTGTACAGAGAGAAGGCTCTGGGCACTTTGGAATTAAGACATGTCTATTGGTCCATTGTTTGGCTAAGGATACTGGAAACTTCACTATGTAACCAATCATTTAAATTTTGTACCAATCCTTTGAGGACAAAGGCCCAGATTCTCTTCAATGCACAGCATCATTCAGTGCAAGAAAGTGATGGGAGACCTCAAGGAACCATTTCTGGCTCTTTGACTCTGAAGATCAATCATGGTTCCAGCTTAATATAGAGCTTGCTAGGCTTCTTCTAATTAGTGCCACTGACATAGATTTGTGAATGGACTCCACACCAGTGGGTAACTGGTGTAGCTCAGCTCTCCCACGCCTTCTATGTCAGAGGCTACTGACAGAAGCATGGTGCCTGGGCACATCAGGCTTCGGTCAGCAGGGAGTTCCCCACCAACACACAATTATCTGCTAGACATTCGTTCAGATTACAGCACCTTTGTGCAACCTGAGTAATGTCAGGGGATCTTAACTGTGTAGAGAATCTGGCCCATAAAGTCTTCTATACCATCAATGCTTAGTGTTATGAGAATGAATTGATGCTGCACCATCAAATTGCTTGGATCTTTCCCTTTAGATTTTAGTCTCCTTATATTTATTACACCAGTGTATTCATATCACATTAAATAATTAACCTGACTGCCTAATATTTTATTATTAAGTTTTCAGCATATGCTTGGAATGATTAATGTGTATTGCTGCATGCCCTTTGGGTGATCCACCAGGTGACAGATGCATTCCAGGCAGAACATTTTCCATTTGGGTGCACAGTCAGTAAAGTGTATGAGTCTAACAATACATTTGCACTCTCCATGCACCTTGTTCAGTACTTCCCTTTCTAATGCATGGAAAATGACCTTATCAAAATGAATTCTCCCAGAATAGCCATTGTTTTTCGTATCAGTGTGGAAGAATTGTGCATACATTTTCAGACTCCTACTGGGCTGGATTCATCCAAGGGAAAATGGATAAACAGTTGCTGTGTTTTATTAATTTTGGTGAATAAACAGCATTTTGCAATATTAAAATTTGAAAGTAGATGAATGATGCATAGTTCTGGTCATAATTGCCAGTAGAAAAACAGCACTGCATAACTATTCTCTTGTGTTTGTGTAATAAACGGAGGGTTCTGTCTGTACCACTTCAGAATTGTGGATGATTTTATGAAATTGTACCATGAAATTAGTGTGTCATGGAAAACCTATACGTATGTGGCTCCACCATGTGTTAGCAGGACTGTGTCGGGTTTCTGCCAGGCCACAGACCATGGTAAGTGATCAGTACTCAACAATCATGTATTCCAGTGGTTTTCAACCTTTTTTCATTTGTGGACCCCTACATGATTTCAAATGGAGGTGCGGACCCCTTTGGAAATCTTAGACATAGTCTGTGGACCCCCAGAGGTCTGTGGACCACAGGTTGAAAACCACTATTCTATGGTAACAACAACATTTTGTGGACCCCTTAGACATAGTCTGTGGACCACCAAGGATCCACAGACCACAGGTTGAAAATTACTGATCTATTGAAAGTAAAACATCTTGAGAAAATGGGTTTGCTCTAGCTGGGAAGAGACACTTCCTCCTCTTGTCTGAAGGGAGCAGGGGTTGAGAGAACTGGGAAGCGAGCCAATTTGCACCAGATTAAGATTAGGAAGGCTGCTGCTGAGAGTTAAATTAACCCAGAAGCTTCACACTTTTGGGTGGAGTTCTAAGATGGGTGTGTGTTTAGGTCCTGGGGAGTCTGAAGGGTCAACATTGCATTCAGAGGAGCTACCTGATTGGACGGTGAGTTCCAGCACTCAGAGGGGGGTGCTAGATAGAAAGTCTGTGCACTGAAAGTGCAAAGGGACCCCAGATTGGGCAATGGCTGGACTCTATTCAGGCTCCAGGAGCTTGGAACACCTCTGGGATCCAGAGCACAGAGGCTTGGAGTTCCTTCACAGCAGACCTAGTGGGTGGCCAGGAAGGTGACTTGGTCTGTCAAATCCTAGATGAGGTAGAAGGGCAACTGATGCAGGAGAGAATTGAGGGTGATAAAGGGTGTGGGGAGGCCTGGTTGGGTGATGTGCTTGGAGTTGGGAAGAGGTAACGTGGGTGGTCTTCTCTTCCTTGTTAAATTCCTTTGTAAATTACTGCCGGTGCAGCTAACTTTGCACCAGCTCAGCTATGCTGGTCCGTGCTTTGGGGAATCAAGGTTCTGCCTCCTCCCTGCCAACATGCTCACAAAGGGAGTAGTGGCTCTGCAGAGACTGCTATACCCTCATATCTGGAGTCTCAATCTGGATAAATCCTGCCTGACTGCATAGACAGAATCTACATCCTCTTACTCCTCTGTGCCTAAAGCTAAATTACAATCTAGCCATTAAGCTCTTAGTTCTCAAAAATCTCAGGCTTCAGAAAAATAGCTGTTTGATTAAGTATAGGCTTTTAATAGCCGATTTCTAAATCTGTGTGCCATCATCTGCCCTTGGTCACTACAGTGCAGCCACACACAATTCAACGGAATTTGCCCATTGCTTTTTTTTTAAACAGTTCAGTACTGACTTTGACTAGTCATAGGAAACAGCTACTCTCTCAAACACTGCAACTGGCAATTAACTGTCCACTTTTGAAGTGCCCTGTTTCCATTTATACAAGGCTAGAAGTTTCAGGAAGAGAATAAGACATCTGCATAGCAGATTACACAGCAATTTATACACATACCTGCAGGATTTGTTCACAACTATTCCCATAAATGATCAGCTGCTCAGCCTGGAGGCTAAACTGATTAGCAAGTCCATCCATTGCTACCAAACTCTCTTCTCAATGACATTTTTCAGACATATGATCATATTTTGAATGTACCATATCTTAAAACTAAATTAGTTTTTTCATTAAACCCATCTGGAAAAACAAGGTTGGGTTTTTTTTTTACTATTTGGATTCCGGAGAAAATTACTACCAGAAAAAGTAGAACATGCTCTAAATAGAGTGCTTAGAGAGGGACATGAATGTTGATGTGTCTAAAGGTGAATAAGCAGAGCAGGGCTGACATAGGGTGCCTGCAATGGCTGCCCTGAACCTGGGCTGTGCACTTTATATACCCTTTCCAACCAGCAACCATCACATATGGATCCAATCACCCAGCTCCGCACCACCATCCAAAGTTGGATGTGGTGAGAGGGAAACGTACCAGAACCCAGACGTGACATGTGACCGTCTTCTCCTCCCCGTCTCCCACACATTCAGCAAAAGGGGGAGGAGGAAAACTAAAGGGGAGTGGGAGATGAAGAAGTAGCCCTCACACACTGGAGGAACAGGTGGGGAAAAGAGAGGGCATGTGCACCACTTCCTGAACCACTTCTAGCTGACATTTCCCCCCTCCCCTGGTATCTTTTTTGTTCCCAGTCCCACTAAAGCCCCACTTTGGGTAGCTGTGGGAGTGTTTTCAAGACAGCAGCACTGAATGATGGTTGCTTTGTGAGTATCTTCAAGTGGCCTTGAATTACCACTCACCACTATCCTGCTCTCAGTGTAGTACAAGTAAAGAGGACTGTCAACTGTATAGTAACCTATATAAGAGATTGACCCTGGGTTAACATAAAATTAACTCCCATCCTCCTCAACATGCATGAATGTTTTTGAACTCTCTCCTCTGAAATGAGTACTGACTTCCATTGAACTTTGCTTCTGACTCACACTAGAAAGCATCTGTTTTTCTAACCAGATAAATTTTCTCCATTTTCCTTAACAAATCATAATCACAATTACAGAAAAGGTAAAGATAATTTGGAACTGCCGATGACTGCTCTCATTAAAGGTAACACCATAATTTGAGCTTTCATTTCTTCCATCAAAGAGTATTCCACAGACTTCACCCTGAGGACAACTTTCCCAATATTCATTGAACATTTCCTTTGCTCAGTGCCATCCATGTGTATTAAGGACAGACAGACCACTTGGTAACACAAGAATCAGATCAAACTTTATGCCTTTCTGCAAACCAAACCAGCTTTTGGGGCTGTTTTTTTAAAAAGAGCTTGAAGATCTCATGAAGTCTTTATGCTACCTTGCAGAGTATTCATAACAAACCATCCATTTGCCAATGGTTCCGTGTCTAGTTTACACTTAACCTCAGCTTTATTTCCCCAAATCTCCTGTTTCCCAGATTGTAAGCTCAAGAGTCTGCCACACAGAGCTTCAGTTTCTCTTGGCCTCCATCTTTCTATTACTTATAATTATGGGGACTATCTGGACCCTGATACTACAAATCCTCACACACTGTGAATCTTGATGCATTCCAGAATACAATGAACAACCAGGCATGATTGAACTGAAGAGTGAGGTACAAGAACCCAGAAGAGATACAGCTGAAATCTGCATTGTATTTGCAAAGTCAAGGGAGGCTGCAGGAGTTTGGATGTTTGTTTTGAGGGTGTGGGTCTGGAAGTTGGGAACAAGATGGATCCATTGACTGCAGAAGTTCAATTGAAATTTTGATAACACAATTTTGGATGCTTATCTCAAACAAATCAAGGGGTGACCCTGGGATTTGCTAAAGTTCTTCCTGAGAGGAGCTGAGCACCTTCCACCCTCAGTGAAGTCAACAAGTACATTAAAAGCAGTGACACAGTTTTAAGGTGGTCCAAAATTTAAAGAAACTCATTAAAGGCATTCTTGAAAACTTTGGCAAAAACATTCTCCAGAAGGAAACTTCTAATGTCTTACATTTCATCAGGTCTGTAACAGAAAAGGACAAACTATGTTAGTATAGCAATCTAGCTAATAGCTTTCTGACTCTGCAGGAGCAAGGTGCTATATGTTTCCACAGTCAAGTTCCATTAAATCCTTACAATGCTGCAAAGATATAAAAGCACATAATAACACACTATTAGATCTGTTAGTATTCTTTATTTATGCTAATATATGCTACCATATGAAACACTGTGGAGGGGTGGAAAAGTCAGTAGTTCTCAGCATTGGGCCCCACATTTCTGAATTACTTGAGGTTTACTATCACTAGAAGGTGTTTTGCCTCCATAACATTTCATTCTGTAACAGATAATAAAATCATAATAATAAATACTGTGACTCTGTTGATTCTATCTTTGCTATTTTTTGCCACAGAATTCTAAGGACTAGACTGTGACTTAATTTTGTTCGCACACAGGGACATAACAGAGAGTTAGAATCCCCTTTACATCCCTCCTCTGGCTGCATCACACGTGGCAGGAAAGAGTGAGTGGACAGTATACAGTGAGTGATGGGCGGGTGTGACGTTGCACTCCATATTCTTTATGAAAATATGCTTATGAATGTGAATATGATGTAACTGGAATATGCTTTATGCAAAAGGTCTTTTGTAATGTATCATTACAAATCTTATAATCTACTGAGTGTGGTCATTCTATTTGTTTGCATGTATTATTTCCATGTCTGGAGTTAGGATAATAAGATAGAAACTCATATTACTGATGTAAACACATTAAGTGGAAGACATTAAGGGTGCTTCAGAATCAATGAACTGTAAATGGCTCTGTTTACTTGCAAACCTTCCAGTGTACATGTGGGCCAGCCCATGGGAAATGGAGTCTAGAGGTTTTACAGTGACATGTGACCATGTCACCTGATAATGAAGTCCATCTTAAATCTGGTACTTTTCCATTTAGAAGGAGGGGTGGGGACCCAGAGAGACAAAAGATTCTCGCCTTGTGCCAAAGCTATAAAAGGGGGTGGAGCAGGACAAAGGGGCTGCCAGTCATGAGAAAGCCCTTGCTTATCACCTGAGATGTCTGCTGGAACTAACAAGGACTGTACCAGGGAAAGGATTGGGCCCAGACTCGGAAGGAGTTTAGTCTGTGAAAGAAGCTTATTGGAATATCTCTGAGAGTGAGATATTACCTGTAATCAGTTTCTTAATGTATTAGGCTTAGACTTGTGTGTTTTTGTTTTATTTTGCTTGCTGACTTTGTTCTATCTGTTATTACTTGGAACCATTTAATTCCTACATTTTATACTTAATAAATCACTTTTGTTTATTAATGAACCCCGAGTAAGTGATTAATACCTGGGGGAGCAAACAGCTGTGCATATCTCTCTACCAGTGTTATAGAGTGCGGACAATTTATGAGTTTACCCTGTATAAGCTTTATACAGAGTAAAACGGATTTATTTGGAGTTTGAATCCCATTGGGAACTGGGTGTCTGGGTGCTGGAGAGGTAACCTGCTGAGCTGTTTTTGTTTAAAGTCTGCAGCTTTGGGGGCGTGGCCCAGACCCTGAGTCTGTGCTGCAGCAGGATAGCATGTCTGGCTCAACAAGGCAGGGTTCTGGAGTCCCAAGCTGGCAGGGAAAATGGGCTCAGGGGTAATTTCAGCACATCAGGTGACAGTCACAAGGGGGTCTCTGTGACCGTACTCATCCCAGTGGGCATCTGTGCTGCTGTGGGAGTTGTTGCAATTTGTTGCTGCCACAGGCCAGCGCCACCTTGTTCCCAGTCTGGAAGCAGGGCCTGCAATGGAGCCAGACTCCAGGCAACCTAATGAGCACAGCTGGCCTGTAGCAGGCTGCCTAAGGGACTATACCCCCTGAGTAGTTGGAAGAGACAGTAAACCAGCTCTTACACTCAGCAGCAGCAATAGTTCAGCAGCTGTTTAAAGCATTTGCCATCGAGTAATATCAGCAGGTGATAGTGCCTATTTGTTTCCAGCCTTGTCTCAGTTCAGGTAATTGGGTTCCGACATTTGGCTCTGAGTTCTGATTTCTAACTTTGGCTCTGTCCTCTGGACTCTGACTCTTGCTCAGATCACTAGGCCTGGTCACTGAACTCCCCTCTCTATCCCCAAAGCAAGGAGGAAGTGGGAAAGGAAGGAATTGTGCTTCTGTGGACTTGTCAACACACAAAGTTCCCCCAGTTCAATTAAACTGGTCTAATTAAACCATCACAAACCCCCATGGAAATCCTTCAGTCTGAGGCCTGGTCCCCACTAAGCCCCCACTTCGGACTAAGGTACGCAAATTCAGCTACGTTAATAACGTAGCTGAATTTGAAGTACCTTAGTCCGAACTTACCGCGGGTCCAGACGCGGCAGGCAGGCTCCCCCGTCGATGCCGCGTACTCCTCTCGCCGAGCTGGAGTACCGGCGTCGACGGCGAGCACTTCCGGGATTGATCCGGGATCGATTTATCGCGTCTAAACCAGACGCGATAAATCGATCCCAGAACATCGATTGCCTGCCGCCGGACCCTCCGGTAAGTGTAGACGTACCCTGAGTGTCTTACTTCAGGGTAGACTAAACCTAGTCCTATTGACTTAAACTAAACTGAAATCAATCTGGTTTAAACTGAAATAAGGGAGTGTCCACACAGCCTTTTGCACTGGTTTAACCAAATCAATTTTTAATTACACCTAAACTTAATCTAAGGCAACTCTACACATAGAAAAGCCTTCTGGGGCACAGATCCTTCCCTGTGCTGCTCCCAGATTGGTGTTGCTATGCGTTGCCTATAGCAGAGTGAAGACTCAACGGTGCGGCACCTTCTGCTGGTCGTCCTGGGAATTAGCTCTTTTTCAGCTCTGGAGCACCCTCTGCTGGCTGGTGGCTCACCTGCCTCAAGCCTCATATCCCTCCTGGACACAGTTGCCCCTTTACCTTGGGGTTCTGCCCCAGCAGGACCCCCACTCTCTGGGTCTCCCCTCCCAGGGCTCCCAACCCTCTAAACCCAGAGGCTTGCCTCAGTGGCTACTGCCAGTCGTCATCTAGCCCCCTCTCACTGGGGCAAACTGCAGTCTGAAAAGGCCACTCATCATTGGCAAGGGGGTCGGACCTGCTGCCTTTGCCTATCCCCGGGCTGCCCCTCTGCAGCCCCAGTACCTTTTGTAGGCCTTCAAACCTCTCTGCAGCCTAGGGGGTTACCAGGCTGGAGCTCCCCAGTTCCCCTTTGCCCTTCCCCAGCACTACTCCACTTCAGATACCTTGCTCCCAGGCAGCTAGTCCTTCCCACTTGAGGGCTAGAGTGAGACTCTCTCAGTTCCTGGCCCAGAGCCCTCTTATCAGGGCCAGCTACTCACTCAGCTGCTTTCACTGCTTTTCCCAGCTGCAGCCCTCTCCAGGGCTGCTTTTAACTCCCGCCTACTGGAGTGGGGTAGCCGCCCCACTACATTGCCCCATACACATGACTTGTGGCAACCCCAATCCCCCCAAGCCCTCGCACTCTTTATCCCTAAGGATTTAATGCAACGTTGTAGGCGTACAGTGCTGTAACCTTTCATGACAGTGTCAGCAGGCTAGTAGCTAGATTTCCACACTGACAAATTTTTCCTTTTTCATTACAGTCCTGATGAGGTGTACGTTATTAGTGCCCTTTAGAAGGATGTTTTAGCCAAAGTTTTAAAGAATTACTTTAATGAGTTTCTTTGAACTTTGGAACATCTTAAAAATGTGTCACTTAGCTTTAATTTACTTGTTGTAACCACTAGCAAAATCCTTTCAGTACTTCTAGATCCACTTTCAAATTTCTGTATTTGTATCCTTTATTTTACCACGTCCCTGGAATTAAAAATGATTTCTTTCACTGTTTTTCCTAACAGAAAACAAAATATACCTTTAAATTAAAAATAAAACCCTAAAAGTCACAATTTCATAAAGTGAACAAGAAACACATGAAAATATCCGTAGTAAGGCAGGTTGATATTTCATTTCAGATTTTCTTTCATCAGTGTTTGCTTATTATGTTATGTATTTGTTTCAGTAAGTCTCTTTTTCAAGACACACAAAAATAGACATGCCCACATAATGCACAAGTGATTCCAAACTTACTCTAATATAGTTGATTTAAATTTTTCTATTCTGGCCTTTTTCCTTTTGTACCTATTCCATGTAGTTAAACAGTCAAAAGAGATACTGTGGGTATAATTTGTTTTACTCTCAATGGTGCACATTGGACCTGAAGTCATTTCCGTGCCACATAAATTCTACTGAGTATAACAGAATGGCAGTAGGTCAAATTTCTTAAAAGAAATTTCAGAGAAAATGAGGGGGATCATAACATGGAATGGGAAACCAGTAAATCTCTCAGTAATATTACCAATATCCAAGCTACAATGTTACACATCAGGGCATGTCTACCACAGAGGAGAAAAAGCGCTTTCAGCCCTGGTTAGGTGCGCCTTGCAATACTTGTAAATTACTTCATGACCACACACAAATGTGTTCCCCAGGTTACACACATGTCGCTAGAATTGTTGTGATTGCACTTCCTCTGGAAATCTATTGACTAGAGATGATTATGAATTTTTCGCCTCCCTATTTTTTCCATTGGAAAATGCAACTTCCTTAAACTGTCCACAGGAAAATGCCAGTTTTGACAAATTTCTCATTTTGAATTTTTTTTTTTTTAAAAGACAGCCTTTAAAAATTGCTGAAACATCTTGTTTCAACATTTTCTAAATGAATAAGTTTGGTATTTCAGTTTGAAATGACTTTTTGTTTACAAATTTAAGTTAATTTATAGTAAAAACAAAAAAAAGTAGCTAAAAAGTCAAAATGGAAAGGACTGTTTCAAAATTATTAAAATGCAGTGTTTCGACTGACCCAATTCAAAAAATGTTTTCGAATTTCAGTTTGTGACAATTTTTTATTTTTCGACTCTTTGTTCCAATTTGTGATGTGAAAAAAATTAAAATTTGAAAATTCTCATAGGGTGGGAAATCAATTTCCTGCCCAGCTCTATTATTGACAACACATCTCTTTATACTAGTTCAGTGTGCACTGTTGGAACATGAATGTGCACAGAACATATAGGCGTTTCAGCCAGCCCATCCAACCCATTACTAATGGTGTCTCTCATTATGCATTGACAACAGCATTCTCTGGATTGTTGTCAGCTCTGCTATAGAAACTTTTTAAAAAATATGCACAATACTAAATTAAAATAGATACCTGCATTTATTTCTAAGATTAAGAGAACAGTAGGTGCATTTTTACATTTGATTTTTAATGCTTCAGTTCCTGAATGATATAAAGTTACTAAACAATTGGACAAAAAACAAATGGTGACAAGAAAAATAGAAAGGAGAAAAAGTGTTACTTATACTCTTCACACCCAGGATTTACATGTTCTTCTGGGAGGTGCCCAAGAAGCTGCTCACAGATCTCTGTGATTTGAACGGAGATAAGACAGAAAAGAGACATTAGAATGAAATTACAACTAAATTAAAGCTATTCTGTACTGAGCAAAGCCAGCAACTCCACACACGTTATGTATTGTTAACCTCAGGCATTCAAAAATAATCAGTCATGAACAAAAAATTGTAACATTGATTTAAAAATCATGATGTTTTTTAAAAATGGGGGTTTTATTATTTGCTTTCTGGTTTCTGAACCTTTAAGATATACTCATGTTACAGTCTCAAGCTTTTGTCTGCAACCATGAGGGCTAGAAACCTACTGCTTTTTCTAAAATAAATACTGAGATACTCATCTAATCACATCCCTTCAGTATCTGGGGCTTTAGAAAAAAACAACAAACACTAAATATAGTGAGAGTTAGCAACACTGTCCATATGAAATATTAGACTTACCATCGTGTAGCACTGCTGCCACCAGTGGCACCCTCCCCTCCCCAACAATGGGCACAGCCAGGGCAGGGGGAATGGAGTCAAAGTTAACTAGAGGTCTTTTACCTAGCTGGATTCTGGAATTGAAGAGATAGAAATCACTAATATTTCTGGAAAATGGAGCCCAGTGATATTAGTTTGACAGGAGTAGCAGCTGCAGGATTGTGCCTCAAACAAGCCAGAAAAAAAAAAATAAAACTTAAAAAAATCTCTTCAAGCACTGCCAACCAGATGTGGAGGTGCTTGTCATAGTATATAGCAAGCTTCCAACACCTCAGTTTGTTGGGATCCCTCTCCCATAGCGTCTTTAGCAGCATGAGGCCATAGAGACTCAGGACGTGTGCATAGGTCTTCAGGCAAGGCCAAACCAACTATTGGAGAAGACTATTGACTTTCAGGCCTTGTATAAACTAGGCTTTTTTCTGAATTTGGTCCTATTGCCGCTAACACCTGAATGCCCCCCAAAGTGGCAGCCATTCAAAGCTGCCATTCTCTGGTGAATCCTGGAGAGGGAGCAGTGGGAAAAAAAACATCCCTTCCCTCCCCTGTGATGATAATAATGGTCCCTTCTGGCCTTCAAGTCTATGTTAATCCATCAAGGCACAACACAAGCTTGCTGGTGCAATTTGTATTTCCTTGCACCAAAGGGGTGAAACAAGCCCAATATTTTTCGAAGAAATTGGACAACAATTATGTGGGAAAGACATGGTAGGTCTAAATGCACTGATGTTCAGAAGTTAAGCAGTGACAACTATGTACATGAGAATATCCGAAGAAGGCAAATTGGTAAATGAAAGCACTAATAAAAGAGAAAATTATCTGTATTTTAAAAATGTTTTTAGACTGTACCCTATGTACATAAAGGCAACAGTTGCAAATGGCATTGGTATAGTATATGGCTAGTCTAATCATCATCTATCTATTCCCTATAATTTACTAATGGCTACTCTCTAATGACTCACAAGAATTTTATAACTGGCTACTATCCATTCACCTGCTCTCTTACCCACAGATGGCCAAAATCCAGAGATTTAAAAAAAAACAGGAAATAATGGCATTAATAATTTAACAGTTTGACAAATATTAATCCACGTGCATCATCATTTGATCCAGAAATTGGTCACAAAGAAACAACTTGCTTAGCATCAATAAAATTGGGGATTAGATACTTTGAAAAAGCAAGGATAAGTTTGTTCTATGAATTAAGTTTTTGCAGGATATGCAAATATGTCATCTCCATTTGCATGCTGTAAAACGTAGAGTAAAGGGAAGAAACATTCTGCAGATTAGAAAGTATAAATTTTCATATTTACCTCATTTTATGTAACAATTCCCTGTTTTATTACTTTTATGATGACATGATTTACAATATATGGCCCCTTATTCATAGTGCATCCACCTATTTCTTTTTTAATATAATTTAATCACATTGTATAGAAGATATTATAGCCATTATGTCAAAGCGTTAATATCATGGGGCAGAATAATGTCAGTTTTTATTAAAGTGTTATTAATATCCATTCATTTAATGTCTTTGAAGCAAGAATTCCAGAATATTAATGGCTCTTCTCTTGTCTGCACACTGCATACTCTGTACTGTAGACTGTTAAAGATATGAATCAGAGGTGAAGCCAATCATCTAATATTAGAAATACTTTGTGACTCAAAACACAGAAGAGTTGTGACATCTAGGTATCTTTAATATTCTGTGTTAAATGGCATCAACTAAAGTGTGACAGACACTCAATAAAACTGAATCAACACTTAAAATTAGGATGACAAGGACAACAGAATGCAGGGTAAAACAGGTTAATTTTCCAACTCCCACAAGGAAAGCACATGGTTAAATCTTGTTCCTTGTACAGGGAGATTAGTCTCTGCTGCACTTGCCATGCATGACGTTCTTACATTTATCGCACATCTAGACAGATTACATGTAATCAATGGGGTGGCCAAGGATTGTATTTTAACAAGAGCATGTAAATAATTCATAATGAATAATTTATTCAATGCATTTTTCATCCTGCATTTTCACAGAAAAAATTGTAAATTTTTTGAATGTTTTTGTTACTTGAAGTGGGTAAGAATGTCTTCAGTGAATAACTGTTGGTCATTTGGGAACAGTTCAGTGCAAATACTTGACATTCAAAATATTTGTTTTATTGATTATTTATAAAAAGCAATGTGGTATTGTTTCTTTTCCTCGACTGGATGACCTAGATTAACTAACTGTGGTGCTCAGTGCTTAAGTTACTTGCAAGAGATCTGCTATATTCAGTGTCTGAGTTTTAACTGATCAGAATTGAAAAACCATGAGCCTCTGCATAACAAAAGAACAATTTCTAACAGGCTCATTCCAGTCTCTTAAAGGTACAGTTCCCCACACTAACCAAAACCACCCCTCCTTTTAAATGGAATAGAGGAGCATAAAATCTTACTTCATATTGTTGCTAGTTAGTTAAGCATTCTGAAATTCTCTTGTGAATATTCAGGAATCCAAGCATAACCTGTGAATTTTGCAAATATTCAGCTAAAACTAACAGGGATCAAAAAAGAACAAGATAAATTAATGGAGGATAGGTCTGTCGATGGCTATTAGCCAAGATGGGCAGGGATGGTGTCCTTAGCCTCTGTTTGCCAGAATCTGGGAATGGGTGACAGGAAATGGATCACTTGATGATTACCTGTTCTGTTCATTCCCTCTGAAGCACCTGGCATTGACCACTGTCAGAAAACAGGATACTGGGCTAGATGGACCTTTGTGGCCCAGTATGGCTGTTCTTATGCAGAAAAAATCATTTGCTAAAATAATTGTGCAAACACAAAAGAAGAAGCATGATTGAAGAAAATGTCTTTTAAAATTTGAATGAGTATTCATGGACGTTTTTTTGTAGTTTTAGTTTTAAACTCTAGCTATAGTTTTACCTATACGTTTATGTATATAGCATGTCTGGTTTGTCATGGATCAGATAAGAAGTGACTATGAAAAAAATTCTTTTTTTTATAGAAAAATGGGAAACAGAAAATGTCACTTCATAATGTCTTTGCATACTAACAAGGCTGGCCACAAAATATTACCCGATTAATTATATCATTGTCTAAAATGACATGAAAACTCAAGTTTCCCTGCTGTATCCAATATTTGCTAAATACTTTTTTCATTATATTAGATATTCTTAATAATATAGAGCTGAGTTGGAACCACAATATCACTAACTTGATAGGTGTGTACTATTCATGTCTTAAAAGTTTGTATTAGAAGATATAATTTACTCAATATATTAGTAAAAAAAATAAATTGCTTGAAAAAGCATTCTGCTATAATATCCCAACATGCCTATCTTATTTGACTATAGCATATTAAGGCCTAAACCTGTATTTATTATCTCCGATATATACAGGTATTAATAGCCTGTTAAAATAAATTCACTGGTAACCCATCATGATCTGGTGGACAACAGAAAATTCATTTTTCTTTTATTATAACAGAAAATAAACTAATTCCATTTCTTATAAAGGGAAATATTGGAAATGAAAGTATAGAGCTTAAAATAAAATTTGGTTGCCTTATCATCCTTTTATTTCTTCTTCCTCTGAAGACTGTAAAAAGACTATTCAGCAATATCCATTAATAATATTCCCAATCAATACTTTTAGACAGAACAGAATGCAATGAATTATAAGTAGTCAACTACTATTATCTATGTGACTGACAGTGTAATGGCAAAAATTAATAGTTTCCTTGTATTGAAGGCAAAAGGGCATAAAAACACAAGACCTGAATGGTTTCCTAGTTTAGTTTAGTTGTCCTTGTCTAGTAACAAAAAGCAATGAAACTCAAGAGACCAAGAAACCCACTGTACATCTAATGTATTCTACCTTTGTTGTACCATTTTGAGTATTATAGCTGATGATATAGCTTACATAGTCACTTCCAATGTAGATGCTTAACATAACTATTTGTGCTTATTTTTTCCATCTCCATTGATTAACAAAAAATTGGAATCAGGTGAGGTAATCACCAAGAAAAGGCTATATGATATATAGCAAGAAGGCTAGCCAACACATACTTCAGTATATCCATGCTGTAAAGTTCCCTTATGTTGGCCATTAGTAAATTAGAATCTCATTACCCTTATTAGCCTCAAGTCCTCTCTCCTTCACAATGGAAACAAATCTAGATTCACAGTGATTTTAGTGACATTTCTAGAAAATAATCTGAGTATTGGGGTTTTACAAGGAGCAGGAAATCACATGGGCCATGTTAACAGCACTATGCACTCTAAAGGTGTATAAGAACTTACTTATCACACAGGATAATGTGGAGATAAACTCATTGTCTATAAAGTGCTTTGAGATCCTTAGATTGAAGGTGATAAGTAAATGCAATTAGTGCTATTAAAATGGAGGGGCACATTTACTTTTTGTACCATAGCAATGAATCTATAGAGATTGAGAGGAGTTTTGCAGCATCTTCCTTAGTATCCAGTTTGACTGAGGAGGCTTTAGAATAAATGGATTTTCTGTGTACAAGGCATGGGTTGAAGTTTTATACAGAACTAGTAGATGAAAGCTTCTGTGGTAGCACAGGTGTGACCATTCAGCGCAGTCATCCACTATCTGTACTTTGTACCTGATTCATTTTCCCTTCATGTTCTTCTTTTAGCCTTTCTCTGGCCTATGAGGATAGTTTTCTTTCTTGGCACTGTGTGTGGTCAAAGCTTAGAGTGGTACTGGTTCCACCATATACCAGAACATGTGGGAGCTGTTTCCATTTGTGCCCAATTCTGTACATCTTGGAATCGGATGATGTCAGTCCTTCGGGAGACCTTCACACCAGTATGACTGCGTACTATTTGACCAATCAGGAAACACTAACAGAACACAAAGCAGGGTGTATTAGTCAACAGGAACTTATACAGAACAGCAGAAAAGCCACGTGGTGAGGTATTTTGGGTTCTTGTGTCCATGCACTGTGTTTTAGTGAGTAGTGTGGCTATTTGTATGTGTTCCCTAAAGTTTGTGCACAGAGCTGCCCTTTGGCTAGAGGCACAACTACCTCTCTAAAAAAAGAACAGGAGTACTTGTGGCACCTTACAGACTAACAAATTTATTTGAGCATAAGCTTTCGTGGGCTACAGACCACTTCTTCGGATGCATAGAATGGAACATATATTGAGGAGATATATATACACATACAGAGAGCATGAAAAGGTGGGAGTTGTCTTACCAACTCTGAGAAGCCAATTAAGTAATGATGCTGTGGTCATCATGAATAAATTGGAATATGACCAAGAGGCTGCTAGACAGCTCTCTAACACCACATTCTACAGGCCATTATCCTCTGATCCCACTGAGGATTACCTAAAGAAACTACACCGTCTGCTAAAAAAACTCCCTGACAAAGCACAGGAACAAATCTGTACAGACACATGCCTAGAACCCCAACCAGGGGTATTCTATTTGCTACCCAAGATCCATAAACCTGGAAATCCTGGACGCCCCAACATCTCAGGCATTGGCACCCTAACATCAGGATTGTCTGGCTATGTGGACTCTCTCCTCAGGCCCTATGCTACCAGCACTCCCAGCTATCTTCGAGACACCACTGACTTCCTGAGGAAACTACAATCCATTGGTGATCTTCCAGAAAACACCATCCTGGCCACTGTGGATGTAGAAGCCCTCTACACCAATATTCCACACAAAGATGGACTACAAGCTATCAGGAACAGTATCCCTGATAATGTCACAGCTAACCTGGTGGCTGAACTTTGTGACTTTGTCCTCACCCACAACTATTTCACATTTGGGGACAATATATACCTTCAAGTCAGCGGCACTGCTATGGGTACCCGCTTGGCCCCACGGTATGCCAACATTTTTATGGCTGACTTAGAACAACGCTTCCTTAGCTCTCGTCCCCTAACGCCCCTACTCTACTTGCACTACATTGATGACATCTTCATCATCTGGACCCATGGAAAAGAAGCCCTTGAGGAATTCCACCATGATTTCAATAATTTCCATCCCACCATCATCCTCAGCCTAGATCAATCCACACAAGCGGTCCATTTCCTGGACACTACTGTGCTAATAAGCGATGGTCACATAAATACCACCCTATACCAGAAACCTACTGACCGCTATACTTACCTACATGCCTCCAGCTTCCATCCAGGACACACCACACGATCCACTGTCTACAGCCAAGCTCTAAGATACAACCGCATTTGCTCCAATCCCTCAGAGACAAGCACCTACAAGATCTCTATCAAGCATTCTTAAACTACAATACCCACCTGCTGAAGTGAAAAAACAGATTGACAGAGCCAGACGAGTACCCTGAAGTCACCTCCTACAAGACAGGCCCAACAAAGAAAATAACAGAACACCACTAGCTGTCACCTTCAGCCCCCAACTAAAACCTCTCCAGCACATCATCAAAGATCTACAACCTATCCTGATAGATGATCCCTCACTCTCACAGATCTTGGGAGACAGACCTGTCCTCGCTTACAGACAACCCCCCAACCTGAAGCAAATACTCACCAGCAACCACACATCACTGAACAAAAACACTGACCCAGGAACCTATCCTTGCAACAAAGCCTGATGCCAACTCTGTCCACATATCTATTCAAGTGACATCATCATAGGACCTAATCACATCAGGCATACCATCAGGAGCTCGTTCACCTGCACATCTACCAATGTGATATATGCCATCATATGCCAGCAATGCCACTGTGGGGTAGGGAGACCCAAGCCCACCTTATTCTACCTGGTCTCAGCACAGGGCCCTAAGAGTGGCAGATGGGTCTGCCACTGGGTCAGTGGGGATCCTCCCAAAACACACTGATTCACACTCTGGCAGCAGAACTGGACTAGAGTCTGGCCCCCCTGGGCTACTTCACACCACAGTCTGGGTGTAGGGTCCCGTGATCCAAAGATCCTCTGTCTCCTTGGGGTATTCAGCCACTGGCAGCTCTGGCAGCTCCTCAGGGTCCGTGTCTGCCTCCCCTGATGGTAAGGAGTTAGTCCACTCCAGGGGTGGTCTGGGCTCATGCGGAGGCATCTGCTCCCTAGAAGACATCTCCACTCTCTCCTGTGGCTCAGTGGCAACTGAGCTCCAGGTCTCTCCTTTTCTACTTCCTGTCTTGCCCTGGTACTTCCAGTGAGTGGGGCAGGGGAGTGTATTGGTCCCTCACACTCCAGTTCGGAGGAAGGCCACTCCACCTCACTACATACCTGGCCATGCAGGAGGATGACAACAGCAAGAAAATAAAACTATTATTTTACCTTATTGGGGAAGAAGACAGAGAGATCTACACCGCTCTGAAGCTCACCACTGTCTCAAGCCTCACAGCAGTTTTAGGAGTCCTGGGGAACTGTTGATCCCCAAAGCAGAACAAAACTGTGGAGTGACATCGGTTTTTCACAAGAAATCATGACAGGAAACTACAAGCTTTTCTACAGTGATGCAGGGACAACAACATAAGACTCAACCTAGAAAAAAATGTGGCTCAGACACAGTGAGGTGACATCTGCTTACAGCAGAGGGACTGAAAGCAGACCCCAACAAGTCAGTCAGAGACAGGCCAAATCCAGTAGGTGAGAAAGGGGTAAAGTGCTTCATAAGAATGATACATTTTCTGTCCGAGTCCAGTCCACACCTGGCTGTAGTAGCGGAACCCATATGTCAGGCTCATGAGGCATGTTGAATGGGATTGGGCAGCTCCCCAACAGCAAGCATTTGGCATGGTGAAACAAATGATAACTGATGCCCCTGTCCTGAGGTACTATCAGCCACGAGAGCTACTGACGCTCCGATGTGATGTATCGGAGAAACAATTGGGTGTAGCTCTTTTGCAGGAGCAGCCAATTGCTTATGCCAAGACTGCCCCATAGAGACTGAACAGGGTACACCCAAATAGTGTATTACCTGGTGTGGTATCTGGAATGGAGCGATTCCATCAGGACACCTATGGACACTCATTAATAGTGCAATGAACCCACAAAACCTCAGAGACAATCTTTGCAAAGCCCCAAAGAGATTGCAGCACATGTCAATGCACCGCCAGCCCTGCCAGGGAAAGAACAGATATTGTCCAGGATGATTACTAGTGTTAGCTAATACCAAGAGCAGGGCATATATACCCCGCATCAGTAAGCTGGGAGAAGAGGATCAGGACACTGAATCCATTAACATGTGTCACTACCCCCCAGTTTCAATAGCAAAGCTGATGGAAATCAAGGAGCCTACAGAAAGGGCATCCAAGTACAGACAGTCTAGAGAGCAATACTAGCATCACGGCCAGAAAATAAAAGCCAAGTACCAGTAGGAGCAGAACCATATTTTCAAATTAAAGATGAGCTGAATGTGCAGGATGGAATCTTATTTCCAGGACAGAGAGCTGTTGTCCCTGCCTTATTATATAAGGATGTCATGTAAAAAAAAAAAAAGTTGTCTCACACTGGGCACTGACAGCTGCCTTAGTGAGTGTCTACCCAAGCTGGGATCCCTGCTTGAGCCAGTGCACCAAAGTTGGCAGTGTAGCCAGGGATAGCACAAGGAGCAGTTGGACATAACTGCTGGAGTACAAACCCACGTGGGCCCACAGGTATGTACTTGGGCAGTTAGCCTGAGCCACCACCTGTATTGCCTTCAACTACACTGCTATTTTTAGCATGCTAGCTCAAGGAGAGCTAGTGCATATCTGTCTACCCTTGCTGAGAAGCACGCTCCCAGCTGAAGTGTAGATGTACTCTTAGATGGGCTTAAGCGTGCATTTGCTGGCCAGGAATGAATACACAACTCCTTTTCTTGAAAGAAGGGTGTGACACCTGCTGGTTGTGTAATAACCACCAGCAGAAAGTACTGATACCACGTGAGCTACTCACTGGACTTTGGGAAAAAGGTGGGAGCAGATTTATTTACCTTCAATGAAAAGCAGTATTTGATTACAGTGGATTACTACTCAAATATTTGGGAGGTCGATGCCCTGCGTGATACCAGATTGGCAAACTGAAGACCTTCTTTGTGAGATACGGCATTCCGCATGCTGTATTCACTGATAAGGGACTCCCATTTGCCTTGGAGGAATTCAAGGAATATCCATGCTAATAGGTGTATGACCATGATACCTCTTCCCCAGCATACCCAAAGACAAGTTGTGGTGGGGCGGCTGCCTCACGCCCGGAGAGGGTGGGCTGCGGCAGGCCTGGGCGCCTGCGTAGATGCGCAGCCAATCAGAGAAGGGCTTACTGGGAGCCAATCAGAGGACAGATTGGGGCCAGCCAATCAGGGCCCAGCTCAGCCATATAAAAGGCTGCTCAGAGCGAGAGCAGGCAGTCTGTCCCAGGCCTTCAGAGGGGAAGGTCTGTCTCCAGAGCTGGGAGGCCAGCACCACGGACAGCGCAGTGCAGGCCAGCTTTAGAGAGTAGGAAAAGGCCTAGCACAGAGAAGGGCCGTTGGGGAAGCGGTCCAGAGGAGTAGTCAGAGGAGGAAGGAGAAGGAGGACAGCAAGACTGTTGCCAGAGGGCCTCTGGACCGGGACTCAGAGTAGTGGGTGGGCCTGAGTCCCCCCCTCTTTCCCCCCTTATTGTTCTATTGGGCCATACCCTCAGCCATAGGCCGCAGGGAGCGGCCGGACGGAACCACGCCCGATCCTCAACTGTAGGGACGGACTCAAAGGTGTGGAGCTGTTGATCACCCCCCCAAAAGGGGGTGCGAATAGACAGAAGGACACTGTCGGAGGACAGTGTTCCAGAAGAGGACGCTGTGCGTTGGGAGCAACGCGAGTCCGTACGCCGACTGAAGGTGAGACGACAGGCGGGACGTCACCAGAAGGGGGCGCTCTACTGGATTGAACCAATTCCCCCAGTAGGCGGCGCCACAGTGGTGAGTCCCAACGCTGTCACACAAGTGTTAAGGTGGAATCAGCTATGTAAACTGCAAAGGTTACATCCACACTTCGAACTAGAGGTGTGATTCCCAGCTCATATAGACTTGCTCATGCTACCTCTCATTTGAGCTAGCATGCTAAAAACTAGTAGTGTAGCCAGGGTAGCATGGGCAGCAGTATCAAGGGCTAGCTGTGCTGAGTACATACTCATGGGATTTAGGAGGCCTTGTATTCAGCAAGGCTAGCCCCATGTTGCCGCTGCCTGTGCTACCCTGGTTACACTACTATTTTTAGCATATGAGCTCAGATGAGAGCTAGCATGAGTATGTCTATGTGAGCTGGGAATCACATCCATAACTCATAGTGCAGACATAATGTAAGAGACTGTTACACAAGGCTGTTTCTTCTGGTTCAGATCCCTTGTTTGCATTTTTGGCACAAAGGAATATCCCATCACAGAGATACCACAAGAGTCCAGTGCAGGCACTGATGGGATGAAGGAACAAAACCCTGCTACCAATGATGGGAGACCTGTTGCATCCAGAAGCAAGGAAATACCACGGAGGGAAGATGGCCAACAATCAGCGAAAGCAGGCACTAACATATGGCAGGTTACCATAAGTTACCATATACATATACTACGTAACATATGTTACCAGCCCTGGAGACAGGCATTCCTATGAGGATCTAGCCAATACAGAGACACTAGAAGGAGTGGACTAAAGGATTCACGCAGATTGCAGTGGCACTCAAGTCATATGAGGTGAATACACAAGAGTGATAAGTGATTCAAAGGAACAGGAAACATGAGCCAGTAGACAACACCCAGAGACAGCCTTCAGAGATCATCACAGAACAGAGAGACAGCTAGAGGCTGACCGCACAGGGAGGCAAAGAGACTCCATAGAGAGAGAGTTGCTAGACTCAGGGCATGGCTACACTTGCAGATGTAGAGCGCTGTTTGTTAAACCAGCCCTTGGAGACCGCAGCAGGGAAAGTGCTGCAATTTGTCCACACTGCCAGCTTCAAGCGCACTGGCGTGGCCACATTTGCGGCACTTGCAGCGGCATTGGGAGTGTTGCATTATGGGCAGCTTTCCCAGCATGCAAGTGGCTGCAACGAGCTTTTCAAATGGGGGCCGGGGGGTGTGTGTGAAGTGTGACAGGGCGTGTGTTGTGTGTATTTGGGGCAGGGTCGGCTCTGGCTTTTTTGCCGCCCCAGGCAAAAAAGCCTCCGGCCGCCCCCCCCCCCCAGCGCGGGGGGGGGGGGGGAGGGCGGCCGGAGCCCCGGGGGGAGGGCGGTGAGCCCCGGCCGGGGCTCCGATCTCCCCGGCGGCCGGGGGGAGGGCGCCGGGGGGGAGGGCGGCCGGCCGGAGCCCTGGGAGGAGGGCGCAGTGCCCAGCCGGGGCTCTGCTCTCCCCGGCGGCCAGAGTGCCGGGAGCAGGGCGGCGAGCCCTCGGCGGCCAGAGCGCCAGGGGGAGGGCGGCGAGCCCGGCTGTGGCCCCGCTCTCCCCGGCGGCGGGAGCCGGAGCGCCGCGCCGCCCCCCTCCAGGTGCCGCCCCAAGCACAAGCTTGGTGGGCTGGTGCCTGGAGCCGGCCCTGATTTGGGGGGACAGAGAGTGGCTTTTTGGGGGGCTGAGAGCATGTCAGCATGCGGTCTTGTAAGTTCAGACAGCAGCAGACCTCCCCCTTTCCCCCACCTCTCTCTCTCACACACAACATTCCACAGTAACGGTTTGCATGCCGGCTGTCAGAAGCGGAGCTTTGAAAGGGCATTTCTTCATTCCTACAGGAGTTCAAAACAATGACAAGAGTGACCACTTGACTTAAGGGGATTATGGGACGTTTCCGGAGGCCGATCAGAATACAGTAACACAACACCTCATTCACACTGACGCCTGGGCATTGTAGCCAAGGCGCAGCAAACGTTATTCCTGTCGCTGAGGTGGAGTGCCAGCAGCGCTGTAGCCGCGGAGTCAGAGCGCTCTACGTGCCTTGCCAGTGTGGATGGGTTGTGAGCTAGTGCTCCCGGGGCTCCTTTATTGCGCTGTAACTCGCAAGTGTAGCCAAGCCCTCAGAGAGAAGGCACAGGGAGTCAGTGATAGGTCACTCCTGGTGTGGTCACCTGTTGAGAAGACCAAACTATCTCAAAGATTATGTAACCAGCTGAGTCGGAGGTAAAGACAAGACTTCAACTGGGCTGTGTGCTGGCTCTGGCTGAATGGACTCAAAGTCGGATTTGGGCATCAATTTATTTGTTTTTAATGTTTATATTAAAGGTTTTGTAAACTAGAGAGATAAGAGGGAAGGTCCTTTCCTGGATCAGTAACTGGTTAAAATATAGGAAACAAAGGGTAGGAATAAATGTTCAGTTTTCAGAATGGAGAGATGTAAATAGTGGTGTCCCCCAGGTGGCTGTATAGGGACCAGCCTTATTCAACATATGCATAAATGATCTGGAAAAAGGGGTAAACATTGAGGTGACAAAATTTGCAGATGATACAAAACTACTCACGATAGTTAAGTCCCAGGCAGACTGTGAAGAGTTACAAAAGGATCTCACAAAACTGGATGACTGGGCAACAAAATGTCAGATGAAATTCAATGTTGATAAATGCAAAGTAATGCACATTGGAAAACATAATCTCAACTAGACATATAAAATAACGGGGTCTAAATTAGCTGTTACCACTCAAGAAAGAGATCTTGGAGTCATTGTGGATAGTTCTCTGAAAACATCCACTCAATGTGTAGCAGCAGTCAAAAAAGCGAACAGAATGTTGGGAATCATTAAGAAAAGGATAGATAATAAGACAAAAAATATCATTTTGCCGCTATATAAATCCATGGTATGCCCACATCTTGAATACTGTGTGCAGATGAGGTTGCCCCATCTCAAAAAAGATATATTGGACTTGGAAAAGGTTCAGAAAAGGGCAACGAAATGATTATGGATATGGAATGGCTTCTGTATGTGGAGAGATTAATAAAACTGGGACTTTTCAGCTTGGAAAAGAGACGATTAAGGGGGGATACGATTGAGGTCTATAAAATCATGACTGGTGTGGAGAAAGTAAATAAGGAAGTGTTATTTACTCCTTCTCATAACACAAGAACTAGCGGTCACCAAATGAAATTAATAGGCAGCAGGTTTAAAACAAACAAAAGGAAGTATTTTTTCACACAACACACAGTCAGTCTGTGGAACTCTTTGCCAGAGAATGTTGTGAAGGCCAAGACTATAACAGGGTTCAAAAAAGAACTAGATAAATTCACGGAGGATAGGTCCATCAGTGTTTATTAGCCAGGGTGGGCAGAGATGGTGTCCCTAGCCTCTGTTTGCCAGAAGCCGGGAATAGGCAGGGGATGGATCACTTGATGATTACCTGTTCTGTTCATTTCCTCTGTGGCACTTGGCATTGGCCACTGTCAGAAGACAGGATACTGGGCTAGATGGACCTTTGGTCTGCCCAGTATGGCTGTTCTTATGTTCTAGAGAAGATGTATCATGATCTGTGAAACTGGAGTTAGATGGTTCCCTGGAAGGTTTGTAGTTGACGGCACACGAGTAGAACAAGGAACATGGGGAGTTAGGTTGGAAGCAACTCAGCCACATTGAGAGAGCAAGAATCCTAACAATGGTATTAGTCTATTACTAGAAGGAAATAGAGAATTATCAATAATAATGCAGAAAACGAAGAGGTGTTCAATAAATATTTCTGTCTATATTTGGGGGTGGCGGGGAACAGATGATAGTTAGACATTTTTAAATCACAGATAACTTTCATCGAAGAATTGGACCATTAATGTTGATTTTTCAATAAGTTTTGGAATACTGGGGGAAGTTCCAGAAGACCAGAAGAGAGATAATGTTGTGCTAATTTTTAAAAAGAGTAAATGGGATGACTCAGGTCATTATAGGCCTGTCAGTCTGACATTGATCCCAATGCAAGATAATGAAGTGATTGATATGGGACTCAATTAACAAAGAATTAAAGAAGAGTAATATAATTAATGCCAGTCAAGATGGGATTATGAATAATAGATCTAGTCAAACTAACTTGATATTTTTTGAAGAGATTGCAAGTTTTGTTGATAAAGATAAGAGTGTTGATGTAATATACTTAACTTCTATAAGACTTTTCACTTGATACTGCACAGCATTTTGAAATAAATATATCAAATATATAGAGTGATATAAAATTAACAATGCATACTTTAAATGGATTAAAAACTGTGTAACTGATAGGTCTAATAATTATCAATGATTTGGAAGAAAACAAAATAATAATTGATAATTTTTGCAAATGACACAAAAATTGGGGGAGGTGGTAAATAATAGAGGACAAGTCATTGATACAGAACAATCTGGATCATTTAGTAAGCTGGGTTCAAACAAGGGGTTTTTTTTAATACAGATAACTGTAAAAATATACATCTAGGAACAAATAATGTAGGCCATACTTACAGGCTAGGGGACTGTATTCTGGGAAGCACTGACTCTGAAAAAGATTTGGGATCAAACCCAATCTCCCATTGTGACAGTGTGGCCAAAAGTGCTAATGCGATCCTTGTATGCACACATAGGGGAATCTCGAGTAGGAGTAGCGAGGTTATTTTACCTTTATATTAGGCACTGGCACAAATGCTGCTGGAATACTGTGTCCAGTTCTGACATCCACAATTCAAGAAGGAGAGGGTTCAGAGAAGAGCCACGAGAATGATTAAAGGATCAGATAACATGCCTTATAGTGACAGACTCCATGAGCTCAATCAATTTAACTTAACAAAGAGAAGGTAAGGGGTGACTTACAGTGTATAAGTACCGACCTGGGGAACAAATATTTAATAGGTTCTTCAATCTAGAAGAGAAAGTTATAACACGATCAAATGGCTGGAAGTTGAAGCTAGCAAATTCAGACTGAACATAAGTCTGGAATTTAACAGTGAGGGTAATTAACCACTGGGACAATTTACCAACGGTTGTGGTGGATTCCCCATCAATAGCAATTTTTACATCCTGATTGGATGTTTTACTAAAAGATACACTCTAGGAATGATTTTGGGGAAGTTCTATGGCCTCTGTTATAAAGGTGGTCAGATTAGATGATCATAGTTGTCCCTTCTGACCTTGGAATCTATGGCATAGATACATGCCTTATTGTAGCTGTACACTGCACAGGTGTAAATCATAGAGTCAAAAATGTCTGAGAACTTACAAACTTGATTGAAACAGACTTAAAAATCCAATGATGATTTAACATGGTGATATTGTGGACAAGAAAACCCTCTACCATATTTGTAACTGTTTCCATTGCTTCACATCAACTCCACCGACGTTCTAGGCTTTCAAGTGACACACAGAGTGACAACCCTTATAGACTCTCAATGCATCTGCCTAGCACTTGCAATGCTGAAGTAGCTCCCTGCCCTGAACTCTTAACAGACAGGATTTACTGAGATCAGAAACAAAAAAAGTGCTGTCTATCTTAGGTTTTCATGTCGAGTCTGTCAGTTTGGTATATAATGCTAGCTGGGGAATAGGACCCTGTTGTGGGCAGAAGTTCCACAAGGGGTAAAGCTTTCTATAAAGCCTCATCTTTTTTCTTTTATTTCTGTTCATTTCCTATCTTTGTAATGATTTCTCTACACCTTATTTATTGAAAGAATAGCCCCTTTTCATGTCTATCTTTTGTTGTGTTTAATAATTTCTACTGTGTTGTCTAGTGTCAGCTCTTGTGCACAAAGCAGCCCTTCCCTAAACATCTTATTGACATAGCATGGGTTCCGCTCCAGTCACTGCTGTGGCCTCCTTGTGGCTCATCTGGGGATTAGCCCACCACTGGCAGGGCCGGCTTTAGCGTTTTTGCCGCCCCAAGCACAAAAAAACCCAAAAACAAAAAACAAAAAAAGCCGCGATCCCGATCAGCGGCAATTCGGCGGTAGGTCCTTCGCTCCGAGAGGGAGTGACGGCCCTGCCGCCGAATTGCCGCCGAACGGCCAGACGTGCCACCTCCCTCTTCATTGGCCGCCCCAGGCACCTGCTTGCTAGGCTGGTGCCTGGAGCCAGCCCTGACCACTGGTGTGATGCCTCTTCTTGGAGTTTTTCCGCCCTTGTCCCAATATCTCACTCTGCGGCCTCTCTCGCACTCCACGTGTTGCAGCATTTCCTCTTTGTGACTTGGCCCTCTGGCCAGATCAGTATAGCTTCCTTGCTTTCGGTGTATCAAAGTCTCTCTAAACAAACTGCCTCAGGCAGTCTTCAAAGTCCACTGTCCTGTCGGTGCCACTCCCCCAGAGGCTGTAGGGGAAGCCAGGCCTGCCCTCTTCACTTGGTTCCAGCGTAGGGACCCTAGAAGCCTGCTCTCCTCTCTCTGGCTTTATACAAGTTCAGTCTCTTCCTGCCTAGCTGGCCTTCAGGTTCAGTTAGGGCTGTATAGACTGCCTACACCTCACCCAGGTGCAGCCCATCTTGCCAAGTAGCCCCTTCTGAGCCTTTTAAACCCCTTCAGGGGTTAGTTTGAACACCCCAACACACTACAATTCAATGGACGAGTCTATCCTTTAGTAGTGAATCTGTCAGATAGTTGTGCTGGGTAGGTTTCATTACTTGTTCTTCATTTTGTCACATGTTGATCTATTATTAACTGTGCATGCATATGAAGAAACTGAAATCTCATTTTGGTGTGGGATACGAGATATTTATTATTATAAAGTTTACATTTTCTCCTCCAAATTAGAGTTATTGTAGCCATCCAATGCTGCCTTTTACAAGAAGCAGAAAATTTATGACTTCACTTTCACTTTTCTGCACCAATTGCTGCTAAATATATTCAGACAGCATTTTGAAATATTTTCCAGTTCTCTGCAATATTATTACAACTCTGGGTGGGTGCCCTGGGTAGGGTTACCACATTTCAGGTTCCCAAAAAGAGAACACTGCAGGGGGAGGAGTTGGGAGGGGCTAAGGGGATCTGGAGGGGGGTACAGTTGGGGGTACTGGAGATGGTACCTGCAGTGGAGATATTCACTGGAGGTGGGGAGCAGTTTTGCTCCCTTTCACAGTGGCCCTGGCTGCGTGGGATCCAGTAGCTGTGGCTGCAGGGAAATGAACCAATCAGCTGCAGATGCAGGGGAGGGACTAGTAGGGAAGAGGACCAATCAGGGCTCTTTCTGAGCTACAGTGTCTGCTCTGCAAAAATCCAGAACATTTCCTGTTATTTGAAAAATCCACCAGGACAGTGGACAGAGGCTCAAAAAAGAGCTATGACCTAGAAAACCAGGATATATGGTAACCCTGGGAAGGGGGGGGGGGGTTTGTTAATTTATCCTTTTCAAGTTTTCTTCACCTCTCAAACCTAACACTTGCAGTTAGATAATTTAAGCAGAGCACAAATGTTGCCTGACACTTTTTACTGTGTGCCTTTTTGCTTCATATTTCAATTCTTAAATAACTATTGTTTATTATTGTATTACAATAGTGCCAAGAAGCCCCAATCAGGATTGGGGTCACCATCGTGATAGCTGTCATGCAAATACATATTAAGAATTGACAAAATGTAATGCTTCTAATTCTGAAGGTTTGAAGCTCTGACTCCCATGCCTGGGGCAGCGGGACTTGGTCTTGGGCTTTGGCCCCCTCTCCTGGGATTGTGTAGTAATTTTTGTTGTCAGAAGCGGGTCGCAGTGCAATGAAGTTTGAGAACCCCTGACCTCCTGGTTGGTCCTTAGGCACAACCATAATAAACAATACAAATAAATAATAATAATATTAATCGTTTTGGTTGGGAATGCCTCTTGTATGTCAGGTCTTTTAGTCCATTCTCCTTTCAGTTCATGATTTGGTGTCTAGTCTAGTTTTGCATATTTGTAATGATGGTGAATACACAACTTCTCTTATCAGTTTGTTCCATTGCCTAACTGTTATCATAGTGAGGCAAAGCTTTGTAACATTTGACCTAAATTTTGTCATCTGCACCTTAACTTAACTTAGCATCAGCATAACATTCATATTCCAGTATTCTATCTGTCTCAATTATAACACCATAAAGCATTTAAACTGAAAGCATTTGTTTTAAACTGAGTTTATTTTTCACCAGTTTAGCCATTTATTTGCTATTTGCATTTCACTCATTGTTCAGATTGAACAATGGTACTGAATCTAAGTTTCACATCTACTGCTGATCAGTTTCTCTTTCTGGTTATCATGAAACAAGTTGCTTAGGTTTGCGACAGTACTGGGGAATATTTAAATTAAAGCTTTTACTAGAAAATGTAATATAATTTAGTAATTATATTTCAATTATATTTTCATGTTCCACCCCTACTTCCTTCCCATATTTTACATTTTTAGCCTATAGTTAACTAATTACTACTTGTTCTGTCCATATTGACAAGTGAGACTAACTGAACAGTACATGAACTATAAAAAGATGAATCATTTAATAAACATACAAACAAAACAGTGCAGCCCTGGAAGCTTAAAAAATTAAATTAAAGATTCTGGTCTTTGTTGACCGTGTGAACTTGAATAACGTTCAGCAGCTCTGACTATTGGCTAAGAATCTAACCAGTCTTTAGACCTCATCTAAATGTCCTAAATTGTTGAGTGTACAAGTGTGTCTTTTACTTAGGCTTCATTAAGGGCAGTGTGCTACTGTACCATGCCTTGATTCCTAAAGTATATTACTTCTGCTTCCATAATTTTTCTGAAACTTACACTTTATGATAGAGCTTACTATCTTCTGTATTTTCTCTAAGGCTCCCGGAGCTTCAATGCCTATGCCTATGTCTGCTTGATAGGCTAGGATGAAATCAGTCCAATATATTATTTGTTTTCTCCTGAGTGAGTTCCAGTGAATACTTGGCAATGACAGTATGGGCTCAGTTAATTCTCCCTTTCTGCCCTGTTGGCAGTCACCATAAGCCACTGTAAGTTCAATTTAATGAAAACCCATTGCTGCATCAAGTTCCATTCCTGCCCATCCACAACTGAATCCCCTTTGATTCAATAGAACAAAATAAATGCTAATAAGAATAAAGAATATAATGATAGTTTGAGAAAAAAAAAAGATTTGTAGTTGTTGTGACTCTGTTCATGATGAAAATACCATAGCAGTTCCTTTGAAATTGCTTTCTTGTTGGCATAACCTTCCTCTTCCATCTCATGAAAAATTAAAAATACTCATGTCCTGACCTTCAGGAATATATTCGCTAGAGATTCAGGCATGAGAAAACAAGCCTCTTTGAGCTTTTAGGATCGGTACTGTTTGCCTATTGGATTCACAATGAAGAAAAAGGTCATGCCTGACACTGAAAAATTGGACAGGAAAGAATGACCACAGCTAACTAAGAGATCCATTTTCCTAAAGCCTCTTAACTTGTGAAAGCTCCAGCTGGCCTGATTAAGTTTGTCCTGGGTGCTGTGAGCTTGGCATTTTAGTTCAAGTCATCTGTCCCACAGCTCTGCTAACTTTCTCTGAAAATAGGAAGCCTAGTGTTGATGTTGAGTGACTCTTACCCTCTGATTTTGGCCTACACAGTGAGTACATTAGGTGAGTTCCATAAATTATTTTATCAAGGAAGATTAGTCAAAATGACATTTATTAGATGGCTAGAAGCAGCAAGGCAACAGAGGGATGCTTCATTTCATCAACGAAGTGTGTAATGGTGCTCAAGGTCATATTTCCTGCTGATATGTTAGCTATTTAATGTACCCCCTATAAAGACATAAATCACATTTATATACTCTTAAAGTTGAGGATTACTCTGAGTATATGAAGTGGCTTTTATACAGCTTTAGTTTAGCTCCTTTATTCTGCTGGTTTCAGAGTAGCAGCCGTGTTAGTCTGTATCCGCAAAAATAACAGGAGTACTTGTGGCACCTTAGAGACTAACAAATTTATTAGAGCACGAAAGCTTATGCTCTAATAAATTTGTTAGTCTCTAAGGTGCCACAAGTACTCCTGTTATTTATTCTGCTGGTTGTTTTCTTTTGCTTTACATAGAGTTTAAGGCAGAAATTATTTGTGAAAATATACTGGATTGATAGGAGTTACATTATGAAAATGTTACGTTACCACCAACCTAGTCACACTAATAAATCATAGGTAGCCTGTAAAGAGACTCTTCCTCCCTCTCTGAGAGAGAAACTGTGATAGGCAAGCATGAGATCACTATGGAAGTGTTTTCAAAAGCATTTTCCTTTAAAATAGTGTTTTCTCAAAAAAAAAAAAAAAAAAAACCCAACCAACTACTATATTGAATTAATACAACATACTGGGAGGGCGGGGGAATAGCTATTCCTCTCATCACTTCCTCCTCCCCCTGCCAGACCTACAGGGTGTACAACACAGTGTGAGGCTGAACAGGAGGAGGAGGCAGCTGTGGGAAGGCTGAGGTGACTCTTGATTTTCATCCCCAAAGATTCCTGAGAATAGATCATGCATCCCAAGATTGCCTGATGATCTTCTGAGATCTGTGGTGTTTGGAAGCAGGGCCCATGGTCTGTTTCATGCACGGACAAATGCAACAGCTTCATTGGAACAATGTGAAGGAATCTCCAGGAGGGGAAACTTGCAAAAAGATTTATTCTCTCTGATCCCACTCTCTGAGCTTTACCACAGGAGGGGACAATGTAGCACAGTGTTAATAACACTTAATATCGAAATCCTATAGAGAAAAGGCTCGCTTCTATTACTATATCATAGAAATTCTATATGGACAAGATAGAGTAAGCCACATGGTCCATCCCCTTCTAATGCAAGATTGTTTCCTATACTAAATTGTTGAATGTGGTTTTAGTCAAGTTTAAATGTCTAGAAAAATGCAGCTTTTCCCAATTCCTTGGGAAACTAGACAAGTTTGAGGGCCAAATCCTGCAAATTCACAAACACAAATGGATTGTCACCCTCAAATGTTTTGTTTATTTTTAACTTTTCTGGGACCCTATTTTCTTTTCTCTGACCGCACAATTTAAAATTCAAGAATGAGTTGGGGCAAACCAGGATATTTATAGGAATGAGTTCAAAGGCAGTAAGTCAACCTAAAACTTGAACCAAACCCTTGAAAGTTTTCAAAGTTTAGCTAATATAGTTCAACAAAAGAGTTTCTCATTGGTTTTTACTTCTCTGTATTGCCTGGTTCTGGCTGGGTTTAAAAGCAGAAATATTAAAATACCATGAAAAGACTTTTTTGCAGTATGTCCGACTTAACCAGAAGGAGAAACTACTAAAATGCATTCTCAGGAGATATCTAGCTCAATTTTGCAGATCTAAGAGTCTTGAATATTTTAGGTGAGCTGCAAAGAGGCACCCAAAATGAACACCTGGACCTTGTGGTAGGTCCCGTAGCTAATTGTTTCTTTATAGCATTTTTTTAAAAAAGAAAAAGAAAAACAGTTCTGATTTTGTAACTTAAAAATTTCATATTGTACATTTTCATAAGCCACAGTACAATTTCAAGGGACGGGAAATTAGTAATACTTCATAAAATGAAACTGGACAAGTTAAAGGCTTTAGAAATATATCCTCAGCATGGCATGCAAGGGGATTTAGCTGGGTGACTCCCATGAATGTTAAAAATCCAGATTGCTGACCCAATAAGGGATAACAGTTCATTCTAAATAGTCACAGTCCATCACGTAAATTCATATTTATGGACTTCCTTGCCTCAGTCTATGGTTCTTGGACACCCTTTAGTAATCAGATTCTTGACAATAGACAATTATGGTGTATTTATAACCTTCTTAGGTCACTGATCATTGATATGATTGCCATTATGGCTCTCAAATGTGTCTGCTGTTGGAACTATTGTTCTGTTAACAGATTATTTCAGACAGTGCCCAGCATTTACTGTGAATTCACCTCCCAAGTATCCCCATGAAAGTCCTATTGAAAGTTACTGTGCACACATAAAACTAGTCACTTTTTCTGATTAAATAACTTATCTCCATTTATGTTCCCTACCCTACAGAAACACTAGTTCATATTTCAGAATGATGACCCTCAACAGTTCATTTAAAAAACCCAAAATGAATACTGATTTGGAAACACAGTAAGATAAACCTTTGAGTTGCATTTTTACCCTGCCATAATGTGAAATGGACAAAAACTGGTGTGTTTCAAAACAAAAGAAAGAAAAAAGGGAAGTTTGCTGAGATTTTACATGCTAAGTTTTATGCCCTATTGAAGTCAATAGGAGTTTTGGCATTGACTTGAATAGGGCAGAATTCTGCCCATTAACTTCTAAAAGGGACTGACTGTCTTATTCCTGCCAAACTTTTACCCCATCTTGTTACACTAATAAAATAATACCAACAGGATCTTATAAGAGGGATAAGGCAAAATGCCGCGTTTATTGTAAATACAGAGAAAGAGAGAGAAATCAGGATATGCAGTTCAATATTATTTCACTACTATTCCTTATTCATTCACACACTTGTTGACTCTGAACTTTTGATGAGCTTAAACTTAACCCAGACTTGATGTCTCTGTCTGAAAGTTTTAATCAAAGCTCTGACCTGCTAACTACTCATGACACCCCCCCTCCCCTTAAGTAGCCATCTCCCCTTTTGTCTTTTTAAGTTTACATTTTAACCTGTTTTATCCTGTAGAATCTTGATTGATTATGCATGACCATTATGATCTGTTAATCACTTTGTTTACTTCTGTGTATAAATATTGATGCTCACCCCTAATAAACTCGCCACACTTACTCCGAAGCCTTTTAAGCTAAGGATAGTGTGAGCCCGTTGATCAACGAATTGGTGTCTGGTCTCTGACAGATTGTGAGCCCCATACCAACTCCGCACGAACTCGGGTGCTGGAGAGGTGAGTAAGGACTTGCTTTTTACCTAACACACTCATTCATACAAGTTCTGCAGAGTTGTTATAGTTACCAGAACTAGAGGTTGCTCGTGGCAGAGTACTGGCCAGGTAGCCTGCACACGAGGGTGGAGCCGAGTCCTTGTCAGATGCGCATCCGATGCTCCTGGAGGGTGGTTGCAGAACCAGACTCAAAGTTTTCAGTCTTTAGAGTCTATAGGATTTTATTCCTATGCCAGTCTATGGGAATTGCTTCATCATGCTGTTACTGCATTTGAAGTGTTAATCACTCATTGTTCTCACATTTGAAATGATAAGTCCATCATGCAGATGGCACAGCAGTGACGGCTCCATGATGGCTGTCAGGTGTTTATCTTGTTCTTTGATTCTTTCATCCTTGGGATCATTGGGTGGACTCCGGTTTGCCCTCCGGGAGTCATCCGGTTATCTCCACTCTGTGCATTCTTCAGTCAGTCGAGATTGAAATTGTAATTCTTAGGCTGGCACTTCCCTGACCATTCATCCTTTATCTAAATCAAGCATCCATCCACATACATCCTCTATTTTAACATACATTTATCACTATTATTACTTCACTATCTCTTTTAACTTCTAACAACTCTCAGGATGTTGCAAATCTACTTAAACTTTAACATACATAACAAACAAGTTAAAAGCTATGAAGGGTGGGAAGCTGTGTTCTGCTTTGAAGAACAATTGTTTTTGCAAAGCCTTATCACTCTTTGAGAACAGACTTTCTGTCTTAGGATGTGTTAACACAATTAGCAGTTTGGCCTTGCATGTTTCTCACAGAGAGGGAGGGACACAGAAATGAAAAAAGCAAGAGGCCTGTTCTGTTACCAATATCTTGGAGTTTAAGCTGTGGAGAATTCAATCTTACCCCTTGTCTCTCTTGGCCTCAGACTTGTTATACACATACACTTTATAGTTCTAATACAGAAATTCCCTGATATGGTCCAACAATCTGATCAATCAGAAGATGACGGAATCAGATAATTGATGTACGAACCTTAAACAGTTTGATTCAGGTAAGCATTTAAGTATTCTGGTTCCAACTGAAGATGGCCCAAACTTACCTAAACCACTTTTGTCTAGGAACAGGTCTGGTAACCTCAGAAGAACATTGTCATATGAGTTTTCTTTTACTTGTAAATTCCAGATGGATTGCAAATCTCACAACAACAAAACTTGCAATATTTCTGTACACCTACTTCTAGTGGTAATACTGTATTAAGCAAAGTGGTTTGTTTATCTTTGTTCATATAAGTCTAGACCTCTGAGTTTCCCCATTTCATATTGATGGAGTTAGTGTATATAAATACCTCATATACTTATGTTCTCTGTCCACTATGCCCCTCATGGTATGAGAAAACTGCAGAAATGCCAACTGTCTCATCTAGATTTAAATGTCTATTTCCCTTCCACTTACTCAACCTGACCCATGTTCTTTTATTGACAGCCATAATCTAGTCTGCCTTGCAAAGGGGCTAATTGCTAATTAAAAATCAAACCAGACTAGCAATACACTTCCATTTGATATAGTCAGTCTCCTAATAACAATTTGACCTTTTGTGGGATTTTTGAGGTTGGGGGAGGAGGTATAATTCAAAATTTAATACAGGGTTCTGAATTAACAATCTATCTGTGGTAGATGCAGAAGCAGTCATTTAACTGTGCTGGAAATAGGGAAAGTACTTAAAGGCTTAGAAGAAAAGGAAGAACAAGAAACTCCTTTAGTGGGAGAGAATGTAGAGTGAGACAACACAAGGACAGCCAGCAGTGATTTATGATACAGGTGTCCCATTCTGACACCAGTACCATACCTCTGCTGTGCAGTGGCAGCTGTTTGGGACCTTGCAATATTGCAGATCAGCTTCCCAGTGGAGGAGAAATCAGTGAAATGGAGACTGGCTATATTCTAAATGTAACTTGTTTCATTTACACACACGCACCAGTCCTGCAACTGCGGTGATCAAACAGCAAACAGGCAATCCTGTCTTTCAGGAATCTCAGTCAGACACTAATGCCTGGTTCCCAGAGAGCAACTCTGCCTCAAGAATTGAGTAAGCAGAGACTGAGGCAGAGAGCAAACGCTCCTGCTGCTCATGCAGTTCCCATTCAAGGGACTGCTAGCTCAGCCTCGCATAGCCTAAAACTTACACCACCACCATTTGTCTTCCCCAAACTGAATATTTGCTTGCAGGCTAAGAAAAAGCACTCAGAAGACTATATTTAACAGCTCCATTGGGTAATGTCATAACAAAAACTTTATATTAACATCATTGTGGGTAACAGAGGGTCCTGTGGCACCTTTAAGACTAACAGAAGTATTGGGAGCATAAGCTTTCGTGGGTAAGAACCTCACTTCTTCAGATGCAAGTAATGGAAATCTCCAGAGGCAGGTATAAATCAGTGTGGAGATAACGAGGTTAGTTCAATCAGGGAGGGTGAGGTGCTCTGCTAGCAGTAGACGTGTGAACACCAAGGGAGGAGAAACTGCTTCTGTAGTTGGATAGCCATTCACAGTCTTTGTTTAATCCTGATCTGATGGTGTCAAATTTGCAAATGAACTGGAGCTCAGCAGTTTCTCTTTGGAGTCTGGTCCTGAAGTTTTTTTGCTGTAAGATGGCTACCTTAACATCTGCTATTGTGTGGCCAGGGAGGTTAAAGTGTTCTCCTACAGGTTTTTGTATATTGCCATTCCTGATATCTGACTTGTGTCCATTTATCCTCTTGCGTAGTGACTGTCCAGTTTGGCCAATGTACATAGCAGAGGGGCATTGCTGGCACATGATGGCATATATAACATTGGTGGACGTGCAGGTGAATGAGCCGGTGATGTTGTAGCTGATCTGGTTAGGTCCTGTGATAGTGCTGCTGGTGTAGATATGTGGGCAGAGTTGGCATCGAGGTTTGTTGCATGGGTTGGTTCCTGAGTTAGAGTTGTTATGGTGCGGTGCGTGGTTGCTGGTGAGAATATGCTTAAGGTTGGCGGGTTGTCTGTGGGCGAGGACTGGCCTGCCTCCCAAGGTCTGTGAAAGTGAGGGGTCATTGTCCAGGATGGGTTGTAGATCACTGATGATGCGTTGGAGAGGTTTAAGCTGAGGGCTGTAGGTGATGGCCAGTGGAGTTCTGTTGGTTTCTTTTTTGGGCCTGTCTTGTAGCAGGAGGCTTCTGGGTACACGTCTGGCTCTGTTGATTTGTTCCTTTATTTCCTTGTGTGGGTATCTCTACCTACGCTACATTGATGACATCTTCATCATCTGGACCCATGGGAAGGAGACCCTGGAAGAATTCCACCATGATTTCAACAGCTTCCACCCCACCATCAACCTCAGCCTGGACCAATCTACACGGGAGGTCCACTTCCTGGACACCACAGTACAAATAAGCAATGGCCACGTTAACACCACCCTATACCGAAAACCCACCGACCGCTATGCCTACCTTCATGCCTCCAGCTTCCACCCTGGACACACCACACGATCCATCGTCTACAGCCAAGCACTGAGGTACAACCGCATCTGCTCCAACCCCTCAGACAGAGACCAACACCTGCAAGATCTTCACCAAGCATTCTCAAAACTACGATACCCACACAAGGAAATAAAGGAACAAATCAACAGAGCCAGACGTGTACCCAGAAGCCTCCTGCTACAAGACAGGCCCAAAAAAGAAACCAACAGAACTCCACTGGCCATCACCTACAGCCCTCAGCTTAAACCTCTCCAACGCATCATCAGTGATCTACAACCCATCCTGGACAATGACCCCTCACTTTCACAGACCTTGGGAGGCAGGCCAGTCCTCGCCCACAGACAACCCGCCAACCTTAAGCATATTCTCACCAGCAACCACGCACCGCACCATAACAACTCTAACTCAGGAACCAACCCATGCAACAAACCTCGATGCCAACTCTGCCCACATATCTACACCAGCAACACCATCACAGGACCTAACCAGATCAGCTACAACATCACCGGCTCATTCACCTGCACGTCCACCAATGTTATATATGCCATCATGTGCCAGCAATGCCCCTCTGCTATGTACATTGGCCAAACTGGACAGTCACTACACAAGAGGATAAATGGACACAAGTCAGATATCAGGAATGGCAATATACAAAAACCTGTAGGAGAACACTTTAACCTCCCTGGCCACACAATAGCAGATGTTAAGGTAGCCATCTTACAGCAAAAAAACTTCAGGACCAGACTCCAAAGAGAAACTGCTGAGCTCCAGTTCATTTGCAAATTTGACACCATCAGATCAGGATTAAACAAAGACTGTGAATGGCTATCCAACTACAGAAGCAGTTTCTCCTCCCTTGGTGTTCACACGTCTACTGCTAGCAGAGCACCTCACCCTCCCTGATTGAACTAACCTCGTTATCTCCACACTGATTTATACCTGCCTCTGGAGATTTCCATTACTTGCATCTGAAGAAGTGAGGTTCTTACCCACGAAAGCTTATGCTCCCAATACTTCTGTTAGTCTTAAAGGTGCCACAGGACCCTCTGTTGCTTTTTACAGATTCAGACTAACACGGCTACCCCTCTGATACTTGACACCATGCAAGGCACTGCATTTAGCCGTATGGAATGGAAATCTATCAACCTCATGAAGAAACTTGCACAAATACAGACCGATATCATCTTCCTTTCCAAATGCAAACGGATGGACATCATACCAAATGGACTGAAGGTGAAAAATCCATTGCTATCTACATACTGCACAGACCACAGTGAGAGATTATGCCATACACTATCAAAGAAACTGAGGAACCACCTGATCAGCATCCTATACAGCAAACAGGTAAACATCAAGAAAGAGCTCTCCAACCTGGAGACTTTCATAAATAACCAACCCTCCACACAAATGGACTTTACTAAAATAAGACAGGAGATCTACATTACACACTTCACCTCTCTACAAAGGAAAAAGGACCGTAAGCTGTCTAGAATCCTACCTGGCACATGGGGCCACAACAGGGGTACCCCTAACTCACCCAGCAATATCGTCAATTTATCCAGCTACACACTCAACCCAGCAGAGGAGTCTGTCCTATCTCGGGGACTCTCTTTTTGCCCCAGCACCCCCACGAACATGATACAGTTCTGCGGTGATCTGGAAGCCTACTTTCGCCGCCTCCGACTCAAAGAATACTTTCAAGATAACACTGAACAGCGCACTGATACACAGATACCCTCCCACCAACAACACAGGAAGAAGAACTCCACATGGACTCCTCCTGAGGGTCGAAATGACAGTCTGGACCTATACATAGAATGCTTCCGCCGACGTGCACAGGCAGAAATTGTGGAAAAACAACATCGCTTGCCTCATAACCTAAGTCGTGCAGAACGCAATGCCATCCACAGCCTCAGAAACCACCCTGACATTATCATCAAAGAGGCTGATAAAGGAGGTGCTGTTGTCATCATGAACAGGTCTGACTACCAGAAGGAGGCCGCCAGACAACTCTCCAATACCAAATTCTACAGGCCACTTTCCTCAGATCCCACTGAGGAATACACTAAGAAACTGCACCATCTACTCAGGACACTCCCTACACCAACACAGGAACAAATCAACATACCCTTAGAGCCCCGACCGGGGTTATTCTATCTACTACCCAAGATCCACAAACCTGGAAATCCTGGACGCCCCATCATCTCGGGCATTGGCACTCTCACTGAAGGACTGTCTGGATATGTGGACTCCCTACTCAGACCCTACGCCACCAGCACTCCCAGCTATCTCTGTGACACCACAGATTTCCTGAGAAAACTACAATGCATTGGTGACCTCCCAGAAAACACCATCCTAGCCACCATGGATGTAGAGGCTCTCTACACAAACATCCCACACACAGATGGAATACAAGCTGTCAGGAACAGTATCCCTGATGATGACACAGCACAACTTATTGCTGAGCTCTGTGACTTTATCCTCACGCACAATTATTTCAAATTTGGTGACAATATATACCTCCAGACCAGTGGCACCGCTATGGGCACCCGCATGGCCCCACAATATGCCAACATCTTTATGGCTGACCTGGAACAACGCTTCCTCAGCTCTCGTCCACTCACGCCCCTTCTCTACCTACGCTACATTGATGACATCTTCATCATCTGGACCCATGGGAAGGAGACCCTGGAAGAATTCCACCATGATTTCAACAGCTTCCACCCCACCATCAACCTCAGCCTGGACCAATCTACACGGGAGGTCCACTTCCTGGACACCACAGTACAAATAAGCAATGGCCACGTTAACACCACCCTATACCGAAAACCCACCGACCGCTATGCCTACCTTCATGCCTCCAGCTTCCACCCTGGACACACCACACGATCCATCGTCTACAGCCAAGCACTGAGGTACAACCGCATCTGCTCCAACCCCTCAGACAGAGACCAACACCTGCAAGATCTTCACCAAGCATTCTCAAAACTACGATACCCACACAAGGAAATAAAGGAACAAATCAACAGAGCCAGACGTGTACCCAGAAGCCTCCTGCTACAAGACAGGCCCAAAAAAGAAACCAACAGAACTCCACTGGCCATCACCTACAGCCCTCAGCTTAAACCTCTCCAACGCATCATCAGTGATCTACAACCCATCCTGGACAATGACCCCTCACTTTCACAGACCTTGGGAGGCAGGCCAGTCCTCGCCCACAGACAACCCGCCAACCTTAAGCATATTCTCACCAGCAACCACGCACCGCACCATAACAACTCTAACTCAGGAACCAACCCATGCAACAAACCTCGATGCCAACTCTGCCCACATATCTACACCAGCAGCACTATCACAGGACCTAACCAGATCAGCTACAACATCACCGGCTCATTCACCTGCACGTCCACCAATGTTATATATGCCATCATGTGCCAGCAATGCCCCTCTGCTATGTACATTGGCCAAACTGGACAGTCACTACGCAAGAGGATAAATGGACACAAGTCAGATATCAGGAATGGCAATATACAAAAACCTGTAGGAGAACACTTTAACCTCCCTGGCCACACAATAGCAGATGTTAAGGTAGCCATCTTACAGCAAAAAAACTTCAGGACCAGACTCCAAAGAGAAACTGCTGAGCTCCAGTTCATTTGCAAATTTGACACCATCAGATCAGGATTAAACAAAGACTGTGAATGGCTATCCAACTACAGAAGCAGTTTCTCCTCCCTTGGTGTTCACACGTCTACTGCTAGCAGAGCACCTCACCCTCCCTGATTGAACTAACCTCGTTATCTCCACACTGATTTATACCTGCCTCTGGAGATTTCCATTACTTGCATCTGAAGAAGTGAGGTTCTTACCCACGAAAGCTTATGCTCCCAATACTTCTGTTAGTCTTAAAGGTGCCACAGGACCCTCTGTTGCTTTTTACAGATTCAGACTAACACGGCTACCCCTCTGATACTTGATCATTGTGGGTGTGACAGTTGCTTGATCCAACTTCCAGTAAAGTCACTGGGAATCTTCCCCTTTAATGGGAATTGGATCCTGCCCAATGACAGGTGACACAATATTCAGCACCTGGACTTCAGGAACTCCAGCAAAAGTAGTAACAAGGGTAAGCGAGATGTTGATTAGGGTTCTGTGGAATACACAGTGACCTTTTATAAACTCAGATTTGGGATATTTTAATTTCTATTTCATGACTTTTGGACTAATTTCATCTAAGATCTATGAAATGTTTTCAGCTTGTTTTAACCCAAGATAAGAATGAAAATGAACCCTTATCCCTACTCCCATCCCCACTCAAAAACATTGTCTTGTTTGCTTTTGGGATGTCTAGAATAACATATGAAAGTTAGTAAAGAAAGGCACTCGTTAAGGTTTTATTTTAAAAAGCAGGGAATGGGAAGGATAGGAAACAGTGTTTTCATGAAACATGTGCAAAAGGATCTGCATGCAAAGTGCCAATGGGAAATTTTGCCTTTTCATGGTTACTGCATAAACAAGCAATATAAACTATCTTCTCTATTTAGCATTTCCTCCATTTTTCCCTTCAGCTGAAAAGCACATTTTGCCCGTAAAGCTAATTTGCATTGTAGAACGATGAAACCTGTGTTTCTGCCATAATTGCAGCATGGGATCAGAGGGGAATGAATGTTCAATTACAATATATCAGAAGACACTGGAAACTTGCACAATGTTTGTTTTCACATCTCTGCCCGCATAGCTAGATTATGCAGTTACTATCCATAGTAATTTAATATTATTATTTAAAAGAAAGTCTAAGTCAGCCAAAAACATTCATATCAGCAGGTGTTTTACTGAGTAATAACATCATTATAGTGAAAAAAGTCTGCTGATGGATTAACATAATATAGAATCAGATTGAACCAGTCTCATATATTAATCAAAAGATAGCACCAACCATCATAAAATGGTTCAAGAGCTTTCACAAAATATTTATATTGTAAAATTGTATGAAATACAACCAGCAGCACTGGGGTGTGCCTGGGATGGGAGGGTGCAGGAGTGGGCATGGCCACCAGGCACCAGGGCCCTGGTACTACTTTAAGTTATCTCTGGAGCTAAACCAGTACTTGCTCCCTCAGGGCCACTTTTAAATGTCCCAGTTTCCCAGATACATCGAATGCTGCTCTAGGACACCTAGGGTATGTCTAAACTACGAAATTAGGTCAAATTTATAGAAGTCGATTTTTTAGGAAGCGATTTTATACAGTCGATTGTGTGTGTCCCCACTAAGCACATTAAGTCGGTGGAGTGCGTCCACAGTACCGTGGCTTTCGGAGCGTTGCACTGTGGGTAGCTATCCCACAGTTCCCGCAGTCTCTGCCGCCCATTGGAATTCTGGGTTAAGCTCCCAATGCCTGATGGGGCAAAAACATTGTCACAGGTGGTTTTGGGTACATGTCGTCAGTCGCCCCTCCCTCCGTGAAAGTGACGGCAGACAATCGTTTCGCGCCTTTTTTCCATGCGGATGCCATACTACTTTCAGTAGGTGGTGCAGTAGGACTGCTAACTGTCGTCATCGAACGACCGCTTCCACTGCAACTCTGCTCTCCTGCTCTTGTCTCACCATACCACGGCAAGCGTGCAGCCTGCTCAGCTCAGCTAACGGACACCACTGCTGTTGTGTCCTGGTGCTGCTGGCAACAGACGGTGCAATTGGTCTGAAAAACTGGTCTTCCAACCAGAGTGCTTCTGCTGCCACTCTGCTCTCCTGCTCTTGTCTCGATCAATAGCGAATTTCTCCATGATGGCTGTCATGGGCTCCCGCTTCCACTGCCACTCTGCTCTCCTGCTCTCATGAATCCACCTTGCAGGTCCTCTCGTCGTTCTCTATAAATATCTATTCTCATGGCATCTCTCTATAAATATCTATTCTCGTGGCATCCGTAGTCAGCCACCGCTTCCGCTGCAACTCTGCTCTCCTGCTCTCCTGCAGATGCCATACCACGGAAAGCATGGAGCCTGCTCAGATCACCGCGGCAGTTATGAGCATTGTAAACACCTCATGCATTATCCAGCAGTATGTTCAGAACCAGAACCTGCAAAAGCAGGCGAGGAGGCAATGGCAGTGCAGTGACGAGAGTGATGAGGACATGGACACAGACTTCTCTCAAAGTACGGGCCCTGGCAATGTGGACATCCTGGTGGCAATGGGGCAGGCTCATGCTGTGGAATGCCGATTCTGGGCCCGGGAAACAAGCACAGACTGGTGGGACCACATAGTGTTGCAGGTCTGGGATGATTCCCAGTGGCTGAGAAACTTTCGCATGCGTAAGGGCACTTTCATGGAACTTTGACTTGCTTTCCCCTGCCCTGAAGTGCAAGAATACCAAGATGAGAGCAGCCCTCACAGTTCACAAGCAAGTAGCGATAGCCCTCTGGAAGCTTGCAACGCCAGACAGCTACCAGTCAGTCGGGAATCAATTTGGAGTGGGCAAACCTACTGTGGGGGCTGCTGTGATCCAAGCAGCCAACGCAGTCACTGAGCTGCTGCTATCAAGGGTAGTGACTCTGACCTGCACATTTCCCATAGTGGATGGCTTTGCTGCAATGGGATTCCCTAACTGTGGTGGGGTGATAAACGGAACGCATATCCCTATCTTGGGACTGGACCACTGTGGCAGCCAGTACATAAACCGAAAGGGGTACTTTTCAGTGGTGCTGCAAGCACTGGTGGATCACAAGGGACGTTTCACCAACATCAATGTGGGATGGCCGGGGAAGGTACATGACGCTCGCATCTTCAGGAACTCTGGTCTGTCTGAACAGCTGCAGCAAGGGGCTTACTTTCCAGACCAGAAAATAAGCGTTGGGGATGTTGAAATGCCTATAGTTTTCCTTGGGGACCCAGGCTACCCCTTAATGCCATGGCTCATGAAGCCATACACAGGAACCCTGGACAGTAGTCAGGAGCTGTTCAACTATAGGCTGTGCAAGTGCAGAATGGTGGTAGAATGTGCATTTCGACATTTAAAAGCGCACTGGCGCAGTTTACTGACTCAGTTAGACCTCAGCGAAACCAATATTCCCATTGTTATTACTGCTTGCAGTGTGCTCCACAATATCTGTGAGAGTAAAAGGGAGACGTTTATGGCGGGGTGGGAGGTTGAGGCAAATCGCCTGACCGCTGATTACGCACAGCCAGACACCAGGGTGATTAGAAGAGCACAGCAGGGCACGCTGCACATCAGAGAAGCTTTGAAAACAGTTTCATGATGGTGTGAAAGTTCTGTTTGTTTCTCCTTGATGAAAACCCACCCCCTTGGTTCACTCTACTTCCCTGTAACCCAATCGACTTCCCCCCTTCGATCACCACTTGCAGAGGCAGTAAAGTCATTGTTGTTTCAAATTCATGCATTCTTTATTAATTGGTCACACAAATAGGGGGATAACTGCCAAGGTAGCAGGAGGGGTGAGAGAGGAGGAAAGCTCTTTTGCGATTCTGGGACTCCATGGTCGCCTCTGCTAAGGAGCTCTGCACGGTCACCTGTGCTGATCAGCTTGCCACGCTGGCAAAACAGGAAATGAAATTCAAAAGTTTGCGGGGCTTTTCCTGTCTACCTGGCCAGTGCATCTGAGTTGAGAGTGCTGTCCAGAGCAGTCACAATGGAATACTCTGGGATAGCTTCCAGAGGCCAATACCATCGAATTGCGTCCACACTACCCCAAATTTGACCCAGCGATGTCGATTTCAGTGCTAATCCCCTCGTTGGGGAGGAGTACACAAATCGATTTTAAGAGCCCTTTAAGTTAACAAAAATGGCTTCGTCGTGTGGATGGGTGCAGGGTTAAATCGATCTAACACTGCTAAATTCTACCTAAACTCATAGTATAGAGCAGGGCCTAGTGATTCCTCTTCAAGAACATAGAATGAGGAGTAGGGCTTTGAGGAAACATAGCATTTAGATAATCCTGCTTTAAATGTATTGAGGGTACACATCTCTTATCTTCAAAGATGTGTTTGAGTGCTTGCTGAATCACAGGTTTAGTGTGGATTAGCAGAGTACCTGTTAGAAGGCAAAACTACAGTCATTCAGAATATTTTTTTCTTAATACTACTCTTCCTTTTTACCTTCCTTTTTCTTTGTTTATTTTTGCCTCAGTCCTGTGCCAAAGAAATAGTATCATAGAATCATAGAAGACTAGGGTTGGAAGAGACCTCAGGAGGTCACCTAGTCTAAACTCCTATTCAAAGCAGGACCAATCCCAACTAAATCATCCCAGCCAGGGCTTTGTCAAGCCGGGCCTTAAAAACCTCTAAGGATGGAGATTCTACCACCTCCTTAGGTAACCCATTCCAGTGCTTCACCACCCTCCTAGTGAAATAGTTTTTCCTAATATCCAACCTATCCAGCTTGCACTTCCTACAGACATACAGACGAAGTCACTTCTATCCTCTGGGAGAAAGACAAACATGGCACATCCTGTGCAGCAGGTCACAACAGCTGATTGCTCACTATCCACATTGTCTTCCTTCTAAAAGCCTATTCAGAAGTTGTATTTACTGCTCACAGAAGCCTGAAAGGCAAAAACTCTGTGGGAACTCCCAGGCAAACTCCCTCTGTTTGCTTCTCCTCTGTTCCTCAATTAGACAGTTAGGCCCAGGTCCTGAAAACACTTAACCGCATACATAACTTTACTCATAAGTAGCCCCATTGACACCTATGGGCCTATTTACATGAATACAGTTATGCACATGCTTAAATGTTTGCAGCATTGGGGCCTGAGACAATATATTTATTGTAGGTTACATAAGTGCCAATTGCCAAAAATAATACAATTATACCGAAAAGTACAATTGGCTTGTCCCTTAGTGGCCTTTAATGTGGAAGCACCAAGAACCTCATTAAGGAAATTGTAAGGATTAGAAGAACACTTTCCTTTGTCTGCCAGTTAACACTCTGCGGTTCCTTTGCTTACAAAGCAGCTGCACAAAACAGGGTTGATGCCCATGCTCAACTTTGAAGATCATGTGTTCCCTTCAGCTAGAGGAGTATCCCAGAGATAAAGCTCAAGGAGTGGAGCAGAAGGAGAACACTGTTTGTTAAGGAATTTCCATTTGTGTGAGACTCCAGAGAGAAATACAGGCCTACAACAGCTGCTTCTTGGGACTGGGCAAAGGTGCTTTATCTAAAGTTCCTGCAAGAGGTTGTCTGCATGCAGTTTGTTACCCTCTCTGTTCAAGGAAACATTTTGTAAATAAACAAATTAATCAAGGAAAATGTCTGATTCTGCAGCACAGACTTCTGCTCCACATGGAAAAATTACCTGCAAACCTCCCAAACATGCTACTGCTTGGCAAAGGGGTAACAATATTATACTGCAGCAGCTATGAAATAAGAAAGTAATAGCTGTATAATAAGATATATATGTATTAATTTAACACCATTTGATCATATTGAATTCTACAAATAATAATCAAATGGTGGTTAATATGCTAAAGAGATCTTATTAATTCTTGAGATGCCTTTAGATACACGAGTTAATAAATTAAATACCAATTAGCTTTTAATATCTGAGATCCAGAAATTGTTTAATAGATGTTTAGATACATTACTTGCTGCACCTTGAAATTATTAATTAGGATTTAACATATACTGTCATATTAAATTTAAATTAAATCCTTAAAAGAAGAAGCGTGACTAATGGGGACAGCAACTCTGTTGTAGAAAGTGTTCATGAAAAGTCATAGTCCTGGCATAGAGACATCTTGATGTTAGATGGCTAGAACAGAAAATGTACATAACATGGCGCTAATCAGAAAATCTATTATGTTTCATTCAACTTTCCCCTTTCGTTAGTTAGGGACCTGGATACATTCGCACTCACAACATTCATTTACACATAAACAACAAAAGTGTGCTTAATGTCTTCTAAATATGTTAAGGCAGTTTCCTGCCCCAAAGTGCTGAAAATCTAAATGGACCAGGGTTAAAGATGAGAGGAAAGATATGCAATGAATAAGCAAAAAGAAGGAGGTGATGTATAGTTGAGTCTTGTTGAGTCTATGACTTGTATGTTTTCCCCCACCATCACACTCAACCATACACACCACCACCACTTTCCCATTTGGCCCAGTGACCTTGTTTTTTTTAAGGTGTTTCTGCTGGACATGTAGCAAAGATAGTTGCTCAGCTCTGAAGAACAGGGCCTGGGGCAGGGCCGGCTCCAGGTTTTTTGCCATCCCCCCCCCCCCAAAAAAAACAGAGTGCTGCCGCCGAAGCAAAAAACAAAAAAACAAAACAGAGTGCCGTACCTTGAAAAGAGCCGCCCCCAAAGGGCCGGAGTGCCGCCCATTGAGAGGTGCTGCCCCCAGGGCCGCCAAGAGCGGGTTCGGGCCCCGGTGAAAAAATTTTTTTGGACCCCCCAGCAAGGGCGGACCGGCTAAATAGGGCCGACGGGGGGGGAGGGGTGAGCCGGACCCCGGTTATTTGTACCGGCTTCCCCCCTCTCGTCGGCCCTGGCTGCCCCAAGCACATGCTTGGAACGCTGGTGCCTAGAGCTGGCCCTGGCCTGGGGAGCTCAATATCAGTCACTGACAAGGAATAGTTAAGACAATGAATTAACCTTTTTTGGGTTTTTTTTTCTGTTTGCAAATTGTCCATGAGCAATTCAGATTTTGTGTGCATGTATTCATTATTCAAACTTATTCAGGTTTCTGGCATGAATACTCCTGCTGAATAGCTCAACGTTTGTGTTCTTGTGAACGTTTGCTAATATTAACTTCAAATGTAGTATTTCTGCAAACATATCTCCAGCAGAGTGGCTCATTAGGATGTTACTGAAAGATGAAAACAAAGAAATTGAAGTTCAGGCCCAAATTTTCAAAAGACCAGCCTGATTGAAAAAACACACCCTTTTGATGCTCTGATCTAGGTATATAAATCCCAGGGTTACAGGTCTGCGGATATGGTATGCCGCCCAAAAGAAAAAACAAACAAAACTGTGGAACTCCGCAGAGTATTGGCCTTACACATAATATTCAGTTCATAGGTACGGATGATATAATGCTTTCTGATATAATATCACCAGAAAATAGTAAGCTTTTAAACTTTTTAAAAAAACTTAACAGGGAGGGTGGTGGCAGTAGCGACCCTGCTTACTCCACAGTAATTGTAATTAAATTAACAGCTGCATTCCTTTTCTAGTGTGTGACCACAGAGGTGAGAGTAGTTCCCAAGGTGAGAGTAGCTCTATTTTATATGGAGAATACTGTTAGATCATAACAATGTTTATTGGGAGCTAGACTGTCACCTGGCCTTCATTTTGTTCATGGGCCAAATTAGTATGTTTGGCCATCTATGGGGTTTACATTAGATTTGACTGAAAAAATGAATGACAAGTTTCAGGGGTAGGGATGTCTTTTCTCCCTCATTTCACCCAACTTTATTTATTTAGAGAGAGAGAGTGTGTGTGTGTGTGTAAGATTTCCAGTTAATTCTTGTTTACACAGAACCAACCTTATCTGGATGCTTGTTATTATGCTTAACTTCCCAGATCATGTGCTAGATGTATATAAATATGTATTATTATGAAAATCTAAGTGTTTTCTGTATTGAAGATGTTAATTAATCTTAAAATAATTGTTAGGGTTATCATCTTGACTTTGAAGCACCTAGATGTTAACATATTTGATTATATAACAAACAAAATTGCACATATCACACTTCAATTAAAGGGGGATTTTAATACATCACTTTTCATGTCAGATAAAGGTTATTAAATGTCTATAATGGGATTACACTGTAATCCACAGGTAAAACTGGGATTCATGTCAAAGGATTCTTGCTATAGTTTTATTAAAAAACTTTCCTCTTACTTTCAGAGATTAAGAGGAAGGACAATATCTGACATACCTGATGGAGCAGCAGAAGGGATTTCTGTGGTTTTCTTTTTATAGATCTGACAGTAACACTAATGGAAGAGTTGTGAGCTGAAGAGTTTTGAAAGGTTTAGTCTTTGCAGTTTATGTGTTTGTTTAGGATTTGCTTTCAGAGGAAAGTGCATACTAAGTACACACTCTTTTACCTCTTGATTTTAGTGGATTCCGAAATCACTGGCAGTTGATATATCTTTATGGCCTGGGTATAAAATGGAATTAGTTATGGTTGATATGAACAGTAGCATTGCAGATATTTCTGAGATAATGGTTGGTATTAAATAAATATGTCTTTTGAAGCCTTTGATACTGTTAACTTGCTAGCTTCAGAGAGGAATAGGAAATACAACATCTTTTACATGTACAAACATTATTTTCATACTCAGTTTTGTAATGAGGACAAAAGTTAAGAAATCAAAAGGTGTAAATCATCAAAAGATAGCAAGTCAGTTTGTACTAGGCAACAGGAGATTATGTACAGCTTGCACTATATTCCTGGAAATCAGCATTGCCATTACAGTCATGAGCTGGTCTGCAACATATACTATCAGTGTCACTTAAATCACATGAATCCAAAATTAACCTCTCAATTTGAGAGTTCTGTGCAGGGTGCTGCCTTGCTCCTTTTCTAGGCCAGCGACTAAAGCTAAATCATATTCTAAAGGTCTGTTTTCTCCTTGACACAGGTGTGTAATTCCTAGTTATGTTAATTCTGTAATTTATAGCTTGCATTGGTATCACATTCAAATTAACCCACTAAGGCCAACAATCAGTTCCCTGCTTTGCTATTTATTGCTAAAATGGATGGTGAGGGAAAATTAACAATTAAAATGTTGTCTGTTTCCACTACTTTTATCCTCTGGGATTTGTAATACGGTGCTCAGATACTACTGGGTAGTGTGGTATAAATGCTCGGATTAAGCTTGTTCCAAAGCTCATTGAACCCACTGGGAAGACCCCTGTTGACTTCAATTGGCTTTGGATCAGGCACATTAATAGCATCTGGATGAAACCAGATGATTCTCTTTATTATCCTAATTCCTGGCTTCCCAATGATTTCCCCTGTGTAACAAACTAATACAGCTTTCTTTTGTGCTAATGGAGGGAAAAGTAGATTGAGCAGTAGGAAGAATGCACTATAAAAGAACCTTTTGTGCTAGTGCATGCACCCAGTACAATAACAGATAAGAGGGAGGCCATCTGCAGTATGATTTTAGTAGATATTTCATAAGAATTTAATAGGCTCAGTCCTCAGAAAGTATTTTCAAGAATGTTTCCACTAGACTCTTATTATAAACAAAACACTGTTAATGCTGTTTTAAGTTAGTGGAGCAGTAATTGAAATATATAACAGTTCTAGATTTTATGGTTTAGGTACATATAGCATCTTAATTCTCCCCCCTGGCTTGTTATAATACAAATAATTTTATATTCTGCATAACAGAAGCCATCTCATATTTCATAGATTCAAGTAATTTTGGTATCTATAGTCATTATCTATCAAACTTCATATCTGGTCTAAGGATCATTTTTATTTTTCAGAAGGACTTCACAGTTTTCATATATTTTAAGGACAGAAGGGTCCATTATAATCATGTAGTCTGACCTTGTACATAACACAAGCTGTAGAATTCATCCAGTAATTCCTGCAAATCCAAAACTTCTTGATGAGCTGCAGTATATATTTGAGAAGGGCATCCAGTCTTAATTAAAAGACTCCAAGTGATGGAGAATACATCACATCCCTAGGTAGAGTGACCAGATGTCCCGCTTTTAAAGGGACAGTCCCGTTTTTGGGGACTTTTTCTTATATAGGCTCCTATTACCCCCTACCCCCGTCCCGTTTTTTCACAGTTGCTATCTCGTCACCCTATCCCTAGGTAAGTTGTTACAATGGTTGGTACCCTCACTATTAAAAATGAGCACCATATTTTCAGATTTCAGCCATTAGATCTTGTTATGTCTTTGTCTGTAAGATTACAGCGTCCATTTTTAGCATAACATCCCTATCTCAAATGAGCCAGGTTTTTTCCCTCCCCTCCTTATTGCGATATCCTCTTCTCACTGTCCTTGTCCAGCAGTAGCAACAACTTTCATTAATTGTTCATCTTACTGCCTATTCAAGCTCAATATGTAAGAGGAACATTAGAAAATAAGAACATCTAATGCAAAAGTCACCTTTGGCAAGGATTCATATAACGGTATACAGACCTCTTTGTTGATGGTGCAGAATACAAGAAGACAAGCAACTGAGTAAACCTAAAAAAAAAATTTCATGTTTGTGAGGAATCAATTTTAATAAAAACTGGTCCAGAAACCTTTGCTTTCAAAAGTAGTGTGAATACCTATATAGAGAACTAAAAGAGAGCAAGCTATAGTTACAGTTTAATGATGTATTGTAGCATAGGTGCTGGAACTAGAGGTGCTGGACATGCGGCCCCACCCCCAGACTTGAAGTGGTTTCCATCATATACAGGGTTTACAGTTTGGTTCAATGGCTCTCAGCACCCGCCCCCCTATACAAATTGTTCCAGCACCCCTGCATTGTAGCAGATGAACAAATATTAGATCAGCGGTTCTCAAAATGTGGGTTGTGACACCATTTTGATGGGGTCACCAGGGCAGAAAGCCCCAGACCGGAGATCTGGGGTTGGCAGTGGGGCTGAAACCCTAGTCCACAGCTCTGGAGGCAGTCGGGGGGCTGAAATCCCAACCCGGAGCTTCATGGGAGGTGGTGGATTTTGTAGATATGGCCTTGTAATGCATATCTTAATGTAAAATATTAACTATTCTGAGTAACACAGGGCACTGGGGTCGTGTAGTAATTTTTCTTGTCAGAATGGGGTCGTGGTGCAATGAAGTTTGAGAACCGCTGTACTAGATCATTACTTTACTCTATTTCTTCTGATCTGTGGCCATGACACATTTTGAAATTTTAAAGAATAACTGTTCATGACTTGTCCAAGTACAAGTAAAAGGGGAAATCCTGCAGCCTCCTATACACATGGGACTACTTATATGAATAAAATCATCCATGATCTCAATGGCTGCTGCTGGATGTTCAGCGCTTCTTAAAACCAGAACACTTATTCAAATGCCTCAGTATGGACATAGCTACCTAATTTAAGGTTCCTAATCTTGAAATTCTTTGACTTCATTTATATTTATTTTGTTCAATTATTTTTTTTTTAATTAAAGTAGCTGGTTCATTGCTAAATTTAGGCTTTAATTTTGAAAACACTTAAACATGCTTAACTTTAGTGCTTGAGCAGTCTCATTGACTTCAGGTGCTTAAAGTTAAGCATGTTAATAAGTTTTGCAGGACTGGGGCCTTATATTTTCAGGTCACTGTCCATAACTACCCTTAACTATTGTGACTCCCTCATTTTATATTATCTATAAATAAACTGGGTCAGATCCTCAGTGGGTGTAAATTGACATCACTTGTTTGAAAGGAGCTATATAGTGATTTATACTAGCTGAGGCTCTGAACAGCCACTTAAGTGCATCATGAAGCTTATTCCATCTTTTTTACAGGTGGTATTTGAGCCACTCACTAATTCTGAAATCAGAGGCTTACCAATACAAAGACCCAGACAATCAGATTTTGATTTGTAAGTTAAGAGTACAGCTTGCTTCTATCATGTCTGAAGTATTCATATAGTCGTATGTCTATTAGCCCTCCCATTCCACGTCATTCTTTTACATTACAAGAATAACAGAAGATTATTCTCTGAAAAGCTATCTTCTCTCAGTCATTAGTTTCCTAGACCATCTCAACACATATCCACACATATCCACACATCAGATTTTCCTAAATGACTTAACTGCTCATGAAAGGAGCTATTTGACTGCCCTCTAGACTTTGGTCCTCTATCCACAGAAGGTAGAACATAGAACAGGAGGTATAGAAACATATTCTCTCTTTCTCTCTCTCTCTCTCTCACTCACACACACATACACACAATTCTGTTCTGAGAGGACCACCTGACAGGGCAAGAAGGTTGTTTGCTTTCTCTCTTCACTCACCGCTTGGCAAAGGTGTCAAAGCTACATAAGAGTGCTTGCTAATATTGTTGGTTGTGGGACTGTTGACACCTTTTCACTAGGAGTTGGACTGACAGAGATAATTTCACAAGGCCACCAAATAAGCTGTCAATCTAACAAGTTTCAATCATTATCTACAAGGTCTGACTCAGACTTGTAACCTGGGGTTGAATGGCTATGTAGGTTATTACTGCTGCCCTAAGTCATCTAGTCATCCTTTAATAGTTGTTTAAATGATGAATGCCATCTGAAATGTTATTTATCTGCCCTGCAGCTACTGTGTACCTTACATGTTAGTTCAAATAAAATGTGGCAAGCTGATCATTAAAGTTTATTTTGTGTGTGCTCTTTCACATGTCCATCTCATCAAGGTTCACTCAGTGATCTGTGAGGCAAGCAATTCTGCCTGTCAGCTTTCCTCACACATCCAAGAAAAATGAGCACAACGGAAGCTGTTTTCAAGCAATATTCACTTCTGATTTGTTACTTTTCATCCCAGACTTGAGCTATGCCTCATTACCTCCTATACACTGTTACAGCATTTGGATCTGTCAGGAAAAAAATATAGAGGGAAAGAAATTTTCCAGTGATATTTGCAGTGCTGCAAATAGGGAACATATTGCACTCGTTTAATGTTTTACCTATACAATTCATAGTTAAAATCCTGAAGTTTTCTAAAAGATCGTAGGGCCAGTGTTGTGCTATTACCTATCAAAGAAAAAGTTACCCAAGAATTAAAAGTAAGGTCTACAGTGACTCCAAGTATTTAAAACATGATTATTTGCAAGTAGTTCTAGACCTCACCAATCTATTTTAAAAAAAATGAACAGACTGCAATAACTGTACTAAGGACTGGAAAAATAAACTAAAAATTGTCACAGATTTGTAATGCTGCAATGAGGCTGCATCTAGCAGACCCTAAAAGGTCTATTGCTGGTGCCATATCATGCATTATCTTGTTGAAAGGTCTTTAATCTCTCATAAAATGTTATCTGAGCCCTCTTGCAAAATACTTTATAGTAGTAATTCAAATCTTTTAATGGGTATGGCTGCTTTTCATTATGAAGAATCCATCCCAGCTGGGAAACCTTGACTCTGAATAACCACCTTGACTTACTGTGCTGATGGGGAACCTTCAGAAGTAGCATCAGTATCCTCTTTCTACCAATAGTTGTGACTGTCACCATTTGCTGATAAATTTAGAGTAGCCTCAAGGAAACTATTCATATTTAGGGATCATTAACTATGCTTTTTCCAGTTAATATTAGTGAATGACAGTGTCAGTTGATCCACTGAATGATAGCACTCTGAAGCATCCTCTTGATTATAATAGATTTCATTCATCAGAGTGGTGGGATGTTGTACAGGTCCACTCATGACTATGGATGCTTTTATTAATGGTAAGACGTACAGTGTCACAACGTCCCATTCATTCCTTTTGCCAGTTGCAGAACTGGGGCCTTAATTTCTTAGTTATTCTCTACCTAGCCTATCACAACCCATACTTACCTGGGGAAAGGATAGGTTTTGAATTGTTAGAGTTGAGCTTAAAGTATCATCTACATTTTTTCAGCATTCAGAGAATGCATCATGCATGTGATTTACCATGATCATGCTGCCATCTACCATTTTTCACTTTATTGCAGACTCTTTGCCATCCTGTTTCTGCATCTCGCTCAGTGAGCCATTGTTTATTGTAAGCATGCTCTTCAAAGACAAAGCACCAGATCAATGCACTACCTAGAGTTTTGCAGATTGGCAAGTTTTTCTGCATTCACCACATTAGCTGCAACCTCTTCCTACAGGGTGGCTGGAGGATCTGCTCCCCTCTTTCTCCACAGACCTGCCAACGTCGAGACAGTTTGTGTGACCCTCATGCCTCCTCCCCCATCACAGTCTCAGTGTCACCCATTCAGTTATCTGCATTTTGAGGTGCAATTGATCCTCCTGACTGTCAGAGACTACTGTGATACTTTCTGAATCATAGAATATCAGGGTTGGAAGGGACCTCAGGAGGATATCTAGTCCAACCCCCTGCTCAAAGCAGGACCAGTCCCCAACTAAATCATCCCAGCCAGGGCTTTGTCAAGCCTGACCTTAAAAACCTCTAAGGAAGGAGATTCCACCACCTCCCTAGGTAACCCATTCCAGTGCTTCATCACCCTCCTAGTGAAAAAGTTTTTCCTAATATCCAACCTAAACCTCCCCCACTGCAACTTGAGACCCTTATTCCTTGTTCTGTCATCTGCTACCACTAGTCTAGATCCATCCTCTTTGGAACCCCCTTTCAGGTAGTTGAAAGCAGCTATCAAATCCCCCCTCATTCTTCTCTTCTTCAGACTAAACAATCCCAGTTCCCTCAGCCTCTCCTCAGAAGTCATATGCTCCAGCCCCCTAATCTTTTTGTTGCCCTCCGCTGGACTCGTTCCAATTTTTCCACATCTTTCTTGTAGTGTGGGGCCCAAAACTGGACACAGTACTCCAGATGAGGCCTCACCAATGCTGAAGAGAGCAGAATGATCATGTCTCTCGATCTGCTGGCAATGCCCCTACTTATACAGCCCAAAATACCATTAGCCTTCTTGGCAACAAGGGCACACTGTTGACTCATATCCAGCTTCTTGTCCACTGTAACCCCTAGGTCCTTTTCTGCAGAACTGCTGCCTAACCATTTGGTCCCTAGTCTGTAGCAGTGCATGGGATTCTTCCATCCTAAGTGCAGGACTCTGCAGTTGTCCTTGTTGAACCTCATCAGATTTCTTTTGGCCCAATCCTCTAATTTGTCTAGGTCCCTATGTATCCTATCCCTATCCTCCAGCGTATCTATCACTTCTTACAGTTTAGTATCATCTGCAAAGTTGCTGAGGGTGCAGTCCACGCCATCCTCTAGATCATTAATGAAGACATTGAACAAAACCAGTCTGTGGACAGGTCCCAGGACCGACCCTTGCGGCACTCCGCTTGATACCGGCTGCCAACTAGACATGGAACCATTGATCACTGCCCATTGAGCCCAATGATCTAGCCAGGTTTCTATCCACCTTATAGTCCATTCATCCAGCCCATACTTCTTTAACTTGCTGGCAAGAATACTGTGGGAGACTGTATCAAAAGCTTTGGTAAAGTCAAGGAATAACATGTCCACTGCTTTCTCCTCATCCATAGAGCCAGTTATCGCATCATAGATGTTGATTAGGTTAGTCAGGCATGACTTGCCCTTGGTGAATCCATGCTGACTGTTCCTGATCACTTTCCTCTCCTCTAAGTGCTTCAGAATTGATTCCTTGAGGACCTGCTCCATGATTTTTCCAGGGACTGAGGTGAGGCTGACTGGCCTGTAGTTTCCTGGATCCTCCTTCTTCCCTTTTTTAAAGATGGGCACTACATTAGCCTTTTTCCAGTTATCCAGGACCTCCCCTGATCACCATGAGTTTTCAAAGATAATGGCCAATGGCTCTGCAAGCACATCCGCCAACTCCCTTAGCACCCTCGGATGAGGTGCATCCGGCCCCATGGACTTGTGCTTGTCCAGCTTTTCTAAATAGTCCTGAACCACTTCTTTCTCCACAGAGGGCTGGTCACCTCCTCCCCATACTGTGCTGCCCAGTGTAGTAGTCTGGGAGCTGACCTTGTTCGTGAAGACAGAGGCAAAAAAAACATTGAGTTCATTAGCTTTTTCCACATCCTCTGTCACTAGGTTTTCTCCCTCATTCAGTAAGGGGCCCACACTTTCCTTGACTTTCTTCTTGTTGCTAACATACCTGAAGAAACCCTTGCTAGCTGCAACTCCAAGTGTGATTTGGTCTTCCTGATTTCACTCCTGCATGCCTGAGCAATATTTTTATACTCCTCCCTGGTCATTTGTCCAATCTTCCACTTCTTGTAAGCTTCTTTTTTGTGTTTAAGATCAGCAAGGATTTCACTGTTAAGCCAAGCTGGTCCCCTGCCATATTTCCTATTCTTTCTACACATTGGGATGGTTTGTTCCTGCAACCTCAATAAGGATTCTTTAAAATACAGCTGCCTCTCTGCCTCCCTGTTTGACTGCTCTCCCAGCCCTCATGGAGCAGCAGAGAAGGAAGGAAGTAGCATGAGCAGTATCTCCTGCCCCACAAGCAGGAGAACTGAGAGGCTAAAGTGAAGAAAGGGGGACACAGGATCTAAGGGGACAGCAGGAGCTACTAGGAGTAGATAATGATGGACAGGAACATTTGGGGGATGGGCTGGCGAGAAAAGAAGATAGGACCAGACTAATGGAGGGGGTGACGGCTGGTCCAGGACTGGGCAAGAAACCGAAATGACAATGGGGGATAGGGACTGAAGCAAAGATAGAACATGGGTGAATGAATGGGGGAGTTAGGGAACAGGAACAATGGGGAGACTCTTTCCCATACCACCTCAAAGATTCCTCACTTATTCCAAAGCCCCAACTACGGCAAGAGCCCTCTCCCACCCCATCATAGCCAACCCCCTCTCATACTCTTTGGGTTCATTAAACAAGCCCTGTCTCCAACTTCTGAAGGGTACAAGGAAGGTCTTGCTTCCCCATGACTTTCCCCATTGCTAGAGAGAACGCTGTGAGGGAAATCAGTGACTTGTTGCCTTTGTGAAATGTCACCAAGCTGCACAAAAATCAGCAGCTACACCTTCGTGAAATATGCTTGATTTACAGATGTGTCCTAAAAAGGAACAAAATAAGTCAAAGCTATGTGAAATATCTCCTGCTTTCCCTTTAGCTCCCCTGTCCCCCTTCTTTCGAGAATTGACTGAGATTTCTTCAGCCCAGATTTCTCAGGGAAATCCCTTTTTGTTTCAAAAAATTACTTCTACAGCAGTTTCCCATAATGACACTAAGAGCAAAATTCTGCCTCGGGCCAGGGGGGATGAAAAGGGGAAAAACACTCCTGCCTTTACTGAGAATAATTTCAGATGCACAAACCCACATGCAGGTGCAATGCTCTTATTATCACAACTCAAGCAGCCTCCTCTTCACTTGAAAAACTTCACCTGCACCACACAAACCTCCAGCAGTGCTGGGTTTCCAGTTACAACAATACAGTGCTATTAAAAAAGGGACAAGTCATTACAAAAGCTAATAGGGAATCTCATGAAAGGGACCCAAATAGAAAACATTTTAAGTTTAAGGAATAAGAGAAAAGGCTGAAGACAAAGAGGTATAAGACTATTTCTCTTCATAAAACCCTTCGACGTCATGTGAATCTGCCACAAAAACCACAGAACCCTTTAAAACAGCATCAGTCCACCTTTAGATAAAAAGACATTTCTCCTTCAAAGTTGCCCTAGGTATATACTTCAATATAATTCCAATTAATCAGCTGGAATTCTTCAGTTATGTTTCCATGCAAGCTAATAAACTTAAAATAATTAAAATCATAGGATGTCAATTACACAGCACTACAAGGAGATTCAAGGTATAACCAAGCCACTTCAAACATAATGAATTTACTAACCCTATTACAGTCCCAGCATTCCACCTCTTAACGCTCCCCAGTGAGAGACAGATCCTTTAGGGGACCAGGTGTATATCTTAGAAAGCAGATGGGTGGTAGCAGAGAAAAAACAGCTACTCGCTTGCCTCCTAATTCATTAACATGCAGCTAAGGGGAAAGATTATAAAAATTAGATGTGTATATAGCCCTGGAAAGTGGAGGAGAAAGGGGAAGGGAGAAACCAATGATGTCAGTGTGACAGCTGTGGCAATTTCTTGCCATATCCTTGAGAAACCTTATTGAATTAAAGTTTATCTTTGGGATTGTATTAAATGAATGGTTTAGGTACTATTGTGACTCATACATAGGATTGCATGAGTAGGGGTTCAAGGGACTATATTGAATAATGTGCCAGACAAGAATAGACTTTGGGAACAAAAAAGTGTTAAGTGGTTTTCCTGGGGAATATCTAGGGGGAAGTGAATGCAAATTCCCCAACTCTGGTTATGCAAAAACCCAGGCTTTTGAAGCTATGCCCTGAGGAGTGGGCCATTGTCTGCAGATCACCTTTTACATGAGGCCAAGATCAAAGGCCTAAACTGTACGAAGGAAATACTGAACTATTCATGGTTGTTCTGGTTCTGAATCTGAGACAGTGATGAACTTGTAACCACAGGGATAACCCAGTTGACACCTACCCAAGCCAGAAGTTGGAGTTGGGTTGACCTCCAGGAAAGCTTGTTCTCATGCATATTGTTTTAATATGTTTCCTCTGTCATGCTTTCCCCTCAAGAATAAGTGTGTTTACTTATAAAGAAATATGTACTGACTTGTAACTGTGGGTATAACCCCTGGAGAGAAAGCAAAGCACAGATGGTGGCCTTTTAGGCCATCTAGCTTAGTAGGGATATCACAGTGTAGTCAGGGAACTGTGCAGCCTAGAGGCAACATGATAACGAAGGAGAGAGATGTGGGTCTCTGCACAATGTCTAGGAGCCGGAAGCCTAAAGTGGATGCCCTTAATGGCCCACATGGGGAATACCGGTGCAGTTACTCTGAACTGTGACAGTTGGCCTACATGTTTTTGAAGGGTAAGAATACTAAGGAAACAGAAAGAGAGGGTGCTTGTTGTATATGGGAAGTGTAGGCATTGTGAGATGCAATGGGATGATGTTAAGAAGAGAAACATTTAGGCTGATTAGTGAAAGAAATAAGTTTCCTGATAATGAGATGGATTGATATAGGAGGTTGTGTACCAAGAAAAGTGTAAATCTCCTCACTTAAAATGCACAAAATGCTACAGTGCACACTATAAAGAAGATAAAGTGACCAAGTAGAAATGAACATTAGTGAACTGCAACATGAATACTCCCAGGGCCAGGAAAGAGAAAAAACAGATAATAGGGAAGATGTAAAGGTGGTATTTGTCTGGAATACGGCCGCTCCACCTGGAGCTCCTTCCTGCAGCAGGCAGTGGCATGACAGGCATGTCTGCCTCGGTTTCCCCTCTCAGGTTATTCTGTAACTTCACTTTGGGTATCTTTGCCTCAATACTAGCCTTCCTTGGGCTCATTTATTACAATAACTGTGGTTAGATGTTCGGCTGTGTGTGTGTTCTCCCTGTGTGCAGTCCCAGCTCTGCGCAGACAGTTGGCCTCAAACAAACCTCCCAATGACCACAAAATCTGTTAAGGTACGAAGGCACCCACCTACGTTCACTGTCGACGAAGCACAGTACTAGTATCCTGCAGACTCTACTGGACCACTAATTCATGTATGCCCGTGACAATAGACGCAGCTCAGTCACTGGCGGGACTTTCCATTGTCCCCTAGGCTGGCCAAAGACACTCCCTCTGAGATACATCTTTATACACCAATACAAACAAGTTACATATTGCACCTGACATATCAGGGTGACACCCTCTGACGTATTAGGGTGCCACCCATTGCCTTGTACATGTTGGTTTGAGCAAAACATCTCTATCCATCATGCTGTCTCCTGACCTTATCTTTAGGATGGGTCCATGAGTTGCTGTTATCTTTGGAGAATGTGCTGGTATTGAGGTATTCTCGTACCACCCTTCTGGAATGTGCTTGCGTGAGTGCTCTGTGCCCAGCACCTCTGTGCTTGCCAAATTCTGTGAGCAGGGCCTGCCTCTTGCTCACAACTTAACCTTGATTTGTGGTAGCAAGTTTAGACCACTACTTTAGCCCTGGCTTTAGGTCTCATACCAGGCCTCTGATACAAGGCCTTATGTTTCAGGCCCTCTTCTTACTACAACAACATCATCCAAATAGTCCATAACAAGAGTCCAAGACATAGTCCATTTTTTACCCGAGTGCAGTAGTCAATAAAACTCAAGACATCTCATCCCTCAATGCCCCACATACCACACACCTATAATTTTGACCAAACCCAGCCAGCCCTCCAAACTGGACTATAGTCCTGCTGTTCCTAGTAGAACCACCACAGCCTCTCTGCTGGGAGCATTATTGGCAGGGGAGCATCCCTCACTCTTCTGGCCCTCTCATGGTTCCTCTGGGTCCACTTCTCTGGCTCTGGAGATGTCAGCAGGTAAGCTCCTCTTCTGCTCCCCTGCCTTCAGCCCTCTCTGGCCCTTGGCTCCAGCTCAGGGCCTGCAGGCAACTCCCTCTGCTTCTGCCACCACCTTCAGCCTTAACTCTCTTATTTGTGGACACCAGCCAGGAAACCCGTCTTGCTGCTCTCCTGTCTTCAGCTTTTGCCCCAGGAACTGCCTTCTGCTTTCTTCCAGGACACCTCCAGTCCCCTGGACTCTGGCAGCAATCAACTGCCTTTCCTGTTTGAAGCACTTTGTTCTGACTTACTGGAACTCCTCATTAGATCTGTATAGTCCTGTTCCTGTATAGCCTTCAGGTGCTGCTCCACCCTCTTAATTGACCAAATGGGAGAACCTGTTCTGGCACAAGGGCACTGGGCTTACTTCATTTACTGGGGCCAGCCATTCTGAGAACACTTATTCTGATCTCTTGATCCATAAACCACTAAGTTGGGCTTATTCTAGTTACTGAGGTGGGGTTTAGCTCACCAGAGCTAAATGGAGTCCTTTTGTTGTAGAATTCTCTTAGGCCTTGCCTTTGTGGGAAATTTTTTTTTCGTTATAACCTACATGTGACTTTAAACCAATATAGTTCTACCAGTATAATCCCCCTGTGTGGACTCTTTTATTCTGGTATAAAAGAGCCTTTTTTTGTTTAGCATATATCACTTGGGAATGGATTTAAGTTATACTAAAAAAGCTACTCTTCCACCAGAATAGGAGTGTTCACCCAGGGTTATACCAGTATAACTATTGATATAGCCTGGAAAACTTTCCCATGTAGACCAGACTTTAGTAATTTGTACTGTTCTCTGCACCAGTCCATTCCCTTGGGTTAGGAATATGTTTGAAATTATAATGTTTCTTAAAAGCTTTGAATTCAAAACTTTCAAACTGTGGTCTGTTTCAGTGAGTATTTATTTGTAAATGCCAAAATAAGAACAGTTGCCTGTTAATTTGTTTATTGCTTGTTAAATTGTCTGAGTCTAGTTAGAAGTAGAATTTCTACAAATTTAGAAGAAGATGGCTATATTTTTTGTATATTCTTTTTCTACTCATGGGTCAAGTGTTATTCTTTTTCAAGGTGTCTCAAATAATGATGTCAGTTTGAGAGGTTCACTGGGTTTTGTCTTTCTAGTCATTCTGCGAGACTCAGATGATTCCACCTTTCTACTGATGTTAGACCATCGCAGTTTGCTAGTCAGCCTCAGTGAGTGCGAGGATAGCACAGTCGTCAGTATAGTGAAGGCTGGTAATAATCTGGTGACCTTAGTTTTAGAATGAAGATGCCACAGGCTGAAGAGCTGGCCATCCATGCAATACTCAATCCAAATTCTAGAAGGAGGGTATAGAATAAGAATCCAGATCACAGAAAGATAGATAGAAAAAAAGGTTGAGGCAATAACACAGTCCTGATTAACACCAGTACAGATAGTGAATGGGCTCATCTTCTCCCCATTACAGAAGACAGTGGAGGTCATCCCATCATCAAGTAGCCTAAGAATGCAAATGAACTTCAATGGACAACTGAACCTAGACATCACCTTCCATAACACTTCATGACTGATGGAATCAAATTCCTTAGTTAGGTCAATAAATGCCATAAGCAATGGCTGGTGTTGTTCTCTACACTTCTCTTGGATCTGTGGTGCAACAAAAATCATGTTGGTGGTGCCCCGAAATGGCCTGAAACCACATTGGGATTCCATAAGGACGTCTACGACAAGAGGAAGAAGACAGTTCATAAGGACATGAGCAAGGATCTTCCCGGCAATGGAAAGGAGGGCAATGCCTCGGTAATTCCCCACATATTGACTTGTCCCCTTTCTTAAAAATGGTCACAATATTAGCATTCTTTAAGTTGGGTGGAATTTTCTCATTAACCCAAATGCTAACAAGCTTGATGAAGTTTTGTGTGAGTGCTATTCCACCAGCTTTGAAAACTTCCATGGGGATACCATCTGGGCGTGGAACCTTGTTATTTCTAGTCTGAGTGATGGCATGCCAAACTTTCTCAGAAGATGGGGCATCAGCAAGAGGTTCTACTACTGGATACTGAGGAATGGACTCGATGGTGGCAGCTGAGACTTCAGCTCCCATTGGCGTGGAGCGGCGAACCGCGGCCACTAGGAGCTGCGATTGACCGAGCCTGTGGACGCGGCTGGTAAACAAACCAGCCCGGCCCGCCAGGGGCTTTCCCTGAACAAGTGGCAGCCCTAGTTTGAGAACTACTGGTCTACAATATAACTGTGATAAGCACTCAGACTCTCAGCTTCAGAGAGTTCCTCTCTCATTTCATGGAAGTCACAGGCTGAATTTGGGAAATCCAATAAATAATTTGGCCAAAGATATCTATTAATAATTTGGATGTAGTTTGAAGATGTTTTACAACACAGAGACATTCAGGAAAGTTAATTTGAATGAACTTTTAAAGTGGATTAGTAAAACTAAATTTAACCCCCCTTTCCACATTTAAATCCTTAATTCATTTTATACGTGAATTAAGCTATATCAAATTAAGACCACTTCAATTCTGAATAAGAGTGTTCACATGAGTTTTACGTGATTTAATTAATGCACTTTAAATTCACATTTTAGTTAATTTTGATTAATTTTCCTAAGTGCTCGATTAGAGAAGACTTGAGTAAGAAATTTTATTTGAATAAGCAAAGTAGTATGATCCCTGAAGCCTCTCTCTTTCTTTGTTTTACTGTAGAAGATCCTTCTCCAGCCCACGTGGCCTAGCTTCCTTCTACAGTGTATATATCCTCAACAGAGTATGGAGTAATATACCATCCAATTCAGGCTGATAGTCACATATTTGAAAATTGAGGTCTAATGATTTTTGCACATATATAGCAACAGAGGGTCCTGTGGCACCTTTAAGACTAACAGAAGTATTGGGAGCATAAGCTTTCGTGGGTAAGAACCTCACTTCTTCAGATGCAAGTAATGGAAATCTCCAGAGGCAGGTATAAATCAGTATGGAGATAACGAGGTTAGTTCAATCAGGGAGGGTGAGGTGCTCTGCTAGCAGCTGAGGTGTGAACACCAAGGGAGGAGAAACTGCTTCTGTAGTTGGATAGCCATTCACAGTCTTTGTTTAATCCTGATCTGATGGTGTCAAATTTGCAAATGAACTGGAGCTCAGCAGTTTCTCTTTGGAGTCTGGTCCTGAAGTTTTTTTGCTGTAAGATGGCTACCTTTACATCTGCTATTGTGTGGCCGGGGAGGTTGAAGTGTTCTCCTACAGGTTTTTGTATATTCCCATTCCTGATATCTGACTTGTGTCCATTTATCCTCTTGCGTAGTGACTGTCCAGTTTGGCCAATGTACATAGCAGAGGGGCATTGCTGGCACATGATGGCATATATAACATTGGTGGACGTGCAGGTGAATGAGCCAGTGATGTTGTAGCTGATCTGGTTAGGTCCTGTGATGGTGTTGCTGGTGTAGATATGTGGGCAGAGTTGGCATCGAGGTTTGTTGCATGGGTTGGTTCCTGAGTTAGAGTTGTTATGGTGCGGTGCGTGGTTGCTGGTGAGAATATGCTTAAGGTTGGCACATATATAGAACTTTTCATCTGTAGATCTATTTCAAAGTGCTTCACAAAGCTGGGTAAAAAATATTATCCCCATTTTACACATGGGAAAACTAAGGTAAAGAGGGGTTAAGTCACGTGTCTAGGACTGGCCAATGAGTCACTGGCAGAACTGGAAAGAGAATGTGGGTCTCCTAACTCCCAACCACAGATCTCTGCCACAGACATTCTACATCACACCATGCAAGTCATGTAGCCTCTCTGCTGTGCCAAGGTACACCAACTGAGGATCTAGCCCTAAAAATAACTATAATTTTTCATCTCACCTCAGTCCCTTGTTGCATTATCAGCTGAGAGTACTTTGTGCTGATTGCTATAAATATTCTAAACCGATTCAATTATGTGAGTAGGAGGATCTGTATCAAGTGTTGCCTTCCATATTTACAGATGACCTCAAGAACCAGAAAAGCTTTCCAATGATCAATAAAGCTTATTTAAAGTCACTGATTGAACACTTTTCCATCCAAGAGATTTAAATTAAATATTGTAACCCGAGTTAATAATAATAATTCTGTCTGCTCAAGATTCAAGAGTTTCCAAATTGGAGTCACATTAATGCAATGGCTGTAACTAAGACTGAAAAAAAATCACTACTACTATCTGCCCAGAACTGAAATGGATGGGAAACCTTGGGGTTGGGAGATTGCAAAAGGTCTAAATCAGGGGTGGGCAAACTACGGCCCGTGGGCCACATCCATACTGTCAGACTTTTAATCCGGCCCTTGACCTCCCACCGGGGAGCGGGGTCAGGGGGCTTCCTCCGCTCCAGCGCTCTAGCTGAGGAGCAGGGTTGGGGTCTTCACATGGCTGTTGGAAGCATGGCTCCTACACGTAGGGGGCAGCCAGGTGGCTCCGCATGCTGCCCCCACCCCAAGTGCCGCAAGCGCCCCAAGTGCCGCCCCCGCAGCTCCCATTGCCCCCGTGGACAGGGCAGAGTGCAGATCCGCCTGGCTGTGCCACCACATAGGAGCCAGAGGGGGAACATGCTGCTCCTTCTGGGAGCTGCTTGGGATAAGCACTGCCTGAAGCCTGCATCCCTGACCCCCTCTTGCACCCCAATCCCCTGCCCAGCCCTGATCCCCCTCCCACAGATCCCCTCTCCCCATACTCCCCCCCTCTGAACCCCTCAATCCCAGCCTGGAGCACCCCCCTGCACCCAACCCCCCTCATCCCCAGCCCCACCCCAGAGCCCACACCCCCTGCCAGAGCCCTCACCCCCCCCACACACTCCAACCCCCTGCCCCAGCCCAGAGCCCCTTCCTGCACCCTGAACTCCTCATTTCTGGCCCCACCCCAGAGCCCACACCCCCAGCCTGAGCCCTCACCCCCTCCCACACCCAACCCCCAATTTCGTGAGCATTCATGGCCTACCATACAATTTCCATACCCAGATGTGGCTCTCAGGCCAAAAAGTTTGCCCACCCCTGGTCTAGATAATACTTAGTCCTGCCATGACAGCAGGGGTCTGAACTAGATGACCACTCAAGGTTCCTTCCAGTCCTTTGATTCTATGCTTGCCTAAATAACATAAAGCTCTGGGAATTTTACGTGTGTGTGTGTGTGTGTGTGTGTGTGTGTGTGTGTGTGTGTGTGTGTGTGTGTGTGTGTGTTTTCCAGAGATATAATCACAACATAAACATTTTAATAGGTATTCATGGAGAAATGCATATCTAAAATGTAGGAAAACTTTTGTTCATAGTCAACAGGTTTATTAATGCCTTTAGTTTATTTATATCTTTAAAATAATAAAAATCCCTCAAATCCCTGATAATTTGTGCACATAGCCAGTCTCCATAACTCCCTCTGACTATTAACCTTGTGCTCCTTTCTTTAGTCCCTATCCTTGTTGGTTACACAAACTGGTTGTGCCTTGGTATGATGTGTCTTTCTTAATTTGCAAAAGTGGTGAGTTTAAAATATATCAATGTTTTCTTCTTAATTTCTTCATAACATTTAGTATCTCAGTACAAAATAGTTCACAACACTTAATTCTTTTTCCCAGCCCTGTTCATGAGCACAGTCTGATAATTCTGAAGCTACATACATTTAGAAATGGTAGGTAGGATGATCATACCTGGAACTTTCAGAAGCATGGGAGAGATTCTGTACTGCATGTGTCACAGCCACACCCCAGGGGTTGGGTGCTAATCCAGAGAGGCTCCTGGGATAGACTAAGGTAGACTCTACACTTCAATTTAAGGTGTAATTGTGACAATAGCAATGAAGATACAATGGTACAGGTTTAAAAATGGGCTAGCAGCCTGAGTACATACCCAGAGTCCATGGCAGGCTGATACTTGGGTCGTTAGCCCACTGCTGCCACATATTCACTGCTAGAGCACTATTAAAGCACTCGCTAGATTAAAGCTATCATGGGTGTACCTAGCCATGCTACAATTACACCTTAAATTGCAGAGTAGACATACCTTGACACAGCCCGGAGAGTGACAGCAGTCTCCCCGACTTGTCCTATAGGCCACTTCATTTCTCATAATCATTGCTGTGCTGTGCTCCCTGCAGGCCATGTCATTTCATTTCTGCCCCCAGCATGCCTCCTGTGCTGGGCTTTGTGAGGCAGTCCTTGGAAGAGAGCCTTGTGGCTGTCTCTGCAGTACCTGGCCTGGGAAAATTCTTCCCTGTATGGAACTGAAGCTGTTAGGAGCACTTTACACTGCTCTGGCATTTTACCCAGTATAAAGGAGACGAGTGGGGGGTGAGCATCTCACCCCATATGTATAAGGCTCCTACTGCTGGCGTTAACAATCTATTAACTTCTTCCCCTTTGCTTGTAAATTTCTAAATATTGCTCACCTACCTGCTGAGGAATGCATACTCAGCCCGGCCTGTAAAATATTATGAAGGTATTTGGATATTTGTTCTCTTAACTGCTTACAGAATTTCCTGAAAGCAAATGGACTAACACAACTGATTTCAGTCAACAAAAAATTCAGAACTGCCTTCTTGCGAGTGCATGAGTATGAAGGGGAGCTGTGTGCACATACATGCCTGTGGACCGAATTTAGTGCAAAGCATTAGAGTGGTGCTAGTGCTAGAAAAGACCATTCGAATTTGGCAGCAAAATTTAATTTGTATGAAGTGTTTTTGGCACCTGAAAAATAATACTTGTCTTAGAGTCACATTTTTGGCATGGAGAGGACTGTGGGGAGCAGTCAGGTAGCCAGTTACGGCTCTGTGATTCTTTGTCCAGCCCCAGCACAGGATAGATTATTCTTAGAGCTGCTCTAACCTGCGTGAGCTGACAACAATCCCCAGATGACTGTCTGCCTGCTGAGGATAGCTGGAGTGCAGCATGATCTGTCCAAACTTTCTTTTTATTCCCTGTGCCAGGAGGCTGCAGGACAGGATGGTGTAGGTGCTGGTTTTCCTGCTTTATGGCAAGGGGACACTCCCCCATGCCAGATAAATTCCCATCCGGGGAAATTGGGACAGGTTCCATCCTCTTCGCACTTCCAGGGTGGCAGAAAAGAGTGGAATGAAGGAAGGATTCTCCCCCGGCCCCCCATAAAATGCTGACTGAACTGATGTAGTTGATCCATTAGCAAGAAAATATTATTTGTAAACACAGAAGGATAATTACAAACCAATCTTTTTATACCAGCTGCATGGGAACTGGAATTTCCATTTCACAGGAAATACTGAAATTTCAAAATTTGTTTTCATTCTGACTTGGAATGAAACTTCAATTTTTGAAATTTCCCATGAAGCAGCATTTTTGAATAAAGTCATTTTTGGTAAATCAAAATGTTTCATTTTGACTTTTTTATTTGAAATTATTTTATAATTTGACAGGTTTCAGAGTAGCAGCCGTGTTAGTCTGTATCCGCAAAAAGAACAGGAGTACTTGTGGCACCTTAGAGACTAACAAATTTATTTGAGCATAAGCATCCGATGAAGTGGGCTGTAGCCCACGAAAGCTTATGCTCAAATAAATTTGTTAGTCTCTAAGGTGCCACAAGTACTCCTGTTCTTTTTATAATTTGAAATATAGTTTGAAAAATTGAACTATAGTTTATAGTTTGAAAAATTGGAACAGTTCATTCTGAAAACGGCCAAACAGAATGTGTCAAGATCGTCAACATGCTTCATGTCAATTTTCTTTTAAATGAAATTTAATCAGAATCAACACACGCTTGCAGAAATTGTCGATTTCAACAAAATGGCATTTTTCAATGGAAAAATATTCTGTCTGAAAATTTTGACCAGTTCTAGGTACCAGTTGCGATGGTTTGGACCCCCCTTCTGGGGTGCCACCTGATGTGTTGGGGTTTAACTGAGCCTCCCCTGTTCAATCAGCCTATTCTGCCAGCCTGGATTAGACTCACAAGCCTCTTCCAGCCAAGCATACAGTCAGGGCCACACCCAGCTGCACAGAGAGACAGAGATCCGCTCTGGAAAGATTCAGACTTAGGGGCTATCCCCAACACTCTGGTGCCCACTCCCTTTAAGGGGTACAAACCCAAAGGTTTTAGGAAATTTGCCCCCTCCATCAATGTGGGGGGAGATATGCACAACTTCTTGCCTCCCATCCCAGTTAGAAATTACATAAACTGGGTTATATTATAAACAAGCAATACGTTTATTAACTACAAAAGGTGAATTTTAAGTGAATATAAGAGATAACAGACAGAACAAAGCAGATTACTGACCAAATAAAGCAAAATACACAAGCTAAGCTCAATATACTTAAGAAATAAATTATAAAATGTAATTTCTTACCCTAAACGTTATTTTAGGCAGGTTGCAAAGTTACAGTTTTATTCCTTTTCAGACTGGACCCCTGTCTCAGTCTGGATTCCCCCCTTGCCTTCCCTTCCTTTCAGGTGGATTTAGCAGTCTTTCTTCTTGGGCAGACAGGTCATGGAGAGGAGGAGTCCTGTTTGCCTTCCTCTCCACCCTTAAATAGGGTTTACATAAGGCGGGAATCCTTTGTTTCCCAAACTTTACCCCCTTTCTCTTCCAGTGGAAAGTTACAAAAAGTCCTAGGTAATGTTTAGGTGACAAGACCACCTGACTCTGTAGCATCACAGTGTCCATGAGTCAGTGCAGTATGGAGTGTCCACAGGAAGGCCAAGCCTCACAGTCCATTGTCTTCACTGATGGGTCATCAGCCTTGTTTGGCTTTTCTGTTGTTGTACCTGAAGTGTTAGCAGTAGGCATTAGCCAAAGTAGCATAGTTGAAATACAGATACCTAGTTGATATTCCTAACTTCAGATACAGAAATGATGCAGGCATACAAATTGGATAATCACATTCAGTAAATTAAAACCTTTTCAATGATATCTTACAAGAGCCATCTTGCATAAAGTATATCTCAGTTATGTCATATTCATATCATAAACATATTTTCATAAAGAATATGGAGTGAAATGACATACCTGTATTTGGTGTTCGGCCTGGAAAGGAAGTTCAATGATCTGAATGTAACATTATGTAGGGGGAATACAAGGAGTCCTTCACTGAGCACTTAAAATAATGGCTAGAACAGTAATATCATCTGGTATCCCGGCTAAGTCTTTCTTACAGCTGACAATCTTTCTGGCCTGGTTGACAGCACAGGCACACAAAATATTTGATACATCTAAAGTGTTGTATAATATAATGCTAAAACATTTTTATTGTATTTCATCTTCTTATCTCTTGGGGCTTTAACAGAACTCCCACTTTTCTGCCTGGAAAGACACTGCATCACTTTCCAGCCAAGGAAGGCTGAACGGAACTTGCTTTAGGCATCATTTCTCTTACATCATCCAGAGAGGTTATTTCAAGCCATATGAGAGTATTTCTCCCAGGAATGGAGCTTTCTATTTCTTTAGAAGCATGGGTATGTCTATACAGCAATTGAACACCTGCAGCTCGCCCAAGTCAGCTGACACAGGCTCACGGGGCTTGGGCCGCGGGGGTATAAAATTGTGGATTGGATGTTTGGGCTCAGGCTGCAGCCCGAGCTCTGGGGCCCCACGAGAGGAGAGGTGGTTTTAAGCAAAAGCAGAAAAAATGGTTTAGATGGCATTTAAATGGAGAAAACTTTTCAGCTTCCTTTTCTTATCGGCTGTGTTCAGTATTTGGTAGCAACTTAGATTTTTATTAAAATTTTAGATGTCCCTTTACCTACTCAATAAACACAATTTCAGAGGTTTACTGTAAACCCATGACATCAAACTCTGGAGAGACCGTTGTTAAAAAAGGAATAAATTTTATTTAAATTGAATTCTGCAAACAAAATGAAAGAGCGATCAACCAATTTACTGGTGTTCCTAGTGGCTTTATTAATTTCCCTATGTAACTGTATTGGCAACTTCTTTGCTTGCTCAGGTAAGGCAACCGCCCACAATTAGAGTTCTGTTGTTCTATTTTCTTTCATGTCTTGTCAGGACATTTTCTCTTTGAAGCCAAATGTCATATATATTCACTCATACTATCTTCCATTATCATAATCAGTAAAAGAGAAATAAATACAAATCAGAAAGGGATTTGTGCTAAATAAATGTTCTATATTAGTGTCTTTCAGAAAAGCTTTCAGTGTGTCTGAACAAACTAGAATTGGTTACACTAAAGAAAATTTGTTTAAGGTTACAAACTTACAGGCCCATTTCTGACAAGATTCTGAGTAACTTCTACTGCTATTGATGTCAACATGATTTTAGGGTGATCAGGATCTTGTGTTTACAGTGTGGTCATGAATCTGAACCACTATCATACTAGATCATACTCTTCCGCAGAAAAAACAGTATGGAGAGGGGAATTAAATTTAACAAGTCTCTCCCCAGAAAGTTACCATGTCACACTTTCCTCTGATAGGCAATGTTTGGGAGTCATGGATTTTAGAGTCCATAATCTCTCTCAACTTTGTTGATGTCAGGGATCCACAATGAAGTGACTTCCTTCTGAATGGAGACAAGAGCCATTCTTCCGGAACATGCACTTCTCTACTCACCCTTCCTGCCCTGCCAATGAAGTTCTGGCTGTAGCTACATGCATTGCATTAGAAATGTTTCTTTATTATTGCTCATTAGAGTGAGGTAACACAGCACTGAAATGTACTACTTGAAGCTCCATATGGAAATATTGTTAAATATTTCATCCTCAAGCACTTCAGGTTATTCATATTGTGACAAGATACAGAAAACAGGTTTTTTCAGATAAATACCCCATTTCTATTGTTCGATATACATTATGTTTTCTAGAGTATTTGCCAAAATAATGAAAACCACCAGAGCACGTTAGCAATATTGCCATGACTATCCTGACCTTGGTTTCTGACATTGATTCAAATGATGACCAACTACCCACAACTATGGAGAAAGTACAGTATGAGAGGTGATGTAGCTCTTGAAGTAGGACTGAGTTTTGTTCTCTCAAATGAATTCTAAATTAATCTCGTCATATACTAGGAAATAATTACAAACAACAGGCCTTTCAGATACAGCTATTGAATTGCTGTCAAAGTGTATTAAACCATCTACTCAGAGATCTTACTATGGAATTTTTAGCAAATTCATTTCTTGGATAAGAGATGGAATTGAAAATTCTACTGAGGAAGTATCCACTCTGGTTGTAGATTTTCTATCAGAGAAAATTAATTCAATACACAATAAAATGTATGGTTCCAACTTAGCATGTTTTCCCTTTTGCTAAGACTTCAAAAGTGGTATGTCCTAGATATTCTCTGTTGTGGGATGTAGATACAGTTTTATAGTTTTATTTGACCTTGCTAATTAAAATAAAGTATTTTTTCTTTAAAAACATGAGACCAAATTCTTCTGTTAGTTACATTACTACAATCCCATTGTAATCAGAACAGTTTTTACCTGTATCAGAAAATATACTACATTGTTAAACCTAGCTTGATCTAGAAAACCAAAATTAACCAGAACCACTAAGGATTAGGTTCTGTTGTCAATGCCTTATTTGGGAAAGAATTTTAATCTGCTTTCTTGATAGGAAATATGTTTTTAAATTATCAAATTTTAGGGGGGAAAACTAATTATTTTATTATCAAAGCAAATTTTAAAAATATAAAATATACATAAAAATATACATAGTCAGTACTCAGAGTAAGAGCTCTTATACCTATTATTGTTTGGAGAACTTTACAATGCAACAAGAAATCCTGATGATTTTCAATAACATTTCAATGGACACACTGTGTAGCCATCAGAATCTAATTGACACTGCTTTTTTATGAGTCGAAGTCTGCGTTTTGTCTATTATATAATAATTCATGAAACAAGAAACCAAACACAAAGGAATCTATATTAAATTAGTAATAGGATCTAGTGTGTAAGTCCTCCACAGACTGTACATGTCAACTGACTTTCTTCAGTTGCATTTCATAAATATATTCCCAAGAATGTGAAAATTAAAGGACAAACTAGTTTTGTATAAAATCATAGTGACTCAAATCTTAGTTCTATAGGTTAGCCAGAAAACTGGAAATATTTTGTTTGACAAATTTAGCCTCTATTTCTGCCCATGAGTTATCTGCAATTATTTGCACTCAACTATTTGCTATTACTCCAGATTTATATCAATGTAACAGAATAGAATTTGGCCTTGGGACTTCACATCTCCTGAAATCCAGTTCTCTGGTTTCCCTGCCTCATCGAGGTTATGGTTAACCTTTTCATCCGTTTATCCCCCAAATCCAGACTCACTAATAGAATATCAGGCATGGCAGAAATTCTGCAATTTTCTCATTCCACATTTTGTGCTTCCTGGTTTTTCCTTCAGAAGGGCTTAGATTGAGCCAAGAGTGGCTGATACCTTTTTCCAGAGCTTCTCTGGGAGACACAGCAGTTTCCACACAGTTTTAGATTTCATAAACATTTCTAGCAAATAAGTGAATTAATACAGCGCTGGCTGATTCTGTGTAAAATCAGACAGTTTGAAAGAGTATTCATAATAAAGGTGTGAAATTGCTCCCATTAATCACACTTGGTTGTTAAATATGAAGCCTTATGATGACTATGTAAAAGTCTGATTTGTTAACTAATGCACTAATGCTCATTTTACTAGAACTATTCAGCTACACTGGGATGGCATGTAGAGCTTTGATAAAGAACCCCTACCTTTTTCTTCCAATCTGACCTTTGCCTGTCAGAGGTGCATAGCGCATACTGGGACACAACGCTTAAGAAAGCTGCAGAATAGTCCAGAATGGTACCAAATTTGGAAAATGGAAAATTGTAAAAGAAAAATTCTACTAGAATTGTAATTCATAAAGGAATATGGGTCTAGATTTGAGAGGTTATGTCCCTGGACTGGAGAGTTGGTTATAGGTCTGAACTGGATTAGTAGGATCATAGGACTGGATGGGATATCAGCCCTGAACAAGACAGGAAGGCAAGACTTAAGATGATTTAAGCTTGTTGTGCAGTTACTGTGTGTAGGACGAAGGATATATGGAATGAACAGGAGTGAGGAAGGATTTTCATAGGTTCAGAAATTTGATTGAGGTTTGAATGACTATCTAAATTTTGGGAATCCTCCCCAAACTGAACCTCCAAATCGTCTGTGAAAGTGTGATGGGGATAAACTGACCTAATGGAATAGTGGAAAGAGACCTGTCCTTGACCTGTATTATTATTAGAACATATTTATTTGCATTACAGTAGCACTCAAAAGCCCCAATCAGGACCGGGACAAGTAAACATGGCCCCGCCTTGAAGAATTTACAAATTGCTTTGAAACAAGATTTAACAAGTGAGACAAACAGGAGGGTACAGCGTGAGGGAAGGACAAGGCTATCAAAATAAGCATATAGTTATCTAGATAGCTATTCCATAACTTGATCATTCCAGATCATCTGAAAGATCTTTTAAATAGTAAATAAATAAAATCACATATCCTAATGAGCTGATTATGTATCTAGTAGGATTGAATTCTATTTAAAATGATGAATAATGCATCTATTATATTAAATCTGAGGTGTGTATGTGTTTTTTGTTGTTGTTTTTGTAAGTAGCACATGCAATTAATATTGGCAACAAATGCCCCAGGGAAGGGAAAAGAGGCATGCTGCTGAAAAGGAAAAATATTTGGAAAAAGTCACATTAACAAAAAGACAATTTACTTGGAAATGAAAGGATGTAATTGATCTTCATGTAGTAACTACTAACTCATGGATGGACATCAACGGAAAGCTCTCCACTAAATTTAAACAGTGAGAGAAAAAGCTAATTGAAATAAACATACAACTAACATTTATATTTTGACTTCAAATTAATCAAGTTTGATAGGCAACAATTGAAGCAAAGTCCAACTTTCTTCTACATATTGGAGTTCTGAACAGGAAACTGAACCGGGTTTGCCACAGTTATGTTTATTTTACTTGGCTGCTTAGGCCTCAAATCTGATCTGCAGGGTTGGACAGTTCTGCCCCAGTAGAATCCCATTGAAGTCAATAGGCAGATCCATCCTCCTAGATCAGACTCCAGAATTAGGGCTTTAAATGGCAAACCTTTTTCTAACGTGGATTTTGGTTTTTTTTAGTCAGCACTGTATGGAGAGATTTTGGCAAACCAGTAAAGTGCCTGAAACCACTATGGCTTATTGCTAAAAGCAACCTAGTCAGCAGTCTCAGCTTGACCAAGGCAGGAGGGGACGGGAGAGGGGGGGTTTGGGTGCCACAGAAAGGGCAGCTTGACCCCGCGTCCTTCCTGATAAGAATTGTGTTGAAGTTGCTGATACATGCATTTTAGGAGAGCAGGATGTGCCTCTGGAATGTCTATTGGGGCCTCAAGTCTGTAAACTCTGGAAAAACCCACACCTGGTTAATCAATAATCAGAAGGAACCTCTTGCTTGACCATTGAAGCTCTTTACTTAACAAGTTTTCTTTAAGGGGCATGTCATTCTGTTACTAATATATAAATAAGGGGGAAAAGTTTGAGGTAGTTGGACTCTTTGGGGACTTGTTTAGACTCTCCCTCTGGATACATCTTGCAGTCCCCACTGGCAGACGGAAGATTTGGCCACCAGAAGCCTGCCGCTGTGTCACTCGAGAGCCACACTCAGCTTTAGTAATTATCAAGGGTTGGGGGTGTTTTACTAACCTGTTGCGGACATGCGTAAGTGCTTGAGACTAAGTAAAATTTAGCTTTAAGTGAAAGCACTCTTGTGTTGTCCTGTTTGTGCCAGCCATCTATCGGTCGGACGGCCGTATCTCCCCTGATTTATTTCCTGACACCACCTCACACAGAGTAAAAGTTACCAAGAGTTTTGGGTTGAAAGAACCCTCGGTAACAAACACCTGCCCTACATATTGGAATCATTTTTTCCTGCCTATAATTTGCCTTTTAAAATATATGTTAAATTTGTTGTATTATGAGGATTGTAAAGCATGGCAATGGGGCATTGGATTAAATTTCATTATCACGAGGAATGACATGACACTGCTAACCATTCCTACCACAGTTCTCTCTCTTCTCTCAAGGGAGCTATACTTTAAAAATTATGAGAGGAGAAAACAAAATTGACATATTTGTCTCCTCCTTTGGAGTAGCTGCGCTCAGTAATGTTCAAACTGAACTGCCATTACAATCAGTCAACAGAAGGTTGATGGCTTTATTTAACTAATAAACCCACCACAGAAAGCTTTTTGACATCCTATGACAGCAAGTTGCTTTTAGTTAGAGTGTTGCAAAGGGGAAAAAGCAACTCATTGCGAGGAAGAAAATAAATATGCGTTAAGCTACCCAGAAATAATTCAAATAGTCAGTACACATGGGCACTCACTAAGTTGGGGTGTTTTTATGCTACTGGTGCTTAACCTGCCCTAGCAAATTTGGAACAGGCATCAATTAGCTGAAAAAGAAGTTACCTAAACCTAAAAAGAAAAGGCAGCTTACTATTCTTTTTCAGGAAATGTTCAAGTACTGTTATCTTACAATACAATCTTCATAGCTTGAGCTGTAGTCAGCTACCTCAAATAGCTAAATCAAAGTTCACAGGTGTTCAGATCCAGAGTTTTTGTCTGGGTTCATCTTTGCTCATGCACTGTATGAAATATCCTTAAATGTACAGATGCACATTTAAATACAGATGCACTCCACACGAGTGTACAGATAGTTAAACGTGATTTACGCTACTTGGTTTGTGGAAATTTACAAGATATGCTTCTCTATCTTCAGGAGCAAGAAGTTTATAAACTCCACAAGCTGCATGAATAAATACATGCATGGCAAGAAGATTATAATCTCCAGAAGCTGGCAGAATTTGTAAACTCATAAGCTGAAGAGCTGTAAGGATCCGACAAGTTCTTCTGGGTTTGTGAGCCCTTCAAGATTAATTGCTCAATTATTTTTCTTTTCCACCATGCCTGTTTTATTTTTCTTTAAAAACACCTTGGAAACTTAGGTTAGAAAGTGGTGCTAATGCCACATTAAATCTGCAAACCCAAAAACCACAAAGTCAGGAAATGCAAAAGTTAACAACCCAGTGCTACTTATTTTTTTCTCATTATTTACATTGTGGTAATGCCTAGAGGTACCAATCTATGCTTGGGGGCTGCTCCACTGTGCTAGGCAACATAAATATATATAATAGGAATACAGCCGTTCCCCCAACATACTTAAAATCTAAGCATATACTACAACACAATGGATGGTTGAACCAAAAAAAGAGAACAAGGTAGCTGCTATTGATTTAGTGCAGGACTGTGCCCTTAGGTTTCAAAAGAAACATGAACTCATCCACATTGCATATATGCATGATTGTATATTCCTTGTTAAATGTGTAACTTAACATATAGGATATGCAACAAGGCTGACATAATATTGCTACCTCTGCATTTCCTTACTTTTTGTCTTTTCAACTGGGCAGCTGACAATATTGCCCTAACAACATTAAATATATATGCAGTATAAGTTTTTATTAGTATCACTTACTCCTTGTATTGCGATAGCACCTAGAGGACACAGCCTCATTGTGCTAGGTGCTCTACAAACACATAAAGAAACAGTCTTGGCCTTGAAGAGCATAATGCTTCCCTCCACCCCCTGCTTCACGAGAGGAAGGTTAGAGAGAGATTGAGTGGGCCGACAGCAGAACAGACAACTGTGAAAAGGGGGACAGAAAGGCTCAGAGCTTAAAATGTTACTGACATATCTACATGAGAAATTTCCCTGAGGTGTGAATCGACCTTATATAGCTGGATGATGTTAAATCACAGGTAGCAATGTTAAGCATGCCATGATATCAATATCACCACCTTTCTTGGTTCCTTTGTATTCATGCAAAAACATTAATGTAAGAATTGTGTATGTAGCTTATATCATTAATTTGCAAGCATGAGCTATACACAGTAAGGTAAAAATACCCTCAATGGTAAAAGGTTCACAATGCATATTGGAGAACTCTCTGTCATAGCGTATCAGACAGATACAGGGGCAGATCCTCAGCTAGTGTAAACTGTCATAGTTCCACCACTGACTTCAATGCAGTTTTACCAGCTGAGGATCTGCCTTACAGTGTCCATCTCTCATTGAAATGAATGGAAAGATTCCTGATCCAGCTCCCCTTGAAATCAATGTAAAGACTTCAATGGGAGCTGGATCACACCATAAAAATGAGCTACGTCTTGTAATCAATGGGTATTTCTCCCCAAGTGTGGACTCTTCATGTGGCTCAGAATATCAAGGAAAAGACAGAGAAATAGCAATAAAAGGAACAAAAACATAGGTGAACTGCAAATGGTATCACAAAGACAGGAATCAAGGATTTATTTTAAGACATGAAAGTGTTCAGTTCAAGACAAGTCTTTGAAATAAAAGAGCATCTGACTGTTGACTGAAGTAAGAGTTAGCTGAGAAAGGGGTCTCCACGTTTCCATAGACTAGAATGCGTAATCATTTGTCAATGCCTGTATAGGGGAAAAAATCTATTTTGTCAGTTGACAGCTGCAACAGGAAAGTTTCTTTTCGGTGTGTGTGTGTGTGATGTGCGCACTTGCTGAAGCATCAGCCAAAGAAAATTCCTTCTTGCCAACACAAAAAGCATTGTAAATATGTAAAGGAGAATCAAATCTTCTTGACTGTGGTGGCTGATAGAATGAAGCTTGTAAAAATTATGTTTCTTGGGAGTTGCGGGGGGGAGGGATTGTTTTCCTGGATACTTTAGCAGTTCCAATTTGTACCAGAAAATTGTGACTCTTGGTGTAGAGGAGTTACAGAGCACTGTGACAGAATATTAACCTCTGCATCTGTACTTACCAAGATTAAAGTGACAAAATATATTAAGGGTTATAGCAATACATATATCTAATATTTGTACAATGGGTCACTGAGATCTATATAATTTCCTCAAACTCTGAGAAGTCCCTCAGCTTCTTAGGCTCTTAGTAACTTTACTGATTCCCTGGTCAGGGTTTTCTTTCTATAGTTCTGGCCTTAAATCTGGAAAGTTAATTGAGAGTCCAGTGTCTCTCGGTCAGTGCTGTTTTCAATGAATGTAGTGAGACAATCCAGCTAATCTGACTACTACCAAAAGATCTTTTCTGCCAACTGGATTTAGCTGCTGGAATTACCTAAGGGTCCTGAATTACGTTCCCTAAACATTGTGCCCAGCATTAGCTGAATCTTTTACCCCTTTTCAGAAATCCTTTCCTTGGCAGAAAAACAAGAACAAAAATGACTTGTTCAATAAGTCTCTGATTATATGTGGATTTAACAGCTCTCTACTCAATCGTGTGCTCCAGAGAATTCTTCCTTTCAGCATGGCAATTCTATATTAAAGTCAGGAATTTGTTCGAGGCTTTTCTTTTGACTGCACAGTAGGATGTAATGGTTCTTCTAAAGAAAGCTTTTTGCAGTTTCCATATATCAAATTGTACTCTTGTGCTACTGCACCTTTAAGAAAGATTAAATGTTTCAGCTGAAATACTAAGCAACTGTGGGGCTTAAAAACTGTCCCTGAATTAAAACAAACTCTCAGTTAAAAATACACTTCAGTTTTGCAACTTTCATTTTTAAATAAATGCAAGAGCTGAAATCAGAAAAGCAGCAACAGGGAGACTTGAGAGCTTATAAGAATGTGAATAGCAAAAAGATGCATATGAAATGTCAAAAAATGGCTAAAAGACGGAACACCTGATTGCCTGGTACCTTCTATGACTGTTTTATTTACACCCACTTTGCACAGGCATAAATGACTACAGAAGGAGCAAAGCACTGGGGAATCACACCCAATCTCTGGTTAAACATAAAAAGGGATTTTCAAAAGTGCCCTGTATTGACCTAACAACTGTCCCAGTGAAGTTAATGTGAGTTTTACCACTGACTCCTCTGTCATAGCTGGGAGCAGAGTTAGGCTAATGCTAAATGCTTTTGTAAATCCCAGTCAAATAATATAGCTCTTAACAAAAGTTGTGCAAAGCATTTCTTATAATCCTAGGATTTGGGCCAAATTCGCTGAGGTCCAGAAACCTTTAGAGAAACTTTGGCTGAAGTGATATAGGTTATGAATCAAGTGAACCTGGTTGAGTTTATCATTTTTGTTATAAATCATACAAAATGTTTTGGCTTTGCATGATTTAACTGGAAATTAAAAAAAAAAAGGCTAGTTACAAATAACTTTCACTTTAAAACTGTTTCATTTGAAGCCAAAATGCAAACCAAGACTCAAGGGCAGGGGTGAAGTGCGTGCGTGTGTGGGAGTGAACTCATAAGTAAAACTAGAAAAATTGTTTCCATGAATTCCCAAAAAAACAAATCCATTGAGTTTTGCAGAGCTCTAGTGCTCAGGGTTTATTAGGCATATTGGAAAAACTCCAAACTGAATACATGATTTGAGACAATACTTTATCTTACAAGCACAGTAAGGATAGGCTAGTCAAACTGATCCATTTACAAAAAGGGAGCAATCCAAGCCTTTGCTCCAAGAGCACAGACCATATTTGTGGATAATAAATAATATTTTGTCTGGATGTTACTTTGCTTGTTTCAATTTTAGCCTCAGAAATGCAGTGGTTATAAAATGGATTGGGGCAATATCATATGCTTTACAGAGACTTATACATCCCATATACAATTAAGTTACAGCTTGTCCTTGAAATTATCATTTGAACTAGAGAGAACAGTTACATAACTGAGAACAGCTGAAACTGGAAAAAAAACCTAATACAGTGGAAATCCAGGCAGACAGCAGTGACACAGCCTGAGAAGAAGACAACAAACCAGCCTAATTATAACTATGCATTTTTAGTAATGCTTGAAACTAACAGCCTGCATGAGCCTGTATTTTTTATTTTTTTTACCAGCAATGTGCAGCCTGAATAATATATTTCTTATATGGCCCACATTCCAGCCTCTTTAAAGGTACTGAAAATTTCAGAATTTTAATTATAAATATTGGGTCTTGAGTATTTGTGTTTATCCGCCTCTATTTCAGAGACCCCATTACTACTATCCTGGGATACCATGATTCCCTGGACACTAGCACTCTTCCTCACACACAGGCCATGAGAATCCATTTCACCTTTGTGTTTGGGGAAGATGGCTGATGGTCTTACAACTGCTCCTGTCCAAACTTTTTCAGGTCTCAGTGGTGCTAGTGACCACTCTTGAATGTCATCAGGCCCTCCAAATCTGAAAGTTACACTATTCCTACAAGCCCGTTTTTTACAAAGCACATTTCAGTAATATTATTTCAATTTCATTGTTAAAAATGTCCATGTTGCATCAAACTATATACACTAAACCAAGGTGTGAGGAAAAGACAACAATTAGAAAAAAATAAAGTGTCTCTGTTTATGAGTCCTTGTTTTGAGTGAGTGGAGTAGTTTCAAGCTAACTAGGGCTCATTGACAGCTTTGGGTTCCCAGGCATTTTATCTCTTCACTTGTGTCAACTCCAAATGAGTTATCTGCTCTCCCTCCTCAACCCAATAGCAGCTTTCGTCCTCAGCTGAGTCTTCCTTCCAGTCCCCCAGACTAATTGACTCTCCTAGCAGCTAGTCAGTTAAGTCCATGCTGAACAAAGATTGACCCTTGCTCCAAATTGTGCCCCATATGCATGTCAAGCTGAGTAACCACATGTGTAACTTCACAGTTTAGCAGTGAGAGTAATTAACTACTAGTGCAATTTAGCAAGGATTGTGGTGGATTCCCACTGGCCATTTTAAAATCAAGGTTAGATGTTTTTCTAAAAGATATACTCTAGTTCAAACAGGGATTAATTCAGGGAAGTCATATGGCCTGTGATATACAGGAGGTCAGACTAGCTAGTCACAGTGGTCCTTTCTGGCCTGAGGATCTATGAATCAATGAAAGAACTAAATGTCATGCTTCTAGCATGGTCAGGCAGCCGAGAGTGGCTTCCTCATGTGTATGCTGCAGCCTCTGACTTCAGACACCAGAATGAGGCCAGAGATATAAAGTTTAAAACAGAACTCTCTTTATTAGTTATATGGCTAGATGGCGCCTAAAACTCTGAGCATGCAAACCTCTCATGCTAATAGGCCCTCTGGTGATTACACATGACTAATTTAAAGAAACAGTACCACAATATGCTATATCTCCCTTTCTTAATTTTTAAAATCCTCCCTACCCCCAATAAATAACTTATCTTCTCAAACAAATAATGCCCTTGACACCAGGCCTGATGTATAATAAGACTATTACAGCACTGCTGATTATTTGCTGTTTAAGCTTCATCTGCACAGGTTGGAGTTTGTTAACACTTAACCTGTTGAACCTCAAGCTTTATCATTGTCTCAATCTGTTTTTGTGTGTAGTCCCTGCAGAAAAATTGTTGTACAAGTCTTGGTATCATGCTGGCACACACACCTGATATCCACTTTCTGTGAATTCACTTTCTGATGCAACCTGTGTTCTGATGCAACCGGTGTCTACTCTGATTGCTTGTTTTCTGGTACAGATACTTCTTGATGCTCCTGTGATCTTTCTGATTTAGATCTCTGTGGTATCTATTATTGTCATTGTATGGTGAGCTCTTCGGTGCCTTCTATTATATATGTACCTTTTGCCTGCAGGTGTCTTAATGTGATATGGCCATGCTGTTAACCTGTGGCTACCGTCCTTGGTGGTTGTCAACTTTGTGTTGCAAACAGTATCTTGATGCTGGAACACAGAGAGTGGCTTAGCTGACCAGTCATAGTATTTCTTCTGTTTTTCCTGTAGCTGGTTTAACCTGGTGTGAGCCCTCTGAGGTATTTTGTGTTGTAGGAGTTCATGTGAGGATGGAAGAGTTGTTCTCAACATCCTCCCCATCAGCAACTGTGCAGGACAGTATTCCATTCCTGTCAGTAGTGTGTTTCCCACCTCCAAAAGAGCTACGTAGGGATCTCTTCTTGGTGCAGCCATTTTGTGAAACGTTGATTCTATTATCTGAATGGTTCTCTCAGCTATTCCATTAGATTGTGGGTATCCAGGACTGGAGTGAGTGAGTTGCACTCCCCAAGATCTCTCAGTTACCCATTCCTCTGCTTGCAAATGGAACATGGTCATTCACTAACTCTCTGGGGATGCAAATACAGCTCTCAGGTTAGCAATAACAGAATGTGCTGACTTGGCTGGCAGATTCAGAACTTCTGGAAATTTGGAAAAGTAATCCAGCAGGAGAAGATATGAGTGTCTGCCAAAGTCAAAAATATCTGTAGTTGTATTGTGCTTGGTAGATCAAGAATCTAGTTTTTTATTTTGGTTATTAGGCTTATATTTCTGACATTCTCTTCATCCTTCTATAAATTGTTCTATATATTGGGTTATACCTGGCCAGTACATTCTCTGCCTGAATTTATTTTTCTGTGGATGCCTCGATGTATCTCATGCAAGCTTGCCTTGTACTGTTGGAAATAATTATCTTGTCACCAACCACTAACAAGCCTTGTTGTAATGGAGTAGTGTCTTTCACCAGCCAATATGGTTGCAATCTGGGATTCACGTGTGTTCTTCTACATGGCAAACCCTCACATACAAATATAATATAAACCTTGTATTACAGGATATTTCTGTGTGTCCTCCTTCGGTTTGTTTAACAAATCAGTGCTGAGTATAGAGGTGGCCTCATCGATGATTATATCATCTGATTCTGAAGTATGCTCCACTGCAGCTCTTGATAACATGTCTGCAATTAACATTTCAACAGAGGTAGGCAAAGTACATAACAAGATGGCTCTGAGCATGCAGACCCTGAGTTTGTCCGCCTCATGTGAGACATCCCTCACAATGGGAGGATCTTTGGTGAGTAATTTTAAAGAGACAGTACCTCAATACAGTACCTCAATTATATATATAATCCTGGACAATATCCTGAAATAGGTTAGAAGCCCAGGTACTTACTATCTAGATATCTCTTCTGAGAATTATTCTTGATCCTGATCAGCAGTTATACTGGTCTTGACTGACCATTTGTCATTTTTTTCCAAAAAGCATGGCTGTGCTTCCTTGCATGCAGCCCCCTTTGCCTGGGAGGACCTCCAAGTAAAAATCTGTTAAACCACTACATCATCTTCCTTAAAATGCTTCCTTAAAATCATGATATAATAGCTACACAATTCTTCGTAAGTCTAGGCAGCTGCTGTGCTGTTACTGCTGATTATTACACTGCATTTACTTGTCTTACTGTTACCTTGTACTTGCTTCATCTGTTTGTTGCAACTGCCTGTTGTTGTTTTTTCTTATACACTTAGATCCTGCAGAGACTTACATGCATGCTTAATTTTACTCACTGAGTAGTCCCATTGACTACTCACAATGCCCAAAATTAAGCACATGGTAAGGTTTGGGGGGCCTTAGATTGTAAATTCTTTAAAGCAGGGATTGTCTTATTGGTTATATCTGTGAACAGAATCTGTCACAATGAGGGTGTGATTGCTGTCTGGAATAACGTCTACATTTTTGTCTCCTGTCAAAGACTGAAACTGATATTAACTCAATGAAAGCTTTTAACTCCAATATCCTTTACAAAAAGTCAGTTTTGAAGTAGAGTTATTGAAGCAGACAATGTGCTTTAAAAATATGTTCACTCAGTTAAAATCATTTCCAGCATTAGAGTTGATTCTAAATGACTGTTAACAAGTCTAGAATACAGAACCAAAGGTTTGTAACACTTCATAGTTTGTTCACAATCGAAGGGAGGGCCCTGTCCCCATTGGAACTGTAGGGCAGTGCAGGGTGTGGGAAGTCCTACAAACTGGCTACACTTCCTGTGTGCTGCAGACTGAAATTCAGTGGAGACTGGACATCTTGTGTTTGGCTGTGAAGAACCTTTGTAAGAGCAGGCCAGTTTAGACACTTAAGAGCTTTTGAAAATCCCATTAGGCAATTCTCTGCATCTTTAGGTGCCTAAATACCTTTAAAAAATCTGGCCTGAGTTGTTATACAGCACCTATCACAACGATATCTGAGCTCCAGCTTCCCACCATCATAGATCTCCCAAATGCACAACCTGATTACACAGAATGGCTGCTAGGGGCAGGATTTGACCTACAGAAAATATAGTATAATTTTTTTCAGAGATTCTAGAAAAACAGCATGTGCAAATTGACCCTGCATTTCAAACAGACACGAACTCATGTTAAAAATATATGCTTTTAATGGGCTGGCTTTTCTGATGAAATCCTTACAATAAACTACTTATCTTTATCCTTATAATGAATCGGGTGGAGAAGAAGCGATCTATTTTAATGCTATATGCCAGTACTTTTGTTTCATGCAAGAATGTAAATAATGACTAACATTTTAAAGTGTTTCTCCAAGCAGTTATTTTTAATGTGGGTATTCAAAGATGAAAAATAAAAATTATAGTAAATCTCAGGTCTTTGAACAATGATGTGTAAATAAGCCATGTCAAATTGATTGACAGAATAAACTCTTAAAAGTCTTGCATAAGACATAATTTTGTATCTGTAAATTATGGTGTTATAATTATGTAGCAGTCACTGGCAGTGACACTAATATGAAGTATTTCCAATATAGTATACAAAACCTTCACTCATTCATAACTTTCTAAAAAAGGCCCATCTAGGGGCTGGAATTTTTCATGCTTCATCTCTGTTGAATACCTAGAAACTAATAATCTGCCAGTGCAGATGACACAAAATGTATGTAATGTGCTCTCTGTGTTATGTATCGCTTACTACATGACCAGACTCATTCTTTACTAGTATCAGCTTCCAGATGATCTCATGGTGTAGTTAACTCTAGAGATCATTAGAGTAGTCTAGTCAAGGTATGGATAACGCTTAGATACTATAGGGATGAATGCTATTGTTGAAAATGCTAAGATAGATGGATGGAGAAATGGCAAGGAAAGCATCTGAACAAAGGTGTCAATGAGAAAAAGCGACAAAGAGTCCTGTGGTACCTTATAGACTAACAGATGTATTGGAGCATGAGAAAAAGTGTTCCTGATATGTCTGTGACCCCAGTGTCCAGGAGAAGCCCAAGTTGTAACAAGTCCTTGAAATTTCAAACGTGTAATAAATGCAGAAGCACCTCCTGTGACGATGCTGTCTGTGGGAGCCAGCTGAGGTCACTCAATTAGGGTGAACTGCAAACAGAACAGGGAAGACAAACCCCAAAAGCTGGTGGATATTCCAATACTTAAATTTACCAAGCCAGCACAAAACAACTTCTATAGTACCTCACTGATTGCTTAGAAGTCCAAACAACGCAGTTCCCTTAAAGTACCCAGCCTCAGGCCTCCATCCAGACACACATGTCAAACATATGATGATAAATTCTGAAAATCTGATTTCATCGTATAAAAGAAAAGGTTCTCCTGATCCCAAAGGACCAAGACCCAGACCCAGGTCAAATGATAACTTAGATCTTACCCAAAATACATGCTAATAGTCAATTCTTATTAACTAAGCTAAAATTTATTAAAAAAGAAAAGAGAGAGAGTGTAGGCTAAAAGATCAAAATACATATAGACTTGAATTCAATTCTTGAGGTTCAGATACATAGCAGAGATGAGATTGTAGTTGCCAAAAGTCCTTTTAGATATAGTCCATAGGTTATAGGCCAACGTCCATATTCAAGGTGACTCCAGTCAGTGACTGGGGATCTCAGTACTTGTGGCTTAAGGTTTCCCCCTCTTGAAACCCAAAGCAGATCTGAGATGAAGAAGGATCATGTCCCAGGGTTTTTATACATTTCCTGCAGCCTTTTGGCCTGAGAAAACAATAGGCTTAACTTTCCTTCTCCTAAACATCATGGCAATTAGCACAGGATAATTTATCCATGAAACAGTTCAGATACAGTGTAGTAGTCTCGGCCGAGGTTCGGCCCTCAGCGGGGCTGTGGGGTATCCCACCGCCTCACTCTGGTCCGTCCTGTTCCAGTGGTAGTGTGGGACAGCAAACACACGGTTAGGGGCTCAGGCCCTTAAGCAGGGGCTGAGCCAATAGGTTAGAAAAAGCCCCGGGCCCTCAATCAGGGCGGGGCAGCAACCACTCAGTCTGGAGCTCAGGCCCTCAAGCAGGGGCTGAGCCAATGTTTGTAGCAGCCCAGGCCCTAGGTCAGGGCGGGGCAGCAATCAAATAGGCAATCAGGAACCCAGGCTCTCTAGGCAAGGGAAAAGGGGGAGTCTGCCACCCAAGGAGTGGGTGGCAGGGGGGACGCAGGCCCTCCCACTCCACTGCGTCCCAGCCCGGGGCCCTAGCAGCGGCGGAAACTCGCTGCTGTCAGTGGGGATCCTGGCCGCAACACACTGACATAGGCTCTGGCAGTGCTGCAGCCAGACTGGGGTCGGCTACCCCCGGGCTACTTCCACACTCCCCCTCATATGGTACCTGGGCCGTACTAGTGTCCTCGGTGCTCTCCACCAGCATCGGTTCCTCCGGGTAGGTAGCGAAGGGTAGGTTCAGCTCCTCCTCGGGATAGCAGGAAAGGGGCAGGCTCAGCTCCTCCTCGGGGTAGCTGGAAAGGGGCAGGTTCGGCTCCTCCTTGGGATAGCAGGAAAGGGGCAGGCTCGGCCCCTCCTCGGGATAGCTGGAAAGGGGCAGGCTTGGCCAGTCCTCCTCAGGGTAACGGGTGAGGGGTAGGCTTGGCTGGCCTGCTGCTGTCTCCCAAGCGGGAGCCCGGCCACAGACGTCTGCTCTCTCCGCCGGCTTGTTCTCCACTGAGCTCGGCAGGCAGGCTTTTATACTTCCGGGTCGGCGCTGTGACCTCTGAGGGGCGGGTGCCGGACCCGGTGGCTCCGCCCACGTTGGTATTAGGGGAGGTTCGGCCCTCAGCGGGGCTGTGGGGTATCCCACCACCTCGCTACATACAGGTTACCACAACCTTCAAAGAGACATATAGACAATAATACTATTTCACTCAACTGCCTTCCTAAATGTTAATACTCCTTTTTTGATCTTTGAATCAAAGCTATAGTAATAGACAAGAATTGTTTGCTTACATCACAAGACCTGAACAAACAGCTACTCTTCTATCTCTAACAATGCAGGCTTGCATTTCAAAGCTCTTCATTTACATATTTCCCTAACCAGTCTCTAAAGTTCGGCCATGGGTCAGGTCAGTCTATGAGTTAATTAACTCTTTCTGGCCCTATCACCTTTCAATGAGATATTAAATTACACTCATAACATCACACCTCCTCAATCAGAGATGCAGATATAGAATGAACTCCCCAGAGTTCCAGCTTCTTTATTTTTATTCCAGGTAAAAAGAGCCAAAGTGGTGTAAAGGGGTCCAAATCTCCAGGTCTGGCTAGGGCAGGATTCCTCCAGAATTTCTACTGTGGAAGACAACAGTGTGTCTGTCCTTCAGGGATGCTCTCACAAGCCCTAGCATAGGGGGTAGGCCAGGGCAGGGCTAGAGGTGGGAGGGGTATATCGGGGGTGGGTTGCATTGTGCAGCACTGCAGAGATTCTAGACAGTGGTGTAGTCCAGTGGTTCCCAAACATTTTATTAAGGGAACCCACCAACTGCTTTTTATCTTTATTTTTCCCCATGGCAGATTCCAGTAGCAGAGAGACAATGGGAGATTACACTGCTAAAAGTAGTAGCATAGATGAGGGAGGCACTGCTTTGGTAAATAGAAAGCTATGTATGGAACATATCTGGGTACATACCCAAAGGGTTCAGGCATATCATTACTCTACCTGACTAAGCAGTGCCTTGAAGTCCACACTGCTATTTTACCAGTGCTAAGGAGGCATGTAGTGTATAAACTCTATATGCTGCTAAAAGGAGTGTGTCAGCATACCTTTTAGACAGGCACCTGGATCTGTCTAACTTATTCCAGGGGCCATGGAGCAGCCCAGGACTGGGATCGTGCAAAGTTGGTTTAAGCCACCTTGGAGCCTAAGGAGAGCACGGGCTGAGATCTGTGCTCCACCTCTTAGAGACAAACCACAGAATCTGACCCATTGTCTTTGACAACTTTGCTTCTGTTAAATTATCAACCTCAACCCTGTAAGAACTGATCCTCAGCCAGCTACTAGAGGAGTATTTAAGAAGCTTGTTGTGGTTTCAGTGATAGTAGAGGTTTCAGAGATATTCCCTATACTTAAAATGGGGGATACTGCTAGAACTAGTAATATCTCTACAACTTGAATTAATTTTTTTAAGTGCACTCACTGTAGCTCTCATCAAATCTTGGTGTCATGCAGATGACTGTTACACCCCATCAGCCATATCAGATGAGATGGAGCCACAGAGCTGGGTGTCGTCACCGTGTTAAACACAAGGTAACCCGTGACTCCTCCTCATGAGACATCATTCTCTAAGCTTCAAAGTTAATAATTTTCATAACTTAAGCACATCTAAACTGCGTAATTAAAAAGTCCAAACTAATGATTAGTAACAAACAATGAACAATTTTTCCTGCACTGAACAGCACTTCAGCACTATGCATATTAAATAGAAAGAATATTCAATGAAATATGATGTTAGACTAAAAAGAAATTAGACAGTTCACTGCAGTAATACATCATTGGCAGTAATTGTGCTATAAAATGAAGGTGTTTATTTTCGGTCTGATTCTTTTATTAAAATAAATCCTGTTGAGAGAATTTACGTACAAAAGTTATTTTTCTATGTATGCAGCAAATCTTTCTAATTATCCAGTTACTCGTGAAAAACTAGCTACCAGTAAAATTTAATGATATGTTTGTAAAGACAAAGATTTACATTCTTTTTTTCAAAAAATAAATCATTACTGACATTTTAATTATATAATTCCTACCCAGATTTCTAATTTCAACCTCGTTTCTATATTTCACAAGGAAATTGTTATGCTACTGTTGGAAACAATTTGTTAATCTATATCGGTGGTTACTTAAAGCAGATCTGGAAATTCTGTTGTCTTTCCAAGACATGGGCATATGTAAAATATAGAAAAGGAAATAATGTGAAAATTGCATAGCTAGGTTAGATAGATAAACAGGGTTACAAACATGTAAATTAAAACATTTTGGAAAATAGTTGCATAAAAGCCCCTGAAGATCTGAAAGAAAATTGGATTGTCTTAAGACAATTTAAAAAATGCCAAGTAAAGGCCAACTTGCAACCCCAAGCTAGATGCTTACAGTAGAATAAATTGTCCTCTCAAAGGTGCAAGGTTTGAAAGGGCCCAGTGGAGAGAGGGGGAGTGGCTTCTTGCAGGAAGTGTCGTGCCAATGGACATCTTCCCGTGCTGACAGGGGGGAAAATTCTGTAAGGATGGATGAGGGGTGCCCCAATTAATGTTTGCTGCATCAAGGGAGCAGTATGAAGGTACAGAACCACTGTGCAGATAACTTAAGTGGTTGTCCTCAGATCTATATGGATCTTGAAGTATCTTTGAAGTTTGGGTGCTGGATCCTTGATTTTTCAAACCATTTTCCTTTGATGGAAGAATATGGAAGAAACTCTGGAAGGAAAACCTTGTGAAATTTCCTCCTCCAGGATCCTTCCTACAGCTTTTCTGTGGGAATGTGTGATCAGGCCCATTGTCTGTTTTTCATATGAATCTGCTTTTAACCCACTCAGTGAAGCATTTGTGTGCACTCTCTCTCTCTTTTTTAAAATAAGAAAGGATCACATTGCAACCTCCTATTCAGATTATCATATGCTATCCCCCCTCCTCTCTTCTGTTTTATTTCTGCCTATTGCCCATTCCATATACATGCATTTAATTATTCCAGAATCACTGTATGTTGTTTTTTTATTGAATCTCAATTTACTGATTTCCAGCACTGTTCCAATTTATCAAGAGGATAGCACACAGCAGTTTAATCTCCTCCAAAGTGTCCTCTCCTCATCTCAGCTATATATCTCCCCAGATTTAATTAGTAGATTCTCCACTCCTCCCTCCCAACCACTCAGATGTGTATATAACCAGAGCAGATGCCTGCAGGACTTTACATAACATCTCTTCCCAGCATGACACTTAGCCATTCATAATTATTCTTTGTTCTCAATTTAGACACTTTTGTGTCCATCGCATAGCAGTTCCATTTGATTCACATTTCTGTTTTCCCTATGAGAAACCCAGTGCTTCACTACAATAAATCATTGTGTTAGTTCATATTTCCTTAGCCTTCAAATGCTTCCATAGTGCATTGACTTATTTAGAGCTAGATTTATTATTAATGTTATTGTATTAATTCTTAATAAATCTATATTTAAGATCCAAACCTTTAGCAAATTCAGCTGCTTCACTTGCCATATCTTCCTCCTCTCCCTTTTCTTTGCCCTCATTTCTCAGATATTAATTTAGGGGCAAAGGATGTTTTGCACAACTTAAACATGAAGCCGATTGAATCAGGTTCACTAGAGAGTGAGCCCCTTTGAGTCAAAATAGAGGCTTAACAACAATGCAGCATTGTGTGAGGCAGGATTTGACCCTCGGTGTAGTTCTTGCTGTCTTTTCATAGATTATAAGGCCAGAAGGGACCATTTTCATCTTTTCTGACAATTGTGATATTGTATGATCTCCTGTATAACACAGGCCATAGGACTTCCCTGAATTAACTCCTGTTTGAACTAGAGAATATCTTTTAGAAAAATGTCAAATCTTGATTGAAAAATTGCCTGTGATGGGAAATCCACCACAACCCTTGGTCAGTTGTTCCAGTGGTTAATTATCCTCACTGTTAAACATTTATGTCTCATTTCCAGTTTTGATTTGTCTAGCTTCAACTTCCAGCCATTGGATCTTGTTGTGCCTTTGTCTGCTAGATTGAAGAGCCTATTATCAATTTTTTTGTTCCCCTGTACGTACTTACACACTGTGATCAAGTCACCCCTTAACCTTTCTTGTTAACTTCAATGGATTGAGCTTCTTTTGCCAACATAAGATAAGAGCAAACATCAAAAGATGAGAAAGATGTTAAACAGATCTTCACTTACTGAAATGTGCTATCCAGTATTGTCAGTCCATCTTCTATATCTATTTTGGATGGTCACTTAGGAAATCAGAAGTTATTTCTGTCAGGTAATGCTTCACATCAGGTATAGTCACTCCCTGCAATATCAAATGTGAATCCAATTTGAAAATAAAGGCAATAACTAGTAGAGGACATCATTTTCAGCCTTCCCATAGACAGCAACTTAATCCCAAATATTTCTGAGATATAGGGGGGGAAATGTATGTAGTTAGCGAGCTGTTAACTCAGAAGAAGAGAATACATTATATTCAAAAACATGAAAACATCGAAAATCCTATACTAATTTAAACCACTATAAATCTAGAGTAACTCTATGGAAGTCAGTGGATATATTGTAGCTTAATCAGTTTAACTGAAAGTAGACTTTGTTCCTTTAAAATTGAAAATTCAAAAACTGTAGTTCCTTTGTACATTTCTGTTAGAACCAGTTTTAGTTTTAAGTTCTGCCATTTCAGCTCAGCTGACACCAGTTAATGGAATCTAACTTTGACTATGTCTACACTGGTGTGCATAGTTTAATATGGTTGGTTGGAAAGTCCACTGTTGGTGATATGCTTGTGTAGGTTCGCAAAGCAGTTAACACTGATCTACCCATGAGTGGTTGCCATATGAAAAGTTCCAGAAATAAAAGCTGGATTTCAGAGGATGGGGTTTCCAAACTGTTCAGAAGCCATTGATTGGCCCCAATACTTTGCCCACCAAAAAGTGCAAGTGAGAATGTGAACCAAAATGTTGCTATTCACTTGTTCTTCAAGGCTTAGTGGACCATAAAGGCAGATTCATGAATAGCAAGGTGGGAAACACTGGAAAGGATCATAATGCCAAGCTACTGAAGAGATCAGGATTGTACTGGAAGGGAGAAGAATGGGACTTTCCCCCCAGAAATAATATTGTTTTGAACAGTGCGAAATTATATTGTTCTATATAGTGTGTCTGTGTTGAGTGTTATTTCGGGGGACCCCACATACACACTCCTAATTTGGTTCATAAAACCATACCCTAATATCAATGTTACATCATCAGGTCAAGATAACTTGCATCCAGAAGTTTTTTAAAAGAGCTGGCTGAAGAGCTCGCTAGACTGTTAATGTTGATTTTCAATAAGTCTTGGAGCACTGAGTAGTAACAGAAGACTGGAAGAAAGCTAATGGTATGCCAATTTTTAAAAAAAGGTAAACGGGATGGCCCAGGTAATTATAGGCTAAAATGAAGCAGCTGATACAGGAATCAGTTAATAAAGAATTAAATGAGGTAATGTAATTAATGCAAAACAACATGGGTTTATGGAAAATAGCGCTTTCAAACTAACTTGATATATTTTTTTGATGAGATTACAAATTTGGCTGATAAAGTTAAGAGTGTTGATGTAGTATACTTAGATTTCTGTTAGGAATTAGACTTGGTGCCACAGGACCAAGTTTTTTTAATTAAAAAAAACTAGAGCAATATAAAATTAATATGGCACACATTAAATGGATTAAAAGCTTGTTAACGGATAGATTTCAAATGTAATTGTAAACAGGGAATTCTCATCAAGTGGATGTGTTTCCAGTGGAGTCCGGCAGGGTTTGGTTCTTTGTCCTACTCTATTTAACATTTTTATCAATGATCTGGAACAAAACATAAAATCATCACTGATAAAGTTTGGAGATGATACAAAAATTGGGGGAGAACTAAATAAAGAAAAAGACAGATCATTGATTCAGAACAAACTGGATCGTTTGGTAAATAGGGCACAAGCAAGTAATATGCATTTCAATATCACTAAATGTAAAAATATACGTCTAAGAACATAGGACATACTTACAGGATGGGGAACTCTATCCTGGGAAGCAGTAGCTCTGGAAAAGACTTGGGGGTTGTGGTGGATAACCAGCTGAATGTTAACTCCCTATGTGACGCTGTGACCAAAAGAGCTAATGCAATCATTGGATGTATAAATAGGGGTATCTCGCAGTAGAGAGATTATTTTACCTCTATATTTGGTACTGGAGCAACTGTTGCTGTAATACTGTGTCCAGTTCTGTTTTCCACAGTTAAAAAAGGATTCTTATAAACTGGAGAGGGTTCAGAGAAGAGTCACAAGAATGATTAAATGATTAGAAAGCATGCCTTATCATGATAGATTTAAGGAGTTTGATCTATTTAGCTTAACAAAGAGAAGGTTAAGCGCTGACTTGATTACGTTCTATAAGTACCTACATTATTGAATAACAGTCTAGAATATTGAATAACAGTCTAGAAGAGGAAGGTATAACATGATCCAGTGGCTTGAAGTTGAAGCTAGACAAACTCAGACTAGAAATAAGGTGTAAATTTTTAACTGTAAGGGTAATTAACCATTGGGGTAGTTTACCAAGTGCCATGATGGATTCTCCATCACTGACAATTTTTCAATCAAGATTGGTAGTTCTTCTAAAAGCTATGCTCTAGGAATGATTTTGGGGAAGTTCTAAGGCCTGTGTTATACAGGCGGTCAGAGTAAGTGATCACAATGGTCCCTTCTGGCCCTGGAATCTATGAATCATCCTGGAAAAAGGGAATTCAGTTACAAGCTCAGTAGCTGAAGAATAGTTGTGGAGTAAGCATTTGATAGGCTAAAATCTTGTTGGCACTTTGTACACACTTGTCTGGATGCCAGTGTGGTAAACACCTTTCCTATAATTGTCTCCTGCTATGCACTCTATAACATGTGTGAGGATAGGGGGAGCGCCTCCTTCCTGAATGGGCTCAGGACAAATCTGATTTACAAACTCTGTACAGGCATCTGGATCCCACCCACATGCACACTAGTCCTGGTTCTCAGTGGGCAAGGGAAATCAGAGATGCCATATGTGCATATATCTTGGCACAGTGGCGGTGGGGAAGGGCAGGCAGTGACATCTTCCAGTGCCCAGGGACACCTTCACATGCTATGCAGCTGCTGGAAAAGCAGATGATGGAAGACTGTCTCACAAGTGTCGGGCTACATAACTTTGTGAGGGTTTTGTTTCCCTGTAGACAAATGTCATTAGCTGTTTGTTCCAGTGACAATTCGCACATTAAAGACAATTATAACAGGATTAATGACTTTGGGTTGGGTTTGTAATGTGGGAGCGGAATTGTAATGTGGTCATTGTGCAATGCTATTGTCTTCACTGTTCACACTTACTTACAAACCTCTGTTATCAGGAGCACTCAATCTCTCTTAATGACCTTATCAATATTTGCTTTTGGGGTCATTATAAGTAGCCATTCTTTTTTTAAACTGTTCATTGTCAGTGGCGCTAACTGCATTTAGTGGCTGTTATAGAGCCTTCTATAGCTGAAATTTTAAAGGTTTCAGGGTGGTGGTGGGAGAGAGGAGGGGTTGTTCATACACAAGGTAGTGGCAGGTGCTGTCATTGCCTATATTGGCACTGGAATTGTGTTGCTATTGTCTGCATGTGTACTAGGCCATAAAGATGTTCATCTAGTTCTACCCCTTTTTTGTATTCTAGACTTCTGCAGCACTGAAAACGTGCAGTGCACATAACACTAACAGCAATTTCCAATCCTGCCTGTGTTTGCTTGGGATATTTTATATTTCTGAACCTGGGGGGTGGGTGGATGTGGGACAGACCGAAAAGTGTTTGCCTTATGATGGCACTAGATGGTTACCCCATTCCATTTCCTGTGCTGTGAATTGTGGGGCCCAATCCCAAACCTGAAAACTTCTTATGTTCAACATACTTAGAAAGGAGGGTTCACACACAAGTGAAAGAAACAATAGTTTCTTTCAGGAGAAAATTATTCTTGGGGACATCTCCTTCACTGGGCTTGGGAGATGGACACTCCTCAATACCCCTGTGAGAGGTTTTCAATGCCAGTGGAAGGTGTGGTCCTGGGAGTCCTTCAGGCTACTCCTGGTCACTTAGGGGATTGGGTCCTCTGGCTCAGCATCACCCTGGGCAGCAGCCAGAGGATGCTGAAAAGGTGGTGGCTCATGGACAGGTGCAGTGGCCATATCAGGAGGTGGACCACAAACTCATTTGGTCACCAGTTCTATCAGCCTATCCATCAGGGAATGCTCCCATTCCTTTTGGTGTGCCTCCTGCTTCATGAGCTCGTTCATCAGTTGATGAAGAGCCAGGTCCTCCTGTACCGTGAGGAACCCAAACTGCTCCTGGTTCCTTGTGAGCAACTCTTCTAGGGTCTTTCTCCTTCTGTCTCTGAAGTGCAGCTCCTGCCCTCCTGGCAGAATGGTTTCCCTCTCAGGAATCAAAAGTGCAGCCAATTCAAAGAAAAGCATATCATGTTTTTTTCCTCTTCAAGAAGCTGAGAAATCCCCCCACATAACATAAGATTGTTGTAGAAGGCCACAATTGATACTTTTCATTATTCCAGGAATGTGACTATTAGACAATCCTTGATTCTCAGACCCCTTTTGGAGCCCAATAGGAAGGAGCAGAGACTACTGAAGGTAAGATACATGTACTAATGTTTTTCAAAATTTAAAATTATCATAGTATCTCAAGGGGGTTGCTGGCAGTTCATTCCAGGGGCTATGTTGCCAGTGTGCAGTTTCATCTTTAAAGGCTGGCCAACATTTGGACAACAGAGCAGTTTTCAAGGTCCCCAAACAGAAAAGAGAGGTGACTTTTCAGTCCTGTGGATGAGATATGCCAGAGATATGTTTCTGCTATTGGTCACCTATCTACATATTGCTGAATGGAAGGGTTTGGTCAGCTATGAAGGTGGTAGACCAAGCAGATTTGCATTGCTGTTGAACCTCAAAATCCAACTGGAGTTTCTGCTACATCTGAAATTTGCTGAAATATGCTTATAGGATTGGGAGGCAATTCAACTGGAAATTGACTGTATTCTCAACTAGCATACGGAGTTTCCATGCAAAGGTAGATGCAAACCATGAAAACTTCCCATCCCTGTCCTCAACAGTGCCAGAAAATCTGACCCCAGTGCCTACCTAATCATGAAATGGACAGGAAAAGAAAGAGGCATATCACAACTTTATTTTGTTTCAGATATAAGTTTCAGATCAGCACCACAACCTCCTACCTCTCCACAACGAAGGTACACCATGCCACCAGACTAGATCCTTCTCCCGCATTTGCCCTGGCTTATACAGCATGGCTGAGTGTGGGGAGAGACAAGACTATGAATGGTAAAAATGCTGTAATCTTCCAAGGGAGAAAAGACTGCTGTGACTAACTTTTCCTTCCCTTTGTTGGACCTAACACCCCCTTCATGTTATCGCTATGCGGACACCTCCATACTGTGGAGCTCCCATTTATAAGGGGATGGTAAGATTAGAGGGAGTGCAGATGGAAGCAATGAAACTATGTAATCTTCCAAGGGACCAAAGAGAGCTCTTAGTAAATTTAGACAATAAGTAGACATTTTCTACATCTTTCCTATCCCCAGCCAGGACCTTTCTAACCCACTCTTTCTTTCTTCCCTGGTCTGCACAGCCCCGAGACCATTGCTGCCTGCATGCTGGCAGAGAAAAGCCCAGACAATGAGGCACAATGATTTTTCATTAATAATCAGTTTTTAAGACATTCCTTCTGTCAAATGCACAATACTGGTTCATGGTAAATCAGTAAAAAAAATGATGTATACCTGTGTCTTGCTCAGGGACCATTTGGATGGAGAGGAGCAGGGGCTGGGCTTAAAATCTGGAATGTAGCACCCTAGTAAGAAGGGATATTGGTGGAGAAGATGGAGGTCCAATGTAATTTACCAGCCTGGGTTTTTTGTTCCTGCTGTGGCTCGTACACTCTGCAAACTGGTATTGGTACAGGGCCATACCACAGCCTGAGGCATGTACTTATCAGACCTCTCAGGCAAGCTAGTTACTTGCTCACCATTCACCTTTAGACATGTGCTTCTGGAGTTTAGAGGTGGACAAAAGGAGATTATGGCACAACCATGTGCTTGGACATGTGTACAGTTGCTGATGTAGACATACTCTTTAATGAACATATACAATAAGAAAAAAACATTCACAGACTAGCATCCCACAGTGATACATTTAATCCAAGATAAAAACACTTTTTATCCACTGTACCTTTTGACATTTGATGGGAAGTATTCATGGAAAACATACTTCACTTCGTTTATCAAGACCTCCAGCTTTGGACTTACTGTCTGTAAGGATAATCCTACTGTACATTCTGTAATGCTATGGTTTAAGTATTTAGTCACTGATCTGTTGCAAAAAATTGATGGGCAGAGTATAGTTACTCTTCGGGGAATGGCTGTGAATATTATATTTGCATACAGACATAGGGGAAGTTTAATAAATCCTGTAAGAGTAAAAATGAAATATGAAACAGAGTATAGGCTCAAAACAACTTTCAGTTTGAGTATTTTGCTCTCTGCTTCTTGACAGTAAGGTTTTTATTTTGTGTCTTCTAGCAGTTACATTACAATTCATATCAAATTGCAGGTGGCAGAGATGCTTGTGGTTGTTGGTTTTTTTGTCTTGTCATCATACCCAAGTTGTCAAATCTGAAGAACATCACTTTTCTTACAATACTGCATTCAAAAACACAAGGAGGTGTTAAAACCTGCTCCTCAAATGTAAGCATCTACAGGGCTGGTACCCTGGACATCTGATGCCTCTCCATTGTCATAGGAGGCTTGGGCTAAACTACACTGGGAGGACCCTCTGAGGGATGGGTTTAGGAGGGCAAATCACCCAATAGGACCTGAGTGGCAGCACCTCACAGCCCACTGTTTGGTTGGTACCAGTACTAATGCTCGGTCTACACTATCAAGTTATGTTCGTGTAACTATGTTGTTCAGGGATGTGGAAAATCAAACCTAACTCCTGATGTAGCCAGTGCTATGTCAACAGGTGGCTTCTCCCGTCAACACAGGTACTGCCCCTCAGAGAGGTGAAGTACCTATGCCGATGGGAGAAGCTCTCCCATCGGCATAGGTAGTTGTCAGCCCTTAAACTAGGAAGCCATGAAGGGGAGCTGTCTGAGCAATAGACTGCCTATTTGTCTCTGCTCCAAATCCTTCTTGCAAGAATCTCTATACTACGGCTTACAACCCTTGACTTTGCTATTCAATTGCTGTCTGTAACCTGGCATCCAACTCCTACTCTGACCACTAGAAATGACTGCTCATGTCCTGGTTGTGACACTGACACATCTTGCAGAGTTGCTGTATCGCGGTCCCAACTCAGTTGATTTTCATTCCTGTAGTGTGCCCTGTCCACGTGCGCATGATAGTGAATATTATTTTCCAAGATGCTTTGATATCAATCAGAGGATCTTTATCTTGCCACTCTTTTATTGCAGCTAATGTTTGCCTTGAGAAAGTATCAATAACCTCAACCTTTATCATTCTAGCCTGATTTTTCGATCTAGCTTTGGCCAGCTCACCAGCTACCTCATTCCTGTATATACAGGGGCGGCTCTATGTATTTTGCTGCCCCAAGCATGGCAGTCAGGCAGCTTTCGGCGGCATGCCTGCGGGAGGTCCGCTGGTAATGCGGATTCGGTGGCATGCCTGCAGGAGGTCTGCCGGTGCCGCGCCTTCGGTGTACCTGCCGCCGAAAATGCGGGACCAGCGGACCTACCGCAGGCATGCCGCTGAAGGCAGCCTGACTGCCGCCCTCATGGCGACCGGCAGGCTGCCCCCTGTGGCTTGCTGCCCCAGGCATGCGCTTGGTGCGCTGGTGCCTGGAGCCTCCCCTGTGTATATACCAACATGTGATGGAATCTATTGAAAAAACAATGCATTGCCTCATTCTCTGATCCTCCAAGCCTCCTTATGAATTGCATTTTTGAGCTTTCTGGTTTCTTCTAAAGGAACTGAGGATTGCCTCCTTCAAGTCACAATGTCCACCTTTATTTCTTCTTTGTTTATTTCTTGTAATACAGTGAGAATAGCTTTCAATTTCAGCCATATAATTCAAACTGATATATCTCAAACTAATGCTTTTTCTTGTACTATCTCCATTATGTCACTGAATGAAGTCATTAAACTACCATTCTTGAAAGATATAACTGATGAACTATCAGTGACACATAAATCTGTTTGCCTTGTGACTAATACTATTGGATAGTCTTCTCTGCAATTTCTTTAGTGTCGCCTAGTCCATGAGTTCCTTCAAGCAAGGTTCCAAAAGAAAGACATTTATTAAAGTAAATAGTTTCATGTGGAGGAATTATTGGGCAGACAAGCTTCTTCACACACTCTCCCCTCCTAACCTCATCAAATGTTTTGGTTTTCTTCAGTAGCCTTTACACACCTTTCAGAACAAGATGATTGTTTGAGCCTTGATTTGGTTTTCCAGTTTCTGAACAGGCCTGAACAGTGATGGCATTCAGATAGGTAAAGAAGATTATTTCCATACTGAATTAGCTGTTCTTTTCTACACTTCTCAAGAGGTTGAACATCAGATTCTTGTTGACAAATTGCTGTTGGGGTGGATCTTACAGCTCCAATTATCATGTGAACTGCAGGCAGCTGCACAACATCAATCTTGGCAAGGTTCCTGGGAGAAGCACATGACCAGAGAAGTGAGGCATATTCAAGTAATGGGCGAACTATCAAGCAGTATGTTGTTTTCAGTGTCCTCATACATGAATCCCAATTGGTGCTGGTAATAGATCATAAAGGTTTCAGTGTCTTCTTTGCTTTGGCTGCCAACTTTCTGGCTTGTGGTCCAAACCTTAATTCTGTGTCCAAGTCATGCCAAGGTATCTGGGTTATTCTCAACGGTAATACCTTCTCCATCCAGTGTCAGTTTCAGACTGTAGCTGAACCTCTTATAGTTTGTGATAAAGTAGATAAACTTTGTTGTTCCTGAATTCACCTTGAATGTATGTTCCTTTGCCCATCTAGTTACAATTTCTATGTCCTCACTGAATTCATTCGTCAATACATCAGTTTTACTACATGTGATACAAAATGCAATATCATCTGCATATGGGCATGCAGATGATTTCAAGTGGCCTAACAGTCCAGAGGAGTACAGAAGAAAAGAAGAGGACTAAAAACTGAATCCGGAGGAACTCCCATCCAGAGTGGCCTTTGCTGGCACATATGTATGTATACCAGGGGATGGAAATGCAAGGACCACCTATCCATCTAATTAAAACTAGAGCTGAATGAATAACTAATGTTTCCATTCAGTAGCCAAACTGCCTTTTTTTTTTTTGGTTCATTTTGAACATAAACTGATTTTTATTTTGTTTTGATTTTTCTTAACAAAATGAAAAACTGGAAAAAAATTACTTGGATGAAACATTTCAAACATTGTTTCTAAATCATATTTTAAAGTGAAATGTTGATTCAAATCAAAACTTTTGAAAAGAAACAAAATTGTTACATGTTTTGACACTTCTAAAAATGTTTTTCAACCAAAACCGCATGCCAAATTCAACCCAAATTCTCAAATAGTTTTGATGCCTAGAAAAATGCATTTTTCAGTGAATTTACTGTTTGCCAAAGAAATTTCGCCCAGCTCTAATCATAACAACATTCACATGCGTCTGACGAAGTGGGTATTCACCCACAAAAGCTTATGCTCCAATACGTCTGTTAGTCTATTAGGTGCCACAGGACTCTTTGTTAACATTCACAAAGTTGCAACATCTATCTGGCATCTACAACAGTTGTTTATGTGCAGCTAAACTGGCTCTGCCTCTTGTTTCCAGCTACTTCTACATACATACATACATACACTTCTTTTGCAATGAAGTGCCTGGGTGCCTGTAGAAAGAACTGGAATCAAGGGGATGAGCCAGCATCATGTGACATAGCAGCTCTCTGCAGACCACCAGTGAATGTTCCATGTATCATAGTTTGTGATCTACTACTGTATAAATAGTAAATGAATTGTCAGAAGGTGTGTGGAAAAGCTCCTTACTACCTCTTCCCCTTCTAACACCAGCAGAGCCTAGTACAGGATTTAGCTCTTGGTGAATTAGTATATCCTATCAAACTGTGAAGAAACTGCACAGTTCAGCTGGGCTGCAGAATCCTTATTCTATTTCATCTGCTTCTATACCTTTGAAGTTCCAGAGACACTGCATTTTACTTTTTCCAGAACTTTATCTAACATCTAGCAGGAATTGTTTCCAAACTTTACCTTCACCCCCAAGGAAAGGTATATTGCATGATATTCTCTATCCATTAATCAGTGATCATTTTCCCTGCCTCAATCCAGTTATGAGATGCCTTTGCAAAAGATAAGATAAGATATGAGATAGATAGATAGATAGATAGATCATTGTACATTTAGATTAAACACTCAGGACTAATCTGCATAATTTTTTACTATTCTCAGTGTGCCTCAGACATTCCTGAAGGCAAAGGCAAAAAAACCTGAAACCTTCATTGATGTTAGTACTGTCGTCTTATCTGTACATCTGTCACATCTAAAGTGCAATTAAAATATGCATTGCTACAGATGTTATGGTTCAGGATTTATGAATATAGAGACAAATTCTGCTCTTAAAGGAGTTCCTCCAGAATTACACCAGTGTAACTAGGAATAGAATATGGCCCAAAGTATTTAAGAGTAAAAAGGGTGATCTGAGATACGGTTACAGAAATGTACATACCTTCATATGTTGAAATCTTATCTTACAAAAGCACAGCTGGATTCTGGGGATGTTTTTGGTATTAGGTAAGCATTTCCCTATGAATCATTTGCAAACAACTGGGAATTGGAATTTGTCATATCAGAACCGTTCATTGGTCCATCTACAATTGACTGATATGCTGCCTCTGACAGATAAAGTGTGCAGAGCTGGGTGATAGAGGAAGGTTTAAACCACCACACATTGCATACACCCCAGGTATCTAACTATGCAGTTCTATACCAGTGGCAGATGGGATGTCTTCCTTTCTCCAGTGACAGATCAACTTGTGTGTGAAGCATTCAACCCCATTTCCCCTACATTTATATAGAATGTCTTTTTCATACTTGTCTGTGACCTTAGGGAAGCACAACCCCCGAAAGGGATGAAGAACATTAAAAGAGAATACCTCCTAATTATGCCACCTAAAGTTTATTAGTTTGATTAGGCACTGCACCCAGCCTCTGCTCAGAGCTCAGGGCTTGGGCAGAGAGGAGATTGGAGGCTGTCAAATATTCACCCTTTGCAGGGGAAATTCTCCAGTGCAAATCTCTGACACCTGTGTGCTGCATAGTGCAAAGTCACTATGGCAGATCAGAAAATTCAGCCTAGCATGTTTTATTTTGGATGTCTCAATTTGGGCTTCCAAAATTAGACAGGTCCATTTGAAAGAAACATGGGCCGATGTAATTAAACTGTTGCAAATTTAAAAAAAAAAATCCCAAATGCCTGATTTCTGAACACTGTATAAATCATTGCAGCTTGAATTTCTTATATAAATAAACTCACATCAATAAATTCTGAGAATTTATGTAGTGATGTCTTCTGCTATTACAATAAAATCTATTGGGCTGAGTTGGTGGTGCCGTGGTAATTGATTGCACTGTCATGCAAAAGGACCTAAGTTTGAGAATCACTTCAGGACTCTGGCATCCCAAGCAAGTGACTTATGAGAAGAAATAACACATAAAATCTTCAGTAGGAAGAGAGCTCATTGCACTAATGGTTTCTAGATCTTCCCCAATGGCAGATTCATTAATGTAATACCCAGAGATAGCTATATATCCCATTTACCTAGATGTCATCATGATGATCAACACCATAAGGAATTAGATCTCAAGGTTAAAACAAAGAGGAGTCCTTGTGGCACCTTAGAGACTAATAAATATATTTGGGCATAAGCTTTCGTGGGCTATAACCCACTTCATCAGATGCATGGAGTGAAAAATACAATAGGCAGGTATAAATATACAGCACATGAAAAGATGGGAGTTGCCTTACCAAGTGGGGGGTTAGTGCTAACGAAGCCAATTCAATCACGGTGGATGTGGCCCATACCCAACTGTTGACAAACAGGTGTGAGTATCAACAGAGGGAAAATTACTTTTTGTAGAGACCCAGCCACTCCCAGTCTTTATTCAGACCTAATTTGATGGGGTCAAGTGTGCAAATTAATTCCAGTTCTGCAGTTTCTCATTGAAGTCTGTTTTTGAAGTTTTTTTGTTGAAGAATGGCTACTTTTAAGTCTGTTATTGAGTGTCCAGGGAGATTGAAGTGCTCTCCTATTGGACATTGAAGTGCCAGCAATGGCACTCTGCCATGTATATTGGCCAAACTGGACAGTCTCTACGTAAAAGAATAAATGGACACAAATCAGACATCAAGAATTGTAACATTCCAAAAAAAAAAAATCCTCCCTGTTTGAATTGGCCTCATTAGCACTACAAAAAGTAATTTTTCCTCTGTTGATACTCACCCCTTCTTGTCAACTGTTGGGGATGGGCCTTGTTAGCACTGACCCCCCCACTTGGTAAGGCAACTTCCATCTTTTCATGTGCTGTATATATATACTACTCACTGTATTTTTCACTCCATGCATCTGATGAAGTGGGTTATAGCAAACAAAAGCTTATGCCCAAATAAATTTGTTAGTCTCTAAGGTGCCACATGGACTCCTCGTTGCTTTTGTTGATACAGACTAACATGGTTACCCCTCTGAAAGGTTAAAACAGTATGTCCATGTTCATATGAATGAAAGACTAACCAGCTAGTGAAACTACACTATCAGTTTAACAATATATTTCTAGTATGGAGGGACTCGGATCCGTGTGCATTAGTCAAAATACAGTTCTCATCAATGTCTTACAGAGAAGGACTATCATCTTCCTGGTCTGTGATGAGGCCTTTGTGTATCGATGCGAGCTCCCACACTACATGGATTTCTGTGCAACCATATCACATTACAAACTCATATCCAATTTGCGGTCTACTATTAACCCTAGGATTTTTTCAACACTTCTGTGTCTCATGTATTCTCACCCCATCCATAGCTGTGTTTGATGAGTATGTATCAGCTTGCATTTTTTTTTCAGATTGAATCTCATTTTACTGTTATTATTTCTTGCCCATAATGCTAGCCTCTCTAAATACCTCTCATTTTTTAGCATCTGAAAATTGAATTAGTATGGCTCTGTTTAATTAAGATGTTAAATAAAATGGGACCTAACTGACAGAGCACATATCCATCCAAATAAAGTTGAAGTAATTGTGCAAGTAAGATCCCAGAAAGCACTGGATAAATGCTTTATTAATCTGTAGCATTCCCTCAATCAAATATTACGAATCTTTATCTGTATCTTGGATTCAGGAGCCTTCTTTGAATAAATTGAAATGTCTGTGTTACCTTTGTGGAGGAGATGATGTTAATATGTAAAGATATATAAATAAAAAAATAATTATCTCAGGCAACATATGAGTAAATTATGAGTTAATTAACAGCGATGTTCTTGTGTGTTTGGACGAGTGAGAAAGTTGGAGAGACAGAGCCTCCCAAGTGGAGAAACTTTCCAAACATGAAAAGTTTATTATAGAAATTAAATTAGGTTTTGGTCTCTGAGATTTTTATTATTAATCATAGAGATTATGCAAACATTGCGAGATGAGCTCCTTGTTCCTCTATGGTGCCTTTTGCTAGGAGCACTTCATTTTAGATTATGGCCAGCTGTAGCTTCTGTGGGGAGTATGCATGTGTGTTGATATATTTTTCATCAAGTAGAAAAGACTGATGACTAGATTCTTTCTTCTTCCCCCTTTACCTCACTCTCTCTGAGTCACATTGATGCTTAAGAAGTTTTTGATATATTCTTACGAGATTGATTTTTCTTAGACTAAATTTTTGGGGACTATTTATTTCCATCTCAAATGTACTATACACATGCTATGTGCAATTTTAAGGATATTTTATTTGTTCTTTAAGTTGACCACTGAGCCTGCAGTTCACCATAACTGAAGTTTATAAAGTAAAGTAGGAACCCTTAAACGTTTCAGACTTTGAATGCTCTGATTTCCATCATTTTTATGGAAGAAAGAAATTTTATTTAAAAGGAACAGTAGTCTGGAGAAAGGGTAAGAACTATAGACTGACAGAAAATAAATTATCTTACAGACAAAACTTGTCTGCTAATATAAGCAAAGCAGTGATTTATTTCGACAACTCTTGCATTAGAGCATATGCAGCTACTTTTAGAAAAGAGCACTTACCATATACCAGTGGGAACATACTATGAGGCAAGTGAGATATCCTATCTCCTAGAACTGGAAGGGACCTTGAAAGGTCATCGAGTCCAGCCCCCTGCCTTCACTAGCAGGACCAAGTACTGATTTTGCCCCAGATCCCTAAGTGGCCCCCTCAAGGATTGAACTCACAACCCTGGGTTTAGCAGGCCAATGCTCAAACCACTGAGCTATCCCTCCCCGAACTTTTAATAAAGTGCAGACAGCTTTATTAAATTGAGATGTATTTTAGGGTTTGGTAACTTACCTGTGTTTTTTTTTATCTCCAGCCTCTTGATGCAGCAAATTGGGGCCATTAGACTGGGGACATGATTCATTATTTGAGAGTATTTCGACAGCCACTGTATATTTGAGAAAATGTTTGTGAATTCTAAAAGTTTCACAAATCTTAGCATTTTTCCGTATCAGGTATTTTACCATCTGCACATATTCATTATTTCCTATTCACTATTCATTGTTGTCCTATTGTTGGGAGACATTTTCAAAGGCACAAGTGGGAGCTAGTCACCTATGGACTTTTCAAAGACATAAAGGACATTGAAATACTGCCCTGCGTTAGTAGATCAGGATTATTGTGTGGCTGACTTGGTAACCAAAAAGGGAGCTAAATTTCTAATGGATACTATTTGCAATGGATAGTTAGCCAACTCTATACAATATGGGCTATTATAACATAAATTCTGCCTTATACTATTAATATGGAGCCATGTAAAAAGTTCTGAAATGCTGCTTGTATTTCACTGATCTTCAGTACGAACCATGCAGACATTCATTTTAGCCACCTGAAAATCCTGTAAGGGCCATATTACTTATTCATCTGGACCATAGTTTATACTAGAGTGTACTGTTGTTAGAGGTACTTGTTTATTAATGATTGCACTAAATGGGATAAAAGGAAAAGGAAATGTAATTAGCTCAATACCTCTTTAACTACATGCCAGGTTTTTTTCCTGGGAACAAATAATAAACTAAAGTTCTTGGGAAATGTTCAAGTCCTATTTGCAAACGAGAACTTACTTATCTAGCAGTCAATTAAACGCCACATCACTCAACTAAAATAACACCAAGAATAAAGCACTCCTGGCTGAACAAAGAGCTCCTAGAGCTGAACATTCAACTAATTATATTATTTTTTAAGACTAAAAATCAGATAAGCACTTTGAGAGAGAATCTCAACAGGCTCACAACAAATAGTTAATTTGATGAAATAAGCCTTTTTTTTTTTTTTGCTCATGGAATATCTGAGAAGACCCTGTGATTTCCTCAATGGATTTGTTATTGTGAATTTGTTCAAATATCTCTTTGCACTGTTTACCCTAGATACTGATAGCAAATATTTGAAATTCAAGCTCTGTCTTGTTATGACTGGTCAGATAAGTCACCTGGGCCCTGCTCCTACACTGATCTCTGTGCAGCAGTCTGCTCAGTGTGAGATCAGGGCCATGGTTTGATTGTGTTCCCTAGATGGCAGGATATGCAATCTCTTCTGGCATAGACATTTGCATCTTCCAGTAAAACTTAATTATTCGAATATTTGCTGAAAGAAAACACAAAATGGTTGCAAGCACAGCTGAAGCAAATTAATATAAAAATTGAATATTTTAATTATTCTCCAAGTTCCAAATGAGGGAAGAAAGAGTACAAACTTTTTTTTAGTTGGAGAGGGAATGAAATATAAATGAATATTGAAAACTTTGACATATTTTGCTACTGACAATGGTTTGGTTTTTCTGCCACATGCTGAGGGGCATGGAATGAAATATAAGAAGTAAAGCCATACTGTTTGGGGGTGGGAGAGCTGATCCAACTCCCTTTCATGTCAATTGAAAGGCTACTATTGACTGAATTGGAGGTTGGATCTGCTTTGATTAAGAGCAGTTCAACATAGGAAATGCTATTAGAAATTTGGATTCAGGGAATTCTTGCAGAGAAAAGGCAAGATGTCAGAAGAGATTAAGGTAATCTTAACTGAAGTTTGCAAACTGTAGGTGAATTTTAGATGGATACATTTAATCTCCTTCAAATAGGATTCCTTATATGTGCACCTTAAACTATTCTTGGGTGAACTCTTTTAGGGTACAAGACGTTAATATGGAACCAAACTTATAGCTTAGCTAGCTTTATTTTGGCAAAAGAAACTGCGGATGTAACTCCTTTTAATATCCAATATGAAAATGCTACCTTTCCCATTTTTGCACCTCAATAAATTTAGCACAGCAAATGTTTGACACTGAACTGGCAACCTAACAACTGCAAGTCTGAATTCTGGCTGTGGACAAAATGACTAGAGATAAAATACTTTCTAGAGACAGGAGCACCTCAAAGTCTATAGATATGTTTTAGGTAAGCATCCAGAATTCAGACATTTATCTGATTTTTTGGAACCTTCTGAGACCTCTCCAAGCCCTGTAAGTAAGACTGCATTTATGAAAATATCTATGCATGTGCTTAACTTAAACGTGTTTAAGCCCATCCCTAGTCAGCAAATCCTTACGTGCATTTGCTGAAAGGGGCCTAAGCCCCCTACTTTTGTTCATAATTAGTGACCTTTGTTTATAACTTTGTTCATAACCTATGGTGACTGTTCCACTGACAATAAGAGCAGACTTCGAAGGGAGAATTTAGGCAGATGCAAATATTGACACCTGGTCAGGTAGCAGTGGCCAGCAGACATTTTGCAGTGACCTATTTTTTTTCTTTAAATCAGACATAATGTACCTTGGCATTACTTTCTGGCCTCACTGGAGAATACTTAGTATTTCTGGAAGCCTCAGAACACATTAGAGAGTAAAACTGGTGCAAATATATTGAAATTCTCCATGAAAAAGTCATCCAAATTTAAAAAAAAAAAAAAAATGTAAACATGCTCTATTAGATCTGAGAGCCAAGTATGCTATGACTAATGAGGAAAGTCAAAAAGAAGTTTAGTGGTAACAGTAGCAGGGCCTGGCAAAGCAGCTAACAGACACCACCCCAAGTATGCAGAAGAGATGGGGAAATTTATCTGAACCATCCAGAACCACAAAAATATTTGTACAAAGGGGAACACTCAAAGTAGTTGTTATTTTGCACTGACTAAGTAATTTGTTTTTAAAAAAGTCTGAGGGTGATATGAGCTTTTAAATTGCCAGGCTTGCTGGTGGTGGGTTATATTGAATTGTACTGTTGCATTTTAGTATGCTGGGTTATTATATGTGATTAATGGTGTTAAGGGCACATAGAACATAGAGATAAGCACTCTTTTATTTGCATTTGTATAAATCCAAATTGATAAGAGTAATTAGTGTAAGTAAGTAGCATTGTGATTTTCTAAACAGTGCCAGCTATTTGTGTAGGGAGGAGAGGAAATGGTGGGGAAAGTCTTGCTGTACCTCCTTGTAAAGTGCTTTGAGATTTACTGTTGAAAAATGCTATAAGCTATAAGAGCAAGGTATTAGGGACTTAGGACTGAAAGGAATCTCCTGGGTCATCAAGTCCAGTCCCTAGCTATCTCAGAAAACCTGTTATTATTACTTCAAAATATTCACAAGCGTTATCTCAAAAAGTGGCTCTGCCCACTTACAATTAGCATCAGGGTTTATGAACAAATTGGTGCAGGTAATAAATATGTTTAAATGGTTTCTGCAGTGTTGTCTGTGATGGGATGGGTAAGTATTGTAGCATCTTATCTGTATGAAGTTTATTCTCTATTGTATCAACATTTGCACAATACACCTGATTTTCAGAGCTTTTTGACTTGGCATAACCATCTGTAATTTGCAAAATCTGAAAAAATGGGCATGTTATTTTAAAGTTATACTAGTGGACATAAAAGTGTGTTTGTATATATGAAGTTTTGCAGGGAATGTAGGCCACTACATTTCGTGCAGTTGATAAAATAAGTTAGAACAGCCTTTATGACATAGTTAACTTCAAAGAGCTGCTTTTAAAATCATATATGAATATTTGACATAATTAGCCCACATTTATATCATACTTACCTCACAATATTTGTAGTGATATGACAGGGCTATGGCTCTAAAGGAGAATAGACCTTTTAGCCTATTGATGCTCAGCTGTCATCTACCTGAAGCAATCATCTGAGGGCAGCTTTTCATTTAGCATTCATCTGACAAACCAGCTACAATTAATGCCCCAGTCCTTTATAACTGTTCTAACACTACATCATGTGACAGAACGAATAAATAGGTTGGAAAGGACACAAATAACAGTTGTACAAAAGATGATGGAGTGGGACTAATTGAGAATCAATTTCAGCATCACCTAGATTACATATATTGAATGCTGGACAATGGCTCCAGCTGAGTCCAACCTCATATCTGATTCTGTTTTCATTGTGAGTAGCATATGGATGAGATTTCTAGGTGAAGAATTGAAGACACACACTTAAGAATCGACTAACCTTCTTGGGAAAATTGGAAGTTTGTTCAACTATTTTGATGAACATAAGCTCCGTACTCTGTTTGAGATCTCAAGCTTTTTCCTATTTAGGTGTTTGCATCAATACTCTCTATATGGCTCAGAATTGTTAAATCAAATAGAACAATAATGAGGGTATTTATTAGAATTACAAACACCATCATAAGGAACAAAGTTCTACCAAGAGCAGTTTTGAAATTAGTCCCTATAAAACAGTATTTTCAAGGCTTCACTTGGATAAAGCTTCCCTGGTAGACCCTTTCAACAAAACTATAGGTAACCTACTGGTGAGTGTATGGTGCAGGTCACTCTCTGTCTTTGTACCAGTCGCCAATGTATTAGTTATGCATGTGGATTATTTATTACAACCCCCAAAGAAATTCAAAAGCTTCTTTTGTTTATAACAAATACAGCTTTACTTCATAATGCCTGCCCTAAGTTACTTTTAATAAAAACTTTGAAAATTACTATAATATATACTATTAATATAAGTAGCTGGAATATACAAGTGTAAGCCTCCTCAAAATGTGGAGAAAAGCCCCAAATTATGACTATATCATAGCATAATACGTTACACAAGACCTTAGCCATATTTGGGGGGTGGGGGTGGAGAAGAGAAGAAAATCACACTATGCAGCATCCTGCTACAAGATCAGGACTGGACAGTAATGACAAGTGGACACATGGGATTAAACCAGTGTCACTGTGAAGCCCCATCCTGGTCAGATGGTCTTGTTCTTACACTTTACTAATACTTTTATAGCTTGTCACTCTAGGAAAGTGTTATTGGAACGAATAGTTCTTATAAGAGGCGGTGAGTGAAAAGGCAATTCATTGGTTTTATTTGTAAACATTCTTCTCCTCCTCTCCAGCCACAACATCTTTTAAAAACACATGCAGTAGTATAAAGAACACTGTTCAAGGAAATACCAATATGTATCATAACATATAATTATTACAGATGGACAAATGGATTTAGATGAAAACAAAGTGAGTCATAAAAGCTTATGCAAGGTCTGGATCAGTTTGGTTGGAGACACTCCACTCTCCCTTTAGTCTTCTCCACTGCAGCCATCAGGATTGTCATCCTCTGAATAACCCTGTACTCTCTGCCCACACCTTTTCAGAAGTATTGATTGAAGGATACAGCTGAGCCTCCCCTGTCATGGAACTTTCACTTTGAATTCTCTTGTGATCTGTCGTGCTTTGCAATTTAGCATCCTCCAAGTGGAACTGCACATTAAAGGGTGACTGAGTCACAGCGGAGAGGGTGAGACCTAGCACAGACTCATCTTGATCCTAGAAACCACAGTTTCAAAAGTAGGGTCCTCAGAGAGTGATGCAGTTGGAAAGCTAATTGAGACTGGGCATTAATAAAGTTACAGGAATACTTCTATAAGCCCTATCATTCTTGTTTGATGGGCAGCAGATAAACAGGTTGAACAGTCAGTCAGGAAGTCTTTGGTATAAGACTAAGCCTACCAGAGATCCCTTGGACTGGTGAAAATGTATTACCATGCTGTCATAAACATACAGCTAAGGGTAGCATAAAATCCCTCCTAGGTAGCTGTCCTGAATCTTTACCTGTAAGGGGTAAGAAGCTCAAATAACCTAGTTGGCACCTGACCAAAAGGGCCAAAGAGAAAAGAAGATACTTTCAAATCGGGGGTGGGGGGAGGGTTTGTTTGTCCTCTCTTTGTTTGTTCCCTCTCTGGATGGAGAGAGAGACCAGGCAGGAAATATATCTCCTGAAAACATACCTGAAATGAGCATCTAAGATTACAAAAATTGTAAGTAATGGCAAGGAAATGCATTAGATTATCTTTTGTTTTAGCTTGTGAATTTTCACTATGCTAAGAGGAAGGTTTATTCCTGTCTTTGTAACTTTGAAGCTGAGCCTAAAGGGAAATCCTCTGTGTTTTAAATCTTTTTATTACCCTGTAAAGTTACCTTCCATCCTGATTTTTTGAGGTGTGATTCTTTTACTTTAAAAAAAAAAAAATCTTCTTTTAAGAATCTGATTGATTTTCAGTGTCCTAAAACCCAAGGGGTTTGGTCTGTGCTCACATTGTACCAATTGGTTAGGATATTATTCTCAAGCCTCCCCAGGAAAGGAGGTGAAAGGGCTTGGGGGGATATTTTGGGGAAATAGGGACTCCAAGTGGCCTTTTTCCTGAATCTTTGTCTAAATCAGTGGTTCTCAAACTAGGGTCACCGCTTGTTCAGGGAAAGCCCCTGGTGGGCCGGGCCGGTTTGTTTACCTGCCGCTTCTGCAGGTTCGGCCGATTGCGGCTCCCACTGGACGCGATTCGCCGCTCCAGGCCAATGGGGGCTGCAGGAAGGGCGGCCAGCACGTCCCTCGGCCCGCGCTGCTTCCTGCAGCCCCCATTGGCCTGGAGCGGCGAACCGTGGCCAGTGGGAGCCGCGATCGGCCGAACCTGCGGACGCGGCAGGTAAACAAACCAGCCTGGCCCACTAGGGGCTTTCCCTGAACAAGCGGTGGCCCTAGTTTGAGAACCACTGGTCTAAATCACTTGGTGGTGGCAGCAATACTGTCCAAGGACAAGGAAAGGATTTGTGCCTGGGGGAAGTTTTTAACCTAAGCTGGTAAAAATAAGCTTAGGGGGTCTTTCATGTGGGTCCCCACATCTGTACCCCGGAGTTCAGAGTGGGGAGGGAACCCTGACACGTGCTTTCTTTCATTTTCCCATAGTTAGCTTGATTTTGTGTATGTGGAGAGGTGTGGTTAGTTCCTGCTTCGTATGTAGGTTTATGCACAGCTCTATTGCTACTTCTATACCAGTGCAACAAAGAGTTCACGTAACTGATCTTCACATGCCAAAAGAATGATGATCCATCTCAAATACTATGAACCAAAATTATTATGCAGGAACAGCAGTAATAAGCAATTTTAGTACCGGGGGACAAAAACAAAAGAGGCATGAATGTGGCATAAAATAACATAAGCTGAAAATAGGGGAAATCTAACTTTAATGGACTGTAGGTTTTTCCTTGCAGTATCTATAATAAGTATATCTTCTGTAGACAAATAGTTGAAAGGAAAGGACCTGCATTCCTAATGGAGAGACATCCTAATTCATGTCTAACACTGTACGTTGTTCAAGGACAGTTCATCTATGTGAAAATATTACCCCTGTAATATTGCCAATGGCAGAGACCCATGGAGATGAGCTGTGTAAGTGCTGATTGTGTAATGGGAAGCTATCTGGTGGTTGCTTTAAATTATGTAGACAATTTTTCCAAGATGTCAAAAAAATTTTAAAAGAGGCTGGATAAAATGCTCATTTTAGACAGCAGCTCCCTTTTATCTACTTTCACCACTGACTTTTGGACATGAGGTAATTACATCTGAATGTAACTTTCCCAGAATGCACACTTATTTCTAGTGTTCAAATTCTGCCCTCAGACATATATGGGAAACTCACAAAAAAGTAAAAACCTAAACCTAAGAAATAATATTTGCTTTTAAAAAGGGAATGACACAGTGTATACATTATAATAGAGGGATGTTTGATAGCTTTTGGTATATAGAAATTATGTTCTGTTCTATATAGGTTCTTATACCACACTCATCACAGGTCTGAGCACCTCATCTCCCCACACAGTTCCATTTTCTGATGTCATCAATTCCTTTGCTATGATCAGGCAACGAGCGCCATGTTAGTGGATCCCCTGTGTCTGCTCATGCATGATCTGGACCACAGATTGCAAACTACTTGGACGAGGTCTTTTATTTGTCAGTAAAGTGCCATGCACAACAACAACAAGAACAACAAAAGAATAATAAATAAGCATTTGGGGCTTCATATGCTAAATCAGGGATCGGCAACCTTTGGCACGTAGGCCGGGCCAGTTTGTTTACCTGCCGCGTCCGCAGGTTTGGCCGATCACAGCTCCCACTGACCGTGGTTCGCGGTCCCAGGCCAATGGGGGCTGCGGGAAGCAGCGTGGGCTGAGTGATGTGCTGGCCACCGCTTCTCGCAGCCCCCATTGGCCTGGGACGGCAAACTGCAGCCAGTGGGAGCCGCGATTGGCCGAACCTGTGAACGCGGCAGGTAAACAAACCAGCCTGGCCCTCCAGGGTGCTCACCCTGGCGGGCCACGTGCCAAAGGTTGCTGATTCCTGTGCTAAATATTCTCAGCTGTATGGAAGAAGAAAATAAATAATAATAATAATAGTGGGTTCAGGTTTGCTGACATCTCCCCGTACACCACAACCCCTTCCCCACAGAGCCCCAGCCACAGGGAGCAGCTATTTGTCTCAGTGAGGAAAAGTTCTGCCTATGGCAAGTCCTCTTAGCGTACAGAATAGACACTTCAGCCCCTGAAGTCATCTGTGCTGCGGTCATCATGCAATTACTAGAATAATCATATGCACACATGCATGGGATCCCAGAGCAGAACCTTGGTCCTTCAGTGGCAAAAGCAAAGGCCACTAGCACTTGAGCTAAAGGAGAACTCCCTTAGCCAGTTGCAGTAATATGTCCTGTCTCTTCTTGAAAAAAATGAAGTATATTACATATCCCAGCTCAGTTCAATAATGCTCATCCAGAGTCTCAGAGGTTCACAGGAGTTCAAATCCAGCAGTCAGGCACCTGTCTGTAATTAATCCCTGTGTTGCAAATAGACATATTAGGTAGATAAATGATATACTCCTCTGAGGTCCTAAGAAAAAAATCTAGCTCTTCAGTCCAAAAACACAGGTCTCGTGTTCTTGACATAAGGAATATCATTACCCTTAGTTTGTTGTATAGTATGTCTTTTGTTAGCCAAACACTAGAGGGAGACATTACATCAACATGCATATAAAAGCTGCTGGTAGTAATAATAGGCATCTGAGTGTCTCTGTTGGTCAGTCACTAAGGGGATAATGACTCACACACAAACAGAGCTAGTACATTACAACACTGGGAAGCGCACAGAGTATGATTCTCCACTGCCTTGCATCTTGTGCAGTCAGATACAATTCTATCACATCAGAATGGAAGCATTTACACACTCTTTGTACCTCCTTTACAGAGGCTGAATTGACTACCCAAGCTGCAAGGCAGTGATAAATCAGACCCATATAGTCAATGTAGAGATATATAGGTGGTGAATATAGCCACAAGATATACTATGTGGATTTGTATCCTAGCTAATATTTTTGCACTAAAGATTATGATAATCATATGTCCATTACTGAATCACTTTTTATGGTTTTTGAATCCTTCAAATATCATATCTTGAAGTTTTGGCAGCATTTTCCACAGCGAAAAAAATGATTTGGAACCTATTAGTACAATTTGAAAACAACAGCTGTTACTGCTTCTGTGGTCTACCAACAATAAGATTAGGGAACTCCACAGCTGTTAGTATACAAACTGTTTCCATCCATTCAGTGGTGATTGTAACTGTTGTCACAGTATTTCTGTGGTAGCAGCTCTTTCTGTTACCATCAGAGAAACCTCATGACAGGAGCAGGAATGCTGCTACCAGGCTGACCAGAGCTCCCTCTCCTCCTTACCCATGCATTCCACATTTTGCCCTCAGCTTGTGGCAAGCTCATCTGGGACAAGCCCCCTTAATACTCTGCTTCTCTCAAGCCACTTCTCCTTCCCAGCTTGCTATAGGGGACTCCAGACCTCCTTCCACCAGCCAAAAATATAAGAAAATTAGTAAAATAGTTTGAAATCTATCCAGCATGGGTGTTCCTCTGGATGGAGCCACAGCTTTGGCTGGGAACATAGCCCAGCCACTGCACTGACACCGAACCGCAGGAAGGTGGTGGGGGCAATAGGGAGCTATGGACAGACCAGAAAGCAGGAACTTTGCTGTTGTCATAGATGGCTCCTTGTGCATGTGTCCATGCTACACCAGAGAATATATAACTACCACAAATACAATTCTCTGTAGAATAAACCTCTGACGGTGAATCATAGAATAGTCTGTAATTAAGGTTGCAAAGCTATATTATATTCCCATTTTTCACTCACAGAATTGTTCATACACTCACATATTCACTACACATTCACCATTTTGGTTTGCAAATTTCCATGCTTGGGCTCTGTATGAAGTTGAACTTTGTTTTGCTGAAATTTTGAACAAAAACCTTTTGACATGGTTGGGTAATGTTCATAGGCAGCATATTCTACAGTAGTGTATCCAGGCGACGATGGTGGAGTTTTCATGTTTTGTTTTAGGGTGGGCAATAATAATTCAAATGGGGAACTCTTATTTTAGCATTTGTCTGCAACAAAACATCAGGAAATACTTGAAGATGTAAATGTATATAATGTGAATACAAAAAAAAAAAAAGAATGGGGGAGGGAAAAGGGGATTGGTGATTTCATTGTAAACTCTAACCATGATGATTGTGATTTAGCCAAACAGCCTCCTCAGACCATCATCATTTGAAACACACACACAGCCAAAGTCTCCCAGAACAATGACTTAATGTGAATGATCAAATATGGATGACTTGTATAGCAGAGGACATGGACATGACATTTTATAGGTAGAAAATTTAAGCACATTTCCGATCTGGGTAGTTTATAACTTAATATAGAAATGTAACACAGGCTTAGAGTCTATCTGGCCTTTATGAGGAGAGAGGAAGTAAAGACCTCCCAAAAGGGCTGGTCAGAATTGTACTGTGCAGGGCTGCTACCAGGATGCTAACCACAAGAGATCACTTGGGGAATAGGTTGTGCTCCTTAAAGGGCTAAGCAATTTATTCACTCCTTCCCTGCACTGGAGAGCTCTGGGAGGCATTTTGTACCTGTAAGGGAGAATGTTTCTACTGCTTCCTTGGGACACTATAGCACTAATGCGGGGTTGTGCCCAACAGGCATAATTTAGGCCATAATGAGTCAAGACACAGTACAGTTGTTCATCATGGCTAAGCCAATGTTTTTGTAGAACCTAAACTGTACTTCTGCATTTAAAAACAAAAACAAACTGTGGAACCTTAATATCACATTAACCTACGGGTTGCATTTAATAGAAGAGCAAATTTAATTTATGCTGGTGATAGGCAGCTGCTTACCCTCCATTAAATTAAACCATGTCCCCTTACATTCAGATGTCTAATTAAAGTGTCCACTCTCTCCAAGGCCAGGTAAACACTGTTATTCAAATCTTCAAGAGGGCATCATTATTTTTCTGTTTCTCTTTAGTGACAGAAAACCTTTCTGAGGCAAAATGCTTATCTAAAGAGAATCTGTAGCCTGCTACACTAAACCAGGTATCTATCCAGCTGATTTTGGAGAATATAATTCATCCTTTTCCATGGCTCTCTCCAGAGTGAACAAGATTATCACATTGCAAAGATCTGTACAGGCAGCACCTACAATAAGAAAACATTTTGAGAGATTGAAATATAACTTTCACTCTAGCTTGTTTGCTTCTTCTATAGAACATATTTTAATCTACCATGAACATTTTACACGAGTACATTTTCTTTAATCGTTTGCAGAAAAGACTAAAAACATCATTTTTTTTGGAATATCAATTTTATAAACACACATATTTCTATGCAATTGACTGCATGCCCAAAAGATAAAGCACATCAGACGTGACAGCCAATAACTTTTTCTATGGGTCACTCAATATGGAAAAGTTGGCAAAAAATAAAACAGATGAACATGTTTGACCAGTACACTATTCATAAAAACAAGGTGTAGCTAACACACTTAAAGTAAGATTTGCTCAGTGCACTGGGACATTGGATGCATCGCAAGTATGGAAAAATCCGCACTACCGCTCCTTGTGCTTTGCCTCCTCTGCAGTGTCAAGTGTATTAATCGAAAATCTCTGAAAAGCACTAACTTCACATTAGGAAAAACATCAAAAATCCTACTGTATCTTGAACCTGTAACCAAATAATTATGTTAATCTAAGCAGTGCAGTGATTAGTAAGGCAGCAGGATACATTTACACTGGTTACAGTACATACACATATAAAGAAAAGTAACATTCAGAGGTATATTAATTAGAATGCAGTCTGCATGCTGCCTAACTGCATGTCAGCATGAGACGATTCCTGCTTGGCTTTTTCATGTGAATAGATCTATGGAAAACCATGGGACTGCTCATGTGAGTATGGAGAGCAGGATCTAATCCTATGTTTATGATTTTCCCTGTTCCTGAGGTCAATCTTTGTTTGAGAAGCAATTTAACATGCTTTAATTAGTAATGAATATGTTAAAAAATGAAAAGGTCTCTTAGCTAGCTAGATGGAAGACAGCCATCTGGGAGGGGAACAGCATAGATGCTAATCATGTCTTTCATCTCTATACAAGCAATATGGTGTGCTGACTTATTAAACTACACATATGTAAATATACCTAAAAAGTGTATGCAAAATGGCTGTGAAGCTCATGTTTGCCTTGTTATAAATACAGCTATTAATAAATGCTTATGAAAAATGTATCTAGGGTAGAATAATAATAATGCTATCAAAGTTGTTGCAAAACCCTTGTGCAAGGAAAAGACACAGATAACAAAGACTGTCAATGTTGGCAGATGGAACATTATTATATGCAGCAATAGGTTTATCTTAGCTGCCTGTTTCATCATGTGGCATTTCAATAACTCGCTACCAGGAGAAAGCATTTCTATGCATATCTTCACCCAGACATGTTCATAATACCCAGAGCAGTAACTATTCAGTCTGCTGACTCTCTCTTGTTTCAGCTGATATTCTGAAACATGGATTATTAGACATTCCCAAATGGGGACAAACAACAAAAGACAGTATTTCCATACCCATCTTTTCTGCTTGCCTGATCATGGCACATTACAGAACCATTAGTCTGAATACAAAAAGTACTTTCAACTTGAAAGGTTTGCCATTGATATCACTCAACTAACAGGATTCAGTTCAGAGTTGCACAGCCAAAGAGACTTGGAGCAATTGTAATGCAAATATTCCTGATATGAAGCAAAGAAGAAGAAATCATAATGGAGAATAATAGAGCACTGACTCTGCAGAGAAGATCATTGTTTGTATTAATTTAGCCATCACTTCTTCTGATACTGTATGAAGTTCTGCTAACTGAAGTTTGAATGTTTGCATTATACTTTAAAGACAAGCCTTTGTTCCTTTATTTTTTAAGCATTTTTCAACTTACTATGGACCAAATATGTGATGCAACCTTTAAAATATCTGACAAAGACCTAAAATAAGGAGCAAAATAAATTAAAAAAAACAACAAGAAGAGAAAGTTTAGAGGATTGTGAGAGCAAAATTTTTATAGGGTAAAGTTATCAAGTTTCATGATTCAATTACTACCTTTTAATAGGGCCGCAAATCATTTTCCAAAATTGAAACCGCAATTTATTTTTTCCATGGAAAAAGTCTCAGATACATATGTGCTAATTATGTTGTTGGGTGTTGACTTGACTTGTGTGTATAACTGTAATTTACTCTAAAAATTCACACGGTGCATCTGCCGTTAATTGTAGGGTGCTTTTTGAAATTTGGCCCCTTGTGTCAATACTTATGGTAATAAGCAGTGTGATAAAAACCTGGATATAAAGTGGGTCTGAACTAAGGTTATACTTCTTAATCAGAAGACAAGTGGTAACTCCACTATTTAAAAGAAATAAAAACCAATAAGAAACCCGTAACAGGTAAGAGCTGGAGAAATAATGTGTGCACTCAATTAAAGGGTGAAGAATAGCACAGTGTGTAGCATGAGTTTTGAAAAATTGAGAACACCATGCATGCAATGTACTCATGTCAAAGTTACACAGAGGCTAGTAGAGAAAAAACTAATTGAAATAGAAAAGCTGATGAAAGAGTTGGGGGAAATAGCAAATATTTTCCCAATGTTGAGGCTTCAGGCTGATTCAGCTGTAGGCCAGGACTTTAATGTTAGTGCCAGGACTTTAGGGTCAGATTGTCTGCTTGGTGCAAAACAGCCCTAAAACCAGGATAGCCAGCCATTAGAGGGTCACATAAGTGGATCGGCATAAGTGGATCCTTCGATGGGCAAAGGTCAGCTTACGAGGTCCTTTGCCAACAGGGGCATGTCCTGAGGAATGCATATGGGGCTGGAATTTCAATCCAGTCTGGTGAGCTCCTGCTCCTGCTCCTGCAATGGCCCCTAATGGCCAGTGCAACCAGGCCACAGCAGCCCCTGGCAGCCCCAGGTCAGAGGAAGCACCAGTCGTTCCCCCTTGGTCTCTGCACCAGGCCTAGCACCCGTGCACAGATGTACCAAGCCCATGGAGTTTCTCACTTTTCACAAATCCAGCTAAGCCATAGTATTTTTCTTGATTTCACCAACACTGCAAATTATCAGATATGTTACATAGCATTTAGGGGGCCCCACTGAGATCAGTGCTAGGCACCCTACAATCTTTGTACATCCATAACAGTTTGCCAGTTCATTTTATGATTAGTCATATTTTTCCTTTGATTTATTCACTTTCTTTTCTTCATGGATATTTAAGGTGCTGTTTATTTGGTAGCATGCTTTTACAGAGTAAATTTCATTAAGCTTTGCATTATATCTTTTAAATTATAATAATGCCAAATAAGAATGTTCTGTGTTAATCCCAAGCCATGACAATGTGTATGTTATTCTATTTATCTATGCTGTCAAATTCCAGTTTTATACTAATGTAACCATGAGATCAAGTTATGAGTCTGTACGTTTTCTGCTTCAATAGGTTGTTGCCATGTTTTTCAGTGGAGATGAGCTCCAGCTATCTTTCATGTATTCTGTGAGTGATTTCTGGGATCCTGTGTCTCACGAACAAAATGTAACTTTACCATCTGCAGTTATCAGACTTGTTTAGGTTAGTCCTCAGTATTCTTAAGTCTTTGATTTACTGCAAATTATCGCTGGTTGGAAAAATTCCAATGAAACATGTTTTCATTGGAATTTGCCAATTCATAAGAATTGAAATGTTTCTCAGAGATGGTTCAATTTCAATGAAATTCAGATGGAACCCGGGCAGGTTTACTGCCAGTATACCAACCTAGTTCCCCAACAGCCTACCTGGCTGGATGCTGGCGAGCCCCAGCTGGCAGTGGCCCCGGCTCCCTTGCTCCTAGAGTTCATGGCTGCCAGACAGACTGCCCCAGAGTCAGGCAGCCCAGGACTTCAATGTCTGCAATTGTGGGGACTCCACCAAGTGGACTGTCTCAGAGTTAAGTTCTGTTGAAATGCGGGGTGTCTCAGGTAGAACCCTGCAAATCTGGGGATATCAAATCTGGGGATATCTGCTTTATATCTTTGGCTATCCACATCTGTGGATGCGGATATCTGCTGACCATGTTCATGGATCGCGGATCAGATGCGGATACAAATTTTGTATCTGTACAGGGCTCCTGGGGCCAACAAGAGAGAAGATGTTAATGAAACACTTGTTCACAGTTAAAATATTAAACAGTTAAATGTGTTCAGAGTTTTATGGCAAGTTATCAATGGCTTAAGTGTAACAACCACTATTAAAAATCTTTTAAATCATTGGTGCTGACTCTGTGGGTGTTCGGGGGCTGGAGCACCCATGGAAAAAAAATAGTAGTTGCTCAGCACCCACCAGCCACCTGCCTGGTGGGGAGGGTAAGGGTTGGGAGCAGGAAGAGGCAGGATGGAGCCTCAGAGGAGGGAGCGGAAGAGGGGCAGGAAGAGGCGGGGCAAGGGTGGGGCCTTGGGGAAGGGGTGGAGTTGGGGTGGGGCCTCTGGGTGGAGCGGGGGTGGAGCAACCCTGGGGAAAGCTGAAAGTCGGCACCTGTGTCTTAAACTTTTTACTAAATACACAGAAAAAAGGAAAAAAAACAGTTAAAACATTTGAAATGTAAAAGGTTGACTAAGGCTTTCATTTTAACAATACTTCTTCCTTTTAGTTGTAGAGAGTTTATATATGGAAAAACAATCCTTATTTGACAGTCTTTTAGATGATATCAGAGCAGGAGCTGCGGAAGCACCTTAAAAGCGGCCAGAACTGGCCCTGCGTCCCATGCTGTGTTGCCTCCCCTGCATAGGCACCGACTCTGTGGGTACTCCGGGGCTGGAACACCCATGGGGAAAAATTTGCTCCACACCCACCGGCAGCCAAGCTCCTCCTCCTCACCTCCTTCTCCTCCCCCGAACGCGCTGCATCCCCACTCCTCCCCCTGCCTCCCAGCGCTTCCCACCCTCACTCTATCTAACAGCTGTTTGGCGGCGCTTAGGACTTTCTGGGAGGGAGGAAAGGTGCAGGGATGCAGTGCACTCAGGGGAGGAGGTGGAGAAGAGGCAGGGCAGGGGCGGGGACTTGGGGGAAGGGGATGGAATTAGGGCGGGAAGGGGGCGGGCCTGGAGTGGGAAAAGGTGGGGTGGGGTGGGGTGGGGCGGGGACTTTGGGGAATGGGTGGAATGGAGCTGGGACGAGGGTGGTGCAGGGGTAGGGCCAGAGGCGGGGCAGGGCCAGTGGCAGGGGGGAGGTTTGAGCAGCTACCAGGCAGAGGGGAAGTCAGCACTTATGCCCCCAACCAAGACCCCACCCCTGTGGTGCCCATTCCCCCCAAGGCCCTGTCCCTGCAACACCCATTGTCCCCATGGCCCCACCCCCACACTGCCCCTTCTCCCGAGACACCACCCCTGCACCACCTCCTCCTCCAAGGCCCTGCTCCCGCGCCACTTCTCCCCCCTAAGACCTCACCTGCCTGTCATTCCTCTTTGCCCTTTCCCCCCTTTGCTCACTCTTATGACTGGTAGAAAGTGGGAGCCATGGCCTCCTGGGTCCCCCTGTTCCGGCGTCCCTGTATCAGAGATGGTATTAACTGTTGTTTCTTGGGGAAGAAGAAGAAGTTAGTTGAGATGGAGCTGCTGTTGTTAAAGTCTGATCCAGTTTCCATGAAGACAAAACAAGACAACCAAACACAAAAAGACGGACCAGAGAATAGCAAAGATAGAAAATGCAACTTCTGTCTCTGTTGCTGACTCTTACTTGCAACCTCAGTTCTGGAAAAATGCAAGCACAGCACATGGTCTTAACAGCCACTCAACATCTAGCAAATTTCCACCAGCATTGGGCTGTTTAAGGCACCACTTTTAGCTTCCTCCCTGGTCATGGTCTCACAGCAGTGTTGCAAAAGGTGAAGTCTTGGCTAAGACAAAGTCTTATTAAACAGATGTCAAAGAGAGGGAGACAGAAAGAAGAATAAGAAATAAGATGAGAAAGGAAAAGGTCACAAGAAGAAGTGGGTGACAGCAGGTACCAAAATCTCATATCCCAGATGACGTTCAGAATTTAGCCAAAACTTGTGGTGGTGGTGATGTCATTGGTTTCCTCTCTCTGGTCTTGTCTGGTCAGGATATCTTTTAGGATCAGGAAGATGAAGGCCCAATGTTGCCATGGTGGATCCCAGAGTTTGAGGATAAGGAGGGGATGACAGTCATGGTGCTGAAACTCACTCCTTACAGTCCACCCATCTCCCCCTTCACTCCTATTAAGTGGCCGCCAGATAAACAATGTCCAATAAGTGGTGGCAGCCTCTTCCCATTAATAATTGAAAGACAGTTCAATGATTTCTACTATAAATAATTCCTCCCATTTCTAGAGTCTTTTAACTCCTTGTCATATCAATCCATGAATTTACCAGGAGTCTTTAGGACCCCATATGACAGTTCTTTTAACCTAGACTGGTAGAAATTGGATTGTTTATTTGTGAAACCTTTTATTAAGGCAAAGTTACAATAAAACATTAACATACTACATCAGGGATCGGCAACCTTTGGCACGCAGCCCATCAGGGAAATCTGCTGGTGGGCTGGGACGGTTTGTTTACCCGCGGTGTCCACAGGTTCAGCCGATCACAGTTCCCACTGGCCGCAGTTCACCATTCCAGGCCAATGGGGACTGTGGGAAGCGGCGCAGGTCAGGGGATGTGCTGGCTGCCACTTCCTGCAGTCCTCATTGGTCTGGATCAGAAAACCGCGGCCAGTGGGAGCTGCAATTGGCCGAACCTGAGGATGCTGCAGGTAAACAAACCATCCCGGCCTGCCAGCGGATTTTCCTGATGGGCCGCGTGCCAAAGGTTGTCGATCCCTGTACTGCATCATACATTACTTCTTACTTATTCAGGATTAGCTGAATATTCAAAGAACCTGGCTAAAGATTCTGACTTGGTGGCTGGGGAGCCCTCCTCCTTTGAGTATGTTAAAAAGGGCGAGCAAATTTCTAAACACCTATTCTCTTTTAGGTGCTTCTCTTGTATCGGTCTATTTGTCTTCAACTTTTGCTGACATTTATAAACAATTTTATGGAAGGGACCGAGCTGGACTTTTGTTTCATTGGACAACTTAGAGTAATGGCTTTGGCATTACAGACCTCAGAATTTCCCAGGTCCTTGGCTCCTGGATGGACCATCAGGCAGACTGCCTCAGAACCAGGGATCCAATATCCTTTTCATGGTGAATTTCTACATTTGGGGGGTTGTTCCAAATCAGATAATAAACAAATTTCGAAATATCTAAATCCTCCATGAAACAAACTTATCTGTCTTGCACTAGTTGTAATAGTCTCTCTTCTTTTCAATCTCCTGTCTTCTGGATTGAGCCCGTGTTGTTGTTGTTGTTTGTTGTTGTTGTTATTGTTTTGTTTTAAACTAATATAGGTTCAGATCATTAGCTGGTCTATATTACTGTAGCTAATGGAGTGTTATTGATTTACACCAGACGAGGCTCAGGCCAATAGAGTATACAAAGGAATACAGTATGTTTCTCAGCACATAGTTAAATATTTTGCTGAATAGGGATGGACTTAAACACATACTTCAAGTTAAGCATCTGCTTAAATGCATTGCTGAATTAGGACTATTATGAATCACTGCTGCATGACTTTTCCTGCTCTTAGTAATTCTTGAGCAATCTCCATTTTTGTATTTCATTTAAGTAGTCACCCTTATTCAACTATGCCTTTTCAAACAATGCTTTTATATTCAGCTGTACTCTTCCCCAACATCATGCCTCAAGCTAATCACTATCTCTTATAGTCTACAGCATTGACTATTAGGATGAAATGTTAAAATACTGCACATGGAAAGTGTATAACAATACAACATAGAGTAGTCCCAGATTTATGTTTCAGATATCTCTGAATTTGGAGCTTCTAAATACCATTGCCCTCCTTAAACATTAAACAACCCATTCTGCATATTATTGAGTAGACAATTTGGGTAATGATGAATCATGTGAATCCAACACACACACGTCCTTATACACACATGGAGTGAAATCCTGTCCCCACTGAAGCCAATGGCAAAACTCCCAATAATTTCAGTGGGGCCAGGGTTTCATCCATGGATTTTACTACACATAGAGATTTTATTACAGTAGCTCAAGAAGAAACCTAGATGTATTAACTCCATATTTACACCAAAGTAACCAAGGAGAGAATCCAGTATGATTCTCTCTCTGTGTTATTAATTGAAATTTGGTGTGCTGCAATTTCTGTGGATTCACACCAGGATAACAGAGATTAGAATGTGGCCCTTTATCTGGTATAAGAATAAGTTACTTTCTTTTTGGGCAAATGACATTTTTTATTATTTTTGTGGCATGTCTGTATTTAGCTGTGCTCCAGACATGCTCATCTGCCCCGTCAGGATGAGGAAGATCTTTTTGTCATTTCCTTGATGTCTCACCCATTTGGAAAGCGACATGTCACTCCACGATAAAGCATATCCCTGAGCATATTTGACATCACAGCTGATGCCTCTTCTGCAAGCAGCAGCCATAACTGAGTGTGGCATTACACCATTAATGTTAAGAATCCCTTACTCTTATTCAAGAAGAGTGATTTACCAATACCAGAACATTAACAATAGTAAAGGTGTTGCTAGATCAGTTCTGCTGTACATTCTGCTCCCCTATAGGTTGTCTGCTTTTGTTTGTGTGTGTGTCTGTGCACGCGTGTGTGCGTACATGTTCATATGTTCCTGGAGGATTGGAAAAAAATGCAAGGAAAAATCTGGCCTTGAGTGGTGTCTTTCTCACCCACCCACACACATAGCTGAAGGCTGCAATTTATTTATTTTTTTAAATGTGGTGGGGGTTTTTCTGATGAAGATAAGTTACATTTAGGGCTGTCTGGGGTCTTTGCTTTGTCTCACAAAGATGTAGTCTATAGCACACTGGTCAGATGTTCAGCATCACAGAATCAAACTAACTGGACAAATAAAATACCTATGATGCCTTCAAAACAATTTACAACTGCACAAATTTCACTGCACAACCAGAGCAATGGAAAAAACAGCAGGATAATTTCAGCACAAAAATAATGCAGAACATTCTCCCTCTTTTTTGGTCAATGCACCACTCCTTTGTTTTCTTGTGTCAGCCCTGTTATATCACTGCTGTATAACTGTATTAGGAATGTCTGACATACTGGATGTGCCTATTCATAATTAGCAGAAAACCTGCCAGAAACTACATGTTTGGTGTCCATGAATAGAAGTGGTTTTGATTATCTAAATATTTGTACTACTATTTGCATTACAAGTCTTTGAGTGTTTTTGAAATTAGTATCCGTATTTGTTTTTCTGATGTGATCATATCTGCTTAGCTCCAATAGCTAATTCCACATTAAATTGTTCTTGACTCTGTTTGCATAACACAGTGCAAGTAAGTTGTGTGAGGAGAAGTGGGAATAGACCAGGAACAGGTGAGAAACTGAGAACCAGAAAGCTCCCTTACATTTCAGACACGTCCAGTTAAGGTTGATGGCTCATAGTGAGTTACAGGGTTGACCTCTTTCCCTTTCCCTTTCTTTCAGTTTTCAAGAACACAGGGTGAATGCTGTCTGGTGCAATTCCAACAGACTTTAATTATATTTACCCTAGTTCATAACTGTGAAAGGTACTTCAGGCTCAGCCTCAAGCAGAGGATTCGGGGAAAAAAATACAAACATTGACCTGGGTTCATAAAAACTAAATCCAAGATATACAAAATAATGATGGGTGAACCTCAAAATGTTAGCCGTACCTGAACACTTAAAACTCAGAGACCCCCTTCAGCTCCTTTATTGTGAAAACAGAAAGTGGAATAAAGTAATATTGCTCCAAACATTATTCCATAACAAAGCAGCTTAAAGGACTCCTCACAAAAAACAGTCCACTGGCCCTCCAGAGTGGGCGTTGTGCGATAGGCAAAAAAAGCTCTCTTCATAACAAAGTTAATTTATAGAAGCACAACAAGGTAGCCATTCCAGTAACCAGCATGATAGACAGGGATGGCAGAGTTTTGTTCATGCCCTAGGTGATGTCTGGCAGTTCAGGAATGATTCATATTTAGTGCGCATCTAAGATGTAGTAAGAGTGTCTGAATTTGGTAATATATGCCATTTCCATCCAAAAATCCTGGTTTCAGTTGCTGGGTGCTCTCCATCTTTCCCTTTTCAAGGCAAACTATCCTTAATAAACATACATTTATTATACAGCATAACCCAGTTTTAATCCAGCACTGAAAACATAGGGAAATGTATTGACCATTATTCTAGCGATGCTTCACTAAAATGTTTAGGATGTTCAGTTTGGATCAGAGGTTCCAATGTTTTCCCAAACCTGATCATCATTAGTCTGCAGATTTTCTGAGGGCAACTTTTCTCATAGCATTTTAGCACTATTGCTTCTAGTTCTAACAGGAAGAGGAAATAAGTCAGTAAAGGAAACATCCAGAGTTATTTGTGGTTGTACCAGCACATAAAATTGTAAAATTTCTTCTTTATTGTGTCAGTGTTTCCAGATCAAATGTACTCTGAAAATGCATAATGCGATCTGAAAGTCAAGCTGAGTTCTTTCCTTCTCTTTCATGATCACCAGTAATAAAGACTGTATGAAATTATACCTTCAGGTTCGCCTGATACTTCTTATTAGTAAAGTTACACAGGTGTAACTAATGGGCCTCTATCGGGTTGAACATATGTAGCTGAGGCAAAAATTGGCCACACATTTGGAACTTAGTGGACAATTCTATTGACAAAGCCTGAGAAGCAGCAAAACTCAGCTTACTCTTCCATAACTGGTAAAAAGTAATTAATTCTTCCCCCTCCCTCCCCCCAAAGTAAGCAGTTATGATTCTGAATCCATGAGGAACCAGAATTGTTACAGAAGGTGACATTTCTGTACATTTTACACTTTACTTTTTGAAGAAGAAGCACATTTTCAAATTAATTTATTAGATTTCACCTCTCTCTAGCCTAACTTTTATAAAATTCTCACATTAAACAAATGCATGAAACTGCATAGGACATAAGATGGAAAGAGATGTCTTGGGTTACTGAGTCCAGTCCCCCACTATCACAGGCAACATATTGTAAGCTGTTAGTTAGTATACTTTTACTTAGAAGTTTTCGTTGCAAATTGTAAAAGTAAAATATTTTGGATTACATTACTCTAGGGTAGTTTTCTATACATATTGTCAGGCTAGCTTGATTCAGTCATGAAATTCAAGCTTCTTTTATTTTCTTTCATTACATATTAAGATACAGTGTATGATCTTTGTTCTCTAACAGTAAAATCTTGGTTCTGTTGAGGACAATGGCAAAACTTCCACTGACTTCAGTGGGACCAGGATTTCACTTGATATATCAATGGCAGATTGTAGATGTTTAGAATGATCTTTTTTTTCTTTGTATGAAACTCATGTAATTAATTTGTAGAAACTTAAGCATGGGAATTTAAGTTAATTTCTTGCTTGCTTATCCTGTAAATGTATGTGGCAAACCATCCAACCAGCAATACTGCAAGCTGTTCCAAAGTAGTGAGTGTCATGCAATGTGTTGGTTATAATAAGGTAAATATGCTTAAATAACTGCACATTTCAAGTGTTAGCTACCGTGATAGTAATACAAATTGTGTCTTTTACCTGAAGGATCCAAAGCAATTAACAAAGTTTACAAACTATGGGCTCCTGCTCACCTTTAATTGGACTATTTACATGTGTTATACCAATAGAATAAAAACCAGCAGGATCTTATTAAGAGGGATAAGGCAAAGATGCCACATTTATTGTGATAACAATTTGATTTATGACCAATAACTAATATCTTAATCCTTATACACACACATTATACCTAATACCTATACACACACACACACATTCACACACATCCATCAGATGTTTTGCAGCTGCTGCATAGTTACCAGTCCTGCTTGAGTCTGTGGCTTGAGTTTGCAGTTTGGGTTCGTAGCTTGTGGCGGCTAACTGGCCAGGAAAGCCGGGCACAAGGACGAGCTGGGTCTCTGTTGGGCATGCACCGATGCCCTTCCATGTTGGCAGCAGAACCAGAGACTCCAAGTCCTCAGTCTTGAGAGTCCATTTTTATAGGATTTTAATTCCTATGTTAGTCTATGGGAGCTGTTTCATCCTGCTGTTGCTGACTCAATCAGCAGATGGCACACATTCCTGTCCAAAGTGGCACATTCCTGGTGGCTCCACACTGTCCAAAGTTTGTGTTTCTCATCCTTCCAGGTGATGGGGTGGATCCCAGTTTACCCTCCGGGGGTTTTCTGGTCATCCACTTGACACATTCTTCGGCCGATGGATACTTCCTTTCTAGGCTGGCACCTCCCTAACCATTCATGTATATCAAGCATTCATCAGCATACATTCCATACCTTAACCATATTTTAATTTACTGTCTCCACCACTTTCGGGGTGTGTGCTAATTCATTTGAGACTCCCGGCCCTTTAATCACAGAGGGTGGGGGGTCTGTCCTAGGAGCCGTTGAATGAAGTGAAAGTCACATAACAGCTTATAGTGTTTGTTTACATTGTATCAATTACTTCAAGAACAAAGTCAGTTAACTTGTTTGTAAGTTTTACATAGTAGTAAAGTATCTTTCACAGGATAGATATAATCAATGGTTTCTACAGACAGTAGCTTACAAGTTTTAACAGAAGACCCAAGAGATTTTTGTACTTGGTGAAACTGTTGGATTTTAAAGTGTGGGGGCCAAATTATGAGGGGGTCACTGTCTCTTGGGGGAATCACTGTTAGTACCTTCTTTAATATCCCTACACATGAAGAATTTTTGGCTGCTTACTTATTTGGCGGTGGTGGTGAGGGGGGCGGGAATCCCTTAATATTAATGCAATGCTAAGTTTGAGAACATTTCAGAAGAAATATCAGGTACCATGGTCAAGTTAGCATTTACTCAAAAACCTTTAACTTTTTGGATTTTCCAAATTTCTTACACTTAATGCTGAAGTAATCTCAGGAACATAGGAAGATAGGAATAGCTATGCTAAATCAGACCCATCTAATCCAGTATCCTGTCTCTGACAGTGGCCAGCACCAGATGCCTTAGAAGAAGGAGTAGGAGACACTGCACTAGGAAGATCTGGGATAATCCTAACCCCTGATACTTAGAAATTGACTGAATCATGAGATTTTATATCCCTTCCAAACTTTTTTTAGCATTACCTATTATAATTCTGAATAGTGTTCTTAATCATATAAATGTCCAATCTCTTTCAACATTGCTAAGTTGTTAGCCTGACCAACCTCCTGTGACAAATGAATTCCACAGTCTAATTACACAATTCATGACAAAGTATTTCCTTTTTTCAAATTTACTAGCTTTCAATTTCATTGAATGTTCCCTTTTTCTTGTGTAGCCCCTTTGACAGTTTAGTGACTTGAGAAAAGCAGCTCTGTCATTGGTCAAAGTGTCCCTTAAGGGAGTTGGGCTTAGCCCTTAACTGTGACTAATCAGATGCCTCCCAGCTGGTGCTGTGAGTGTAGGGATCAGGTGATAGCTTGAAGATCACCTGGTTCTTCATAAGAGCTAGCAAATAGCTTAGTTGCTAGTGAGAACTGAAGTAAGTAGGAAGGTTTCTGTAGGAGTTCCTGGATCAAGTGATATCATTCCAGTTCATGTGTGACTCCGAGGTAAATGGTTTATGGATTGTAATCCTGGAAAGAGCAGGCTAGAGAGAAAAAAAGGAGCAGAGTTGCTTACCTTTGCTCCTAGTTAGGTTGCCTGGGAGTGCAACCCTGCAGGGAGCAGGCTAGCAAGGAGTATGAGAGCTTCAGGGTGTAGCTAGGCTCCTGAAGAAGACCCCAAACAGAGAGGACATGACTGAGATTGTGAATTTATTTTAAACAAATTTCTTTGAAGAAATAAAATCAAAGCTCTGAAGAAAAGGAATCAAAATCCTGTGGTTCTTTGGTGCACAGGCTGGTAAATTAGCTCCACTGGCTTACGGCTCCCACAGACAGCTGTACAGAGACAGCCTATGGAAATGAAACGGAGGCTGCTTGCCTCTACTGTGGTTGAGAGACACAAACCGCCAGTGGGGGCCAGTTCAGGAGCCTGCATGACTAGCTAAGCTACCAAGTGCAGGCTCTTGAAAGCCCACACACTGCTGGGACTGCCCAGCAGACGAAGCCTACGCCTTCTGGAACGATTCCTACCCAAAGGATCCAACCTAATTCCCAAGGCAGGGAGAGATATGTATATATTATATATATCCTCTTACCAATCTAGCAAATACAGGATCTCTCTAGCACCTGAAAATCCTCAGAGAGAACCATAAACTGAAGCTCTGGGATATCAGGGTTACCAATCCAATTGGGAAAAAGGGAAGTCACCCAGCAAGGTGTGTCTGAATCCCATGGAAATCAATAGGAGATACTCAGTGAAAAAGTCTTCAGAAACATCCACTGTTTGACTCATTCTCCTGTATTGTCCAGTTCTGAGCCATACGTCCTGTATATTGTGGCAAGCCTTAAGGGGTTTAGAGTTATGCTTTACCAGGAGCACCCTGAAGGGATGCAGCCAGTAGTATGTGCCATACCATAGAGGACTCAGAGGGATGGTATCCTGATGACAATTTGGACAATTTGGAATTCTTTGCACTTGTGGGGACAGTACAACACAAGTTCCGGGACTACCTGTATGGAGCTATACTGGTATTATGAGTACATCTTGTCAAAACTCAATTTCTGCTCTCCAGGACATAATGACTTTTTAAAAAAATCATTCCAAATTCGAACAAAAGTCAAAATTTTGAAATTTCCCACAAAAATAAAATAAATGGAATGCTTATTTTGGGTCAATAAAAACATTGCTTTGATTTTGACATATATTTATAATTTTAAGTTATAATATTAAAAGTGTATGAAACTGAACATATATACATATAGAAACAACTTTTTGCTTCAAAACATTTCATTTCAATAACCTCAAAACAGAACATTTTGACTTTATTGAAATGCTTCACTTTGATTTGTTTTTCTTTAGAAACAATATTTTGTCAAATGAACACATTCTCGTACAACATTTCTATTTCAATTAATTTGCACTTACCGAAGGGAAAACATTCCATAGGAATTTTTTTAACCAGCTCCAGTTATGAGACGGGGAGAATAGAAGGTCTTGATATATCGTCTCTATATAATTCATTTTGTAAACTTTATCATGTCCCCTCTTCTTTGTCTCCATTCTAAAGTAAATAATCCCAATCTTCTCATTCTCTATAGGATAGTTTTTTCCATGCCCCAGATCATTCTTGTCACCTTTCTCAGAACCCCTTCAAATCTGCAATATTTTCTTTTGAGAAGGGTGACCTGTATTGCACAAACTAATCCAAATAAGTGCAAACATTTATTTATATTAGAGCTAGTCAGGCATGTTCTGACAAGAAGGAATTCCTGGAGCCAGAAGCAACATAAAATCACCCAGATTAGGGCTGCTCCATTTTATTTTGGAAAAAAAAATCTGTTTTCCCCCTTTAAAAAAGTTCCTACATTTTTCATTCTTAGGGAAATTTCTAGTTTTCATTCCAATATAGACTAAAAACTTTGTTAAGATGTCAGAATTTCTTAAGGAATGCAAATGCTGTATTTTGATCTGCTCTAATTCATATAATAGTATTATAATAATGTTCAGTCTTATTTTCCCCTGCCCTCATTATGCAGTTATATTCCATATGTTTTTTAATTAAATTTCTCTATTTCTTGAGGGAAGCAAAATATTTTGAAAACATCAATGAACTAAGTAATAGGTGACTCAAACTCCTACGAAATACTGGAAGTATTGTTACTATTTTAAACATAGAGAAAATAAGGTGAGGAGTGGATAATTGGTTAAAACAGTGTTTCCCAAACTTGGGATGCCGCTTGTGCAGGGAAAGCCCCTGGCGGGCCGGGCCAGTTTGTTTACCTGCTGTGTCTGCAAGTTTGGCAGATCGCAGCTCCCAATGGCTGCGGTTCACTGCTCCAGGCCAATGGGAGCTGCTGGAAGTGGCGGCCAGTACATCCCTCGGCCCACGCCACTTCCAGCAGCTCCCATTGGCCTGGAGCAGCAAACCGCGGCCAGTGGGAGCCGCGATTGACCGAACCTGCGGACGCGGCAGGTAAACAAACCGGCCCGGCCCGCCAGGGGCTTTCCCTGAACAAGCGGCGTCCCAAGTTTAGGAAACACTGGGTTAAAAGATTTATCATGCAGTAAATATGGTAGACACAGTAACCTGAGCTCCTAATTCTCAACCCTAAACCCTAGCCTCAAGTCCAGTCTTCCTCCTTCCTTCCTTTGAAAATGCTGCTTTATTTTTAGTACAGATTTTACAGTATATTTCTTTACTATCAGTATCTGAAACATATACAGACAATAGGCCCAGATCTCTCATATCTATGAGTAAAATCATGGGAAGACCAAAATTAGGTGGAAAACTCTGTGGTCTCAGAACTTCAGAAATTCCACCACCACTGCATAGCTGGCAGTAGCATGCTTCTTCTACCTCAGGCCATGTCTACTAACTACAAAGTTAAGTTGACTTTATGTAAGTCGACATTGAGCCTCCAATTTAAGCAAGTTGATCTTGCATATCCATACTATGCTCATTGTGTTGGCAGACTGCATCCTCAGTAGCAGGGCTTGCATTGACACATGGAGCAATGCACAGTGCGTAGCTATCCCACAGTGCACATAGCTGAGTGGAATTTTGGCTTGGGCTTTCAAGGCCTTATGATACCAAAAAATTGGTGTGGGTGGTTATGGGAACATGATGTTAGCCTCCCATGATGCACTTACCTCCCTCCCTCCCTCTCTGAAATCAATGGCAAACAAACCAAGCCTTTTTTGTGTCTTTTTTCATAAGCCTGAGTTACCCGCCTGGACACCATAGCACAATAAGCATGGGCCCTGCTCAGCTGTACACTGTTGTTGTGAGCATTACAAATACCTTGCGCCTTATCCTGCAGTATTTACACAGCCGATACAGGAGCCACCACGCAGAACAATGTGATACTACAAAGCAGCCCTGCAGGAAGACATAGAGTGGAGCAATTCACAGTTGCTGGTGACAGTCACGCATCACCTTGAAATGGCTGAGCGCCATTTCTGGGCCTGGGAAACAAGCACTGATTGGTGGGACCGCATTATTATGAAGCTATGGGATGACGAGCAGAGGCTGCAGAACTTTTGAATGTGTAAGGCCACTTTCCAGGAACACTGTGAAGAGCTTTCCCCAGCCCTGAAGCGCAGCAATACTAAAATGAGCGCTGCTCTGACAGTGGAGAAGTGAGTGGCGATAGCGCTGTGGAAGTTTGTGACGCCAGACTGCTCCCGGTCAGTGGGGCATCAATTTGGAGTGGAAAGAGAACAGGAGTACTTGTGGCAGCTTAGAGACTAACAAATGTATTTGAGCATAAGCTTTCGTGGGCTACAGCCACTTCTTCGGATGCATAGAATGGAACATATATTGAGGAGATATATATACACACATACAGAGAGCATGAAAAGGTGCGAGTTGTCTTACCAACTCTGAGAGGCCAATTAAGTAAGAGTTTTTCTCTTACTTAATTGGCCTCTCAGAGTTGGTAAGACAACTCCCACCTTTTCATGCTCTCTGTATGTGTATATATATCTCCTCAATATATGTTCCATTCTATGCATCCAAAGAAATGGGCTGTAGCCCATGAAAGCTTATGTTCAAATACATTTGTCTCTAAGGTGCCACAAGTACTCCTGTTCTTTTTGCGGATACAGACTAACACGGCTGCTACTCTGAAATTTGGAGTGGGTAGATCTACCATGGGATCTGTTGTGATCCAAGTTTTCAGGGGCATTAACAGACTTCTGCTAAGAAGGGTAGTGACTCTGGGCAACGTGCAGGACATAGTGGATGGTCTTGCCACGATGGGGTTCCCTAACTATGGTGAGGTGATAGACGGAACATGTATCCCTCTCTTTGCATCAGACCATCTTGCCAAAGAGTACATACCAAAAGGGGTACCTCTCAATGGTGTTGCAAATGCTGGGGGATCACAGGGGCCATTTCACAGACAACAACAGGGGATGGTTGGGAAAGGTGCATGATGCGTGCATCTTTAGGAACACAGGTCTGTTCAGAAAACTGCAAGCAGGGACTTTCTTTCTCAACTGCAAAATAACCATTGGTGATGTTGAAATGCCAATCATGATCCTAGGAGACCCAGCCTACTCCTTGCTCCCATGGCTCATGAAGCCATACACAGGCAGCCTGGACAGCTGTAAGGACCAGTTAAACCATAGGCTGAGCAAGGGCAGAATGGTAGTGGAATGTGCCTTTGGATGTTTAAAAGGTTGCTGGTGCTGTTGGCTTACTAGGTTAGACCTCAATGAAAGCAATGTCCCCGTTGTTATCGCTGCCTGCTGTGTGCTTCATAATATCTATGAAACAAAGGGAGAAAAGTTTCCGCAGGGGCAGGGGGTTGAGGCAGATCGCTTGGCAGCCAATTTTGATCAGCCAGACACCAGGGCAATAAGAAGAGCACATCGAGGGGCTCTGTGTTTCTGTGAGGCTTTGAAAACCAGTTTCAGCAATAAGCCAGAGTAATGTGATACTTATCTGTGTTGTTCCTTACCAAACTGTCCCCTCCATTGCATTTTCTCCCCTGTAAACTCCACCCCCATCAATCACCGTGTGTTGAATGAATAAAGAGCCATTTCTCCTCAATCCATTAAGTTTTATTATGCACACAAACACACAGAGACAGCAAAGATAACCTGAGCTGATAACACTGTGGGGGGAGAAACAAAGAAGCTTGCTTACAGATGCACTGCAATAACAATCCAAGGTGTGGGAATGGGCGCCTTCTTGTCCTTGTACCCTCCCCTAGTTCTGAGTGCAAGGGATAACGAACTCCGCTTCCCCCCCCCCATAGGACATAGGCGCTGACTCCGTGGGTGCTCCGGGGCTGGAACACCCACGTGGAAAAATTAGTGGGTGCTCTGCACCCACTGGCAGCCAAGCTCCCCCCTCCTCACCTTCTTCTCTCTCCCTGAGCACGCCACGTCCCCGCTCCTCCCCCTCCCTCCCAGCGCTTCCCAGCCCCCTGCTGCCTAACAGCTGTTTAGCGGTGCTTAGGACTTTCCGGGAGGGAGGGGGAGGAGCGGTGATACAGCACGCTCAGGGGAGGAGGCGGAGAAGAGGCAGGGCAGGGATGGGGACTTGGGGGAAGGGGGTGGAATGGGGGTAGGAAGGGGTGGGGCTGGTGTGGGAAAAGGTGGGGTGGGGCAGGGACTTTGGAGAAGGGGTGGAATGGCGGTGGGGTGAGGGCGGTGCAGGGGCGGGAAGTGGCGGGGCCAGGGGCAGGGCCAGGGGTGAGGGGGGGGTCGAGCACCCACCGTGCAGAGGGGAAGTCGGTGCCTATGCCATAGGATGTTTGGGGGAGAAGGATGTAGAAGTGGGCGATGATGGCATCAGGTTCAGCATATGCCGCGAGGGACTCTAACGTCCAGCTGCCTTTCTTGAACCTCAACCAGATGCCTCAACATGTCTGATTCCTCCTTCATAATCCTCAGCATCTCTCCCTGCATGGCACGCTCTTGTTCCCTGCAGACTCTCCTGTCCATGTCCAGGTTCTTGGACAGTGTAATCCTCCATGATCTAAGCTCCGTCTTGTCACTCTCGGAGGCACGCATTAACTCATTGAACATGTACTCCTGAGTCTTCTTTTTCCGCCTTCTACTCTGGGAAAGTCTCTGATTTCAGCTGCAAAGAATACAAAGCAGAAGGATAGTATTGACAGTGCATACATTGTTTCTGGTGCAAGGTTAATTTTTATATATATATATATATATAAAAACATCCCTCAGTACACTTCACTGCAAGCCACAACCTATTGCAAGAGTCAGTTTGCTGATCCAGCCATGGTGGGTAAGGCCACGAGGCATGGGCAAGAGGTCTTGTGCTGCTGCTTTTGTAAAGACATCCTTGGGATCACAGGTTGGAACTTGAGAAAAGCCCCCTTTCCCCTAGCAACCTGGATGGTGCTTGAGGACAGGCACCAGTGTAAAGCCCCTCAAATGGTTTGTTTTTTACAAATGCAGCACTGGGTCAGGGGGAAGGGAGACAAACAGGACCCCCCCCCTTTTTTTGTGTGTGTGTGCAATGCTGCTTGCAATACACGGTGATCCCTTCCAACCACAACCATGGCACATTTGGGAAACCATGGTTGTGTGACCCAGATTTCACCAAACAGGGGCGGATTACATGTTGAATTGTTTGTGGTTTAAAGACTAGCATTGAAAACTGCCCGTGTTTCCCCTAGGTGACCCTATGCGATATCACTCTCCAGTGGGTAACAGAGGCAGCAAGCAAGCAGATGCTGCAAGCGTCTGGGTACAGACCTGGTCCTTATGCTGCAATGCTGTGTGTTGCAATGATGCCAGGAGAATTAACACTGGAGTGGCGCGGGAAAGTGTCCTACAGCGATGGATGAAATATGAAAGGATTGCAGAGTACCTCCATGAAAGCTTCCTAGAGATCTCCATGGAGGATTCCTGGGCCACCCCTGTGCACATAAACTGTCTTTTTTGGAGAGTACCCTCTGCATAGCTGAAGTGGCCACCGATACCCACTACACTACTTTTTTGTTCAGATGAAACATAAAAAATAATAGCACGTAACCACTACACTTTGGAAATGTATACTCACCAGAGGTGCCTTCCCCAGCATCACAATGCCGCCAACTGGTCCTGTGAAGGGATGGGCTCCAGGGTTAAAAACAGTTCTTGGCTGTTGGGGAGAATGGATCATCCATTTGCCTGCCTCGCATTCTCCTCCTCCTCTTCAACAACATCCTCCTTGTTGTTGCTCGAGGTTGCCCGGGGCTCCTGGGAGGCATCCACAGAGCATTTTGGAGTGGTGGTGGGGTTGCTGCCAAGAATCACATGCAGCTCCTCATAAAAGTGGCATGTCTGTGGGGCAGAACTAGAATGATTGTTCGCCTCCCTTGTTTTCTGGTACGCTTGCCAAAGCTCCTTTATTTTCACATGACACTGCTGCATGTCCCTGGTGCAGCCCTTCTCCCCCCATACACCATGTGATCGTGGTATAGATGTCAAAGTTTATTCTGCTGGATCAGAGCTCTGCCTGCACAAACTCTTCTTCCCACACAGCAATAAGATCCATCACCTCCTGTGTACTCCATGCTGGAGCACGTTTGCAGCCTTGAATCTCCATGATCAACTGTGCTGGCAAGCTCTCATCGCTGATCAAACAGGAAATGAAAATTCAAAAGTTCCCGGGGCTTAACAGGGGAGGGGCTGTTTACTGTGTACCTGGCTGATGTGCAGTAGAGTTGAAAGTACTCTCCAGAGTGGTCACAGCAGAGCACTGTGGGACACATCTTTGAGGCCAATTCATTCAAATTACACAACAGAGTGTCTACACTATCCCCATGTTGACCTGTGGATGTCGATTCAAGTGCTATGTCTTCGTGGAGGTGGAGGACAGAAGTTGAATTTACTGGCCACTTAGGTCGGCGGAAGGGACTTGGTAGTGTAGACACATACATTATTAGATCAACTTAACGCAGCTTATGACGACCTAAATTTGTAGTGTAAACCAGGCCTCAGAGATTTCCTAAATTCTGTAGGAAAATACAACATAACCTAGGGTGTCTGCAGAGGAAGAGAGTTCCTGCAATGTCTGAGACCAAAGGAATTTCTAAACCAAAGGAATTTGAATTAAGCCATGGTCAGCATTAATTCTTGCATGTATTTTCCTATGGGCTTCCAAGGAGATGCTGTTGATGGAAGGATCTGATCAGTTCCACACATTCCCTTTCTAGCTATGCCCCTCCAAAATTTATACAGACGGATTTCCATAAAGTTGGATGGAAGAGAGATACTGCCACTTAGGATCAGCTGCCTTCTTTCTGGATAGATCTTGTGGGTTTCCTACTCTTTTAATCCCTTCCAAGGATAAATTCAGAGGGTATCATCTAGAGCATAGTCTCAAGAAGCAAGCAGAAGGGATAGCATGGACAAATGTTGTCTGTTTGGCTTACCCCAACACTGATTTCAGTGTCCTAATATAGCATCAGAAAAGTGCATCCTAGGCAGTGATTGCTAGCTAGTGCACCTTCAGCTCTGTCCTACATTATAGATTAAAAAAAAAATGAAGCACTTGAAATATCTTCAAAATAGCAAAGAACATCTATGGTCACTGTCATTGAGTTAAATCTCAAATGATATTTTGAACTGCAACTGGAAAACAACCCGTCAAAACAGCTCCAAAGGCAGCGAAGTCCAACGCATCAGATATCTCCTTATTATGTGCTCCAATGACTCCTGGAATAACAGAGTCAGTAGGTACAGTAGGTACAAGAACAGGCAAAATAGAATTTGTTTGAACTCTTTCCATTAGTAATTGACAGTCAGTTCTGTTGCCTTATCTGTCCACTTGCAACGCTCTTCAGAAAGATGACTTTTTGTTAGGCGCTGTGACTTGGAAGATTTAAAAAACAGTTTTATAGTAATACAGTTGGAGGCATAGCTTAACACAAGATGTATCACTTTATATAGAATAAGAAAACTGTTTGAAAGTGGAAAAAACATTAACAACATGACTCAAGTAGTATTCTAAGGATGAATCAAACCTATTTTCCCATAGGTGTGACAGACCCAGACCAGTGGGGTACAGGAGTCTGGTAGAGGGCAAATATACTGGTCACTGGATGAGTAGTTTTCTGTTCCCTGAGTGACCAGACCTATTGGGATCCAGGAAGTGGGCGGGCAAAGCTAAAGGATCCCCCCCAGCCTAAGGGGGGGTCCACAGGACCTGGAGACCAAAAAATTACAGGGGACAACTAATAAAAGAACAAGGACAGGAGTGAGGTCAAAGGGTCAAACGAAGTGAACCAGATGGGGAAACCGAGCAGAGAACCCTGGACAGCGCCCACTGCTCCTCGAAGGCGTCAAGGGAGCCAGTGGACGCCGCCCAGAGGAACTCTGCCCGGATACGTGAAAGAACGGAGGACCTGAAATATGCCCCACAGTCACAGGAAACTCCATCGGCCAACCTCCTCACTCTGGTTTTATAGATGGCCAGTTTCGCTAGGGCCAGAAGGAGGTTGACCAGGAGGTCCCGCGACTTTGTGGGGCGACAGATAGGGAGTGCATAAATAAAAAGGTGAGGAGAAAAGTGCAACCAAAATCTTAACAAACTATCCGTGAGGAGCCGGAATAGGGGCTGCAGCCTGGCGCACTCCAGGTAAACATGCGCCAGGGTCTCCCTCACGCCGCAAAAGGGGCAGGTGTCTGGGATAGGGGTAAACCGCATCAAGTACACGCCCGTGCTCACGGCTCCGTGAAGGAGCCGCCAACTGATGTCCCCGATGGGCTTCGGGATCAGAGCAGAATAAAGGCTGGCCCACCGGGGCTCCTCACCCTCCAGAGGTGGCAGAAGGTCCCGCCACTTCGTATTGGGGCGGGACGCGAGGGTGAGGACATGAAGAACATGGAGCACGAGCGTGTATAGATGTTTCCTTGGCGCGGTGCGGAACAGAACCGGCTGCAGATGGTGCAGCCGGCTCATGGCAAATGGATGGGGAGGGGGCTGGTTGGGTCCATTGGGCAGGGGCCCGATGAAAAAGTCTGGAGGGCTCGGAGTGGAGGGTGGGCGGGGCGTGCCCTCTCGCAGGACCCGGTCGAGATAGTCCCGAGCAGGGGGCGGCAAAGCGGCCCTCACCTCCTGAAGTACGCGCCGGGGAGTTCGAGGTCTGGAGAGCCCCATGCGCTGAGCGAGCATCAGGGGATCCAGCCAGTCTCCCCGGTCGTAGTCCAGGAGGTCTCCGACTTTGGTGACTTCTGCCAGGACCAACCTCTGGCGCACCATGGGGGACTCCGCCACCTGCACACGAAGCTGGGGGTTGTGTAGCAGGGGCTCCACGAGGAGATCTGCCCCCACGGTGGCCGCCACGGACCTGGTCACTGAAAACAGTTTCCAGGTCCGGAGGAGGTCCTGGTAGAAGACCGGCAGCTCGGAGAGGCCTCGCGGAAGACCTAGGAGCTGCCGGTCATATCGGAGCCCTCGGAAGCGGCGCAGGAAGGCGTGCGCCAATATGCTCCATGCCGGACTACCTGCACCATAAAGGAGCCTCTGCAGGGCCTGGAGGCGGAAGACATGGACCTGAGCGTGCAGACACTTCAGGCCCTGCCCTCCCTCCTCCAGGGGTAGATGGAGAACCCCCGCAGAGACCCAGTGCAGTCCTGACCAAAAGAACTCTAGAATCAATGTCCGGAGGGTGGTCAGGAAGCCCGGGGCCGGGACCAGGGTGTTGAGCCGGTACCAGAGCATGGACAGGACTAGTTGATTGAGCACCAGTGCTCTCCCTCGAAGGGAGAGACACCGGAGCAGTCCTGTCCATTTCCGGAGCCGCTCCGACACCCTGCCTTCTAAACCTAGCCAGTTCTCCGGTGGAGACGGATGCGTGGCAGAAAGGTAAACGCTGAGATAGAGCAGCGGACCCGCGCTCCACCGGATGGCCTGAAGCGCGGGTGGGAGGGAGCTCGCCTGCCACCCGTCCCCTACCACCAGGCCAGAGCTCTTGACCCAGTTGACCCGGGCGGAGGAGGCCGCCGAATAGATGGTCTGGCAAGCCTCCACCCGCACCAAGTCGCCCGGGTCCTGGACCACGAGGAGCACGTCGTCGGCGTACACCGACAGGACCAGCCGCAGCTCCGGCTCCCGCAGCACCAACCCTGCCAACCTCCTACGGAGGAGACAGAGGAAGGGCTCGATCGCCAGAGCATACAGCTGGCCCGAGAGGGGGCACCCTTGACGTACTCCTCGCCCGAAGCTGACCGGTTCGGTCAGGGTCCAGTTGAGCCTGACCAAACACTCTGCGGAGGCGTACAGCACCTGGAGAAAACCCACAAACTGGGGCCCGAAGCCAAACGCTCGCAGAGTGCCCAGGAGATACCCGTGGTCCACCCTGTCGAACGCCTTCTCCTGATCCAGGGACAGGAGGGCGAACGACAGACCATCCCTACACCCGAGTTCCAAGAGGTCCCGGACCAGATACAAGTTGTCGAAGATGGTGCGGCCCGGGACGGTGTAGGTCTGGTCTGGGTGGATCACGTCCGCCAGCACGGACCCTAGCCGCAGCGAGATGGCCTTCGCTACAATTTTATAGTCCGTGCTGAGGAGCGAGATGGGACGCCAATTCCGTAAATCGCGGAGGTCCCCCTTCTTCGGCAATAAGGCGAGCACGGCTCGCCTGCACGAAAGAGGGAGGACCCCGCCCTGCAAGGACTCGGCCCAGACGGTGACAAGGTCCAGGCCGAGGACGTCCCAAAACATGCGGTAGAACTCCACTGTCAGCCCGTCCATGCCCGGAGATTTATTGGTGGGCATGCGGCGGAGGGCTTCCGAGAACTCGGCCAGAGTGAGAGGCAGCTCCAGCCGGTCTCGGTCGCCCGCGCTGACCGTCGGGAGTTCATCCCAGAGCATTCTGCAAGCATTAGGATCGGTCGGATCCGGGGAGAAAAGGCCTGCGTAGAAGGCCCTGGCCCTCCCGCACATTTCCGCCGGATCCGTGAGGGGGGTGCCGTCCTCTGCTAGAAGGCAGGTGACGTGCTTCTTGGCCCCCCTCTTTTTCTCCAGGGCGTAGAAGAAGCGGGAACCGCGATCCATCTCCCGAAGGAGGCGGATGCGGGATCGAACAAAGGCACCTCGGGCCCGATGATCCTCGAGGGTCCGGAGCTCTTCCCGCTTCTCCCGGCACGCTCCGCAGAGGGATGGATCACCGGGGCTGGCGGCCAGACGCCTCTCCAGCTCTAAGACCTCCCGTTCCAACTGCCCTATCGCCGCATCCCTCCGTCGGCTGGCGCCCCGGGTGTAGTCACGGCAGAAGAGCCGGGCGCGCACCTTCCCCAGGTCCCACCACCGCCGCGCCGAGGGAAAGGCACGCCGCTGCCCTCGCCAGGCCAGCCAGAACTCCCGGAAGGACGCCACGAAGCCCACATCCTCCAACAAGCTATTATTAAAGTGCCAATAGGCCGGCCCCGGCCTCTCCGCGCAGAGAGAGGCTGTCACGGTGGCTAGATGGTGATCTGAAAAAGGGGCCGGCCGGACGCTGGAGGAGTGGGCCCAGGAAAGATGGAAGCGTGACATATAGATGCGGTCCAACCGGGAGTGGTACGACCGATGGACCTCCACCCGGACAAAAGTGAATGTAGAAACATCATCCGGGTGGTGGTCGCGCCAGACGTCCACCAGGGAGTGATGTTCGACGATCTCCCGGAGGACATCCGCGGCGGCCGGGTGCTGCTCGGTCCCCGAGCGGTCCCGTTCCTCAAGGGTGGCGTTAAAGTCCCCGCCCAGGACCAGGCACTCGCGAGGATCCAAGGTGCCGAGGAAGGCGGACGCCTGCTGATAAAAACACAACCTCTCCGGGCCCAATGTCGGGGCGTAAACGTTGACGAGATTAACCACAAGCCCCTCCATGCGGACCCGGAGGTGTAGCAGGCGGCCTGGCACAGCCTCGGCGACCCCCAGCACCTCGGGCCGTAGGTCGGGGGAGAACAGGGTCGCCACTCCAGCCGTACAAACTGTGAGGTGGCTAAAATAGACCCTGTCCCCCCATTCCAGCCGCCAGCTAGCTTCAGAGGCCGGATCCGTATGGGTCTCCTGCAGGAAAATCACAGAGTACCCCCCCGCTCGAAGGAAGGAGAGCACCTGGCTCCTGCGGAGACCCATCCTACAGCCCCGGGTGTTCAATGTTGCAAAGATGATCGGTGCCATGAGGAGGGCTGGGGGGGATCCTCGCCGGCAGAGATGCTCACGGCCTCCGTCGGGCCGTGCAACAATCCGTGACCTACCCCGTGGGCGATTAAGGAGTCACGGAAGAGGCGGACCCGTTGGTAGGCCGCGGCGGCCTGCCTCCCGGTCCTCTTACCCTCCCCCATGAGGGCCCTCGCGGCCCGGAGGATCTGATGAAAATCCCCCCATCGCTGGAGTGCAAGCTGTACCTTGTTGCGGGAGCCACGGACGTCCTCAAGGAACTCTCGTAGCTCCTCTCTCAGCGTATGGGGGGGTGGGGTTACCGATCTATGGCTATCCCCCAGCGGGGCCCCTGTCACAGCCCCGTGGCCCACCGAGATGGGCAAGCAGGGGGCAGACCCTCGACGTGGCGTCCGATGGGCTGGCGCCACGTGGCCCGCCTCAGACCCTGGCTCAATGGGGGGCGGCGGAGGGAAAATAGCAGCCCCTGGTGGGTCGGGACAAGGAAAAACAAAGGCCGCTCCTTGGGGGTCGTCCTCTGGGATATGGAAGGAGACAGCCCCAGGGGCGGCAATAGCATCACAGGAAGTGGATGGGATAGAGACTGGGTCGGTGTCAGGGGCAGGGTCGGAGTCAGGAATAGGGACAGGGGAAGGGGCGATAGTGGGATCGGGGGCCCCAGCAGCCAGGCTCCTGGGTGGGGGGGGTGGCACTCCGCAAATGGGCTCAGGGATTTGCGGGGAGGGAGGTGGGCCCTCCGTGATGCCGGGCTCGTGCTCCAAGGCAGATGGCAAGGCCACGGCATCCATGGATGGAGAATCAATGACGGGGCCCCCACCCAGGAAGGAGGTCGGCTGCCCCTCAGCCACGAGGGAGTCCCCTGGCGACTCGGGTCCCGGTTGCATGGCACTGGCCGTTGCCTCAAGAGGCTCGGCGGCCGCTAGCGGGGTGCCATCTGCAGCCGGGTAGGTGGAAGAGTCCAGGGGCTCCTCGGAGGCGGGAGCGGAAGCAGTGGGTAAGGGGACAGAACATGGGGAAAGGGAGGCTGAGGCAAGGTCGCTAAGATCGAGGCCCTCTGGCAGAGGGTCGTCCTCCTCCTGGGTAACCGGGGTCAGACCCAGGGCCTCGATCTCCTCATAAATGGAAGGGAGATCACCTTCCACCACCCCAGGGCTCTCCCCGCCTGCACCCGAAGTGACGCTCGCCTTGGTGCATGCAGGGGCTTCAGATTGTAAGGGGGCGAGAGGGGCTCCATCCGGGGCTTCCATAGGAAGGGACACCGGAGGAGGGGTAGTGCTTTCCTCCGATGCTGCCACGTCTTCCCTAGCCGGTAATGGTGGACAAAACCCACCCGGGGGCAAAGCAGAAGGCTCAGCATCGGTGCCCCCCTTCCTGGTCTTCCGGGGGGCTACCGCATCAGATGGGAGGAGCGGAGCTCGAGCCTTCCGCTTGCCCCGCTTCCCCTGTACTAAGGACCAGCCCTCCATGGCATCATCTGGGGGCTGGCTAACAGGTGATGGGTCAGGGAGCAAGGGCGAAGGCTTAGGGACTCGGGGAGGTAATGGTGGGGTAGCATGTAGGAGAGAGGATACTCCCTGGGGCATGCCCTTTTCTATGCCCGGCGGTATCCCTACCTCACCCTCCTCCACAGGCCCCGCCAGATCGCAGGAGGCAGAGGCGGGGCCCTCCCGCTCGTCTAGGCGCACTGGGGGAGATACCCCTTGGGCCCGAGCGGGAGCATTGGTGGACCGGAAAGGAGGAGGGGCGGCTTCGGGCGCCGGGCAGCTAGGGGTGCCGGCGATGACGGGGCCGGCGCCCTGCCGGGGCTCGGGGGTCCCGGATGCCCCTCCGTGCCGGGCCAAGGGGCAGTCCCTCCGGACGTGTCCCATCGCCCGGCAGAGGTAGCACCGGGCCTCCCCCGTTGAATAATGCACCCGGTAGCGGGCCCCCTGGTAGGGGACCAAGAAGGACCCCTCGAGCGCCTCACCGTCATGTGCCGCCGGCAGCAGTTGTAACTGTACCTGCCGGCGGAACAAGAGGACATGACGGAGGGTGGGGTCTTTGCAGCCCAATGGGAGAGGGCTGACCACAGAGATCGGCCTCCCCAGGGTAGAGAGGGCAGGTAACAGGGCGGCATTTGGAAGGAAGGGAGGGACAGAAGTCAGGACCAGTCGGGCGCCCAGGTCTTCTAGCGGCTCCAGGGGGACGTACACGCCCCCCACCGCCAGGCCCTTCTCCACTGCCTCCTGGGCGGCGGCCTCCGATGCTAGGAAGAAGACGACCTTTCCGTACATCTTGGAGGCCGCCACAATGGCCGTGGGCCCCACCACCCTCGCCAATGCCCGCACGTAGGTCTCCACGTGGGGCGAGGCGGGGTACCAGGAGGCAACGGACGCCGTGCTTCCTGGTCAAGGTGGGGAAGGGGCCCCGGCCGCTATAGATGGTAGCAGAGGCGGTGGATGGGGGAGATGACGTAGCGGCAGGCGGGGGGGCCGCCGCCACCTGGGCGTATGCCCTGGGGGCCGGGGGAGGGACACCCACAGAGCTGGTGGAGGGAACAGCAGGGAGGGACGCCGTGGCCGGTTGCAGGGCCGCGGCAGTGGGGGCACCCCCTGCCATGGAGGGCCTGGCTTTTTTAGCGGGGCCTTTACCCTTCTTTGTGCCCTGGCCCTTCCTGCCGGTTGGAGGGACTCCCCCAGAGTCAGAGGGGGCGAGGGACGTGGCAGCAGCGGAGGTCACCTCGTTACCCACCGCCGCCGGTGTTCCAGCAGGGGTGGTAGTAGGTGGCTCGGCAGCGGCGGTTGAGGTAGAGGCTAGGGGGGACGATGGTGGGGCGGGTGGAGGAGGGGCAGCAGGGTCTTCCCAAGGGGTCTCACTCTCCTCGTCCCCTGCCATAATGAGGACGGGGGGAGAGCAAACACTGGAGGGGGGGTAGGGAAGGGGGAAGCAGGTCGACCACTCCTCCCCGCTAGGCTGTAGGCAGGGGAGGAGGGTGCCAAAAAAAAAAAAAAAAAAAAAAAAAAAAAAAAAAAAGGAGGGGGTGGATGGGGGGGGGGGCTATCAAGGGCTAGGGGTCAGTCACCGACTCAGGGAAGGTTTCCGGCTCCTCTTGTTGCACCAAGGAAGGGAGGATATAACAGCATTGGGGGGTGCAGTGAGACAGAGCAAACTAAAACGGGGAGGGGTACAAGCGCATAGGAGGGGACATGGGCACACGAGGGGAGGGGCTAATCAGGGCAAGGGGACCGCAGGGGGAAGGGAGCAACCAGGCGGGAAATGGGGCAGAGGAACACGGGGCTAGCTTCAGAGGCTGGGGTGGGTCAAACAAAGGCTGCAGAGGGAAAGGGCGGGGCAGGCAAACAAACTGGAGCTAGCGAGGGGCTGGGGCAAGGGGGAGGGGCAAAAGGCAGTAAGGGGCAAATGGGTAGGTAACAGGGGCAAAGCTGGGGGCTTGCTGTAGGGGGGAGGGGGTCAGTCCAAAGGAGGGGGGGGGCACGTGCACCTACGTGCGCTTGCAACAAAAAAGAAAGTCCTTGTAAGCTGGCTGCTGTATCAGGCCCAATGGTGGCAACAGGGCGTGGTAAGCCTTGGGGAGCAGCTAAGTCCCAGAGGCAGGAGCTAGAGGGAGATGGTGAGTAGCCAGTGGGGGTGGTGGAGGGGGCAATGATGATGGTGGTGGTGGCGGTTGGGGGGGGGGGGGGGGACACAGATGGACCAGGGGGCAGGCTCCACACCACACCCCCTGTGTCTCCACAAACACAGTCTAGATCCCCACCACAAGAGCACAGTTCAAAAGTTACTCAGTCTGGGAGGGCCCCCTCCACGGTGGTCTGTGGAATTCCTACGCGCTCCCCCACTGGCAGATGGTCCTCTTCTTCTCCTCAGGGCTCCAGCAGCAAACGCAGCAGGTCCAGGCGGCAGTCTGGTGGCCAGCAGGAAGAACCCCTCTCAGGTGGAGGTGGTGGTGGCAACCTCAGCAGCAGGAGCAATGGTTGGGGTCTCTCTCTCCTCTGGGGAGTGGGCCAGCAGGCCCCCCCCAAGGGGCTGTAGCTGGAGCAGCAGCAACCAAGGATGTGGGTGGGTCTAGCAGTCAGCCAGCAAGCAGGTAGCAGAGAAAGAGGAGGAGCAGCCCCCTCCCTCCCTCCCTCCCTCCAGGCCAGAGGGCTACAGGAGAGTGATCTATTAATCCCAGGTCAGACAGGGTTTCTGTTCCCTGAGTGACCAGAGCAGGGGCTGTACTAGAGGAATCAGGAACCTGCTAGAACCAGTTAAGGCAGGCAGGCTAATTAGGACACCTGGAGCCAATTAAGAAGAAGCTGCTAGAATCAATTAAGGGAGGCTAATCAGGGCACCTGGGTTTTAAAAGGCGCTCACTTCAGTTTGTGGTGGGAGTGTTAGGATCTGGGAGCAAGAGGCGCAAGGAGCTGAGAGTGAGAGGGTGTGCTGCTGGAGGACTGAGGAGCAGAAGCGTTATCAGACACCAGGAGGAAGGTCCTGTGGTGAGAATAAGGAAGGTGTTTGGAGGGGGCCATGGGGAAGTAGCCCAGGGAGTTGTAGCTGTCATGCAGCTGTTACAGGAGGCACTATAGACGGCTGCAGTCCACAGGGCCCTGGGCTGGAACCTGGAGTAGAGGGCGGGCCCGGGTTCCCCCCAAACCTCCCAATTGACCTGGACTGTGGGTTCTTCCAGAGGGGAAGGTCTCTGGGCTGTTCCCCAACCCACATGGTGAATCTCTGAGGCAAGAAAATCCACCAATAAGCGCAGGACCCACCAAGATAGAGGAGGAACTTTGTCACATAGGATAAAAAAAGACTCTGACTGCACTAGAGTTCAGGCTATGTAAAACAGAATAATAAACATGGTTCTTGCTAGGAATATGTCAACACATTTCTCTAGTCAATTTTAATAAAATCATTAAAAAGTGTGGCAACCAACAAGGCAACAGTGCAAAAAAGCAAGATATGGGTCAATGCTAAAGGTGACCCCACCAAACATCAAGTGGGATCTAAAGTCATAATCCACTCTCAGGCTCCCTACCACCCTTTCCTAAAGGCAAAGTGGTACAGTCCATGAGTAATTTTGCCCCTCTGTATCTTTGGTAAACCTGGAAAGTAAAAAGTAAAGATTGGTTCAAACAAGCCAACTCGAAGCTCACATAAGTAAATAAAGAAAGAAGCAAGAAATGGCTTCTTCCCTTTTTGTCTTGCAAATTTGCAACTGTGAAGTGGTGGAGGCTTACAACATTGTGTGTCTTAGTGTAGACAGTGCAGAGTTGGTCCTGAAGATTAAAACACTCCAATCAGTAATTCCCTGGTCCCAAGACCACTTCAAAAATGAAACAGACTCCAATTGTACAATAAAAATAAACAAAAAAAACATCTACAGAACACTGTCTAAGACATCCTGGGCCCCAACCTCAAGTACCTCTACCATAGAATCAGTTGAAACCATAGAGTCAGAAGGGACACTGTGGCAACCATACTGGGTGGCACAGGAGTTGGGGTCGCCCTATACAATTCTGCAGTCATTAAAAAATTAAACCTTAACATTAACTCACTAAACTCATTGATATATCTGTAAGTACTGTAATCTGTTGAATAATAATAATGGCTATCAGGCAATTGCATGCAGCATATATGGTGCCAAACTTGTTTTGCATCTGATGTAGGGAATAGAAGAGATAATACGGAAGGAGTGATCAGGTGAATCAGCACACTTACCTGTACCACACTAGTGGAAAAAAAGGATTTCATAACATTGGGGAAGAAAATTTGCAAGGCTAGAAGATCCTTGACCTTGGGCACCACATGAAATTAATAATTTGGCTGTGCTAATTATGGGTTCTGAAGAATTGGTATATGTTGAAAGTATGGGTACAATAGAGAATGGGACCTATAAACAGCATCATCCCACTGAAAATGGCAACACACGAAGATGAAATAAATACAGCCTGCTGAAAATGAATCAAGAACAGATGGTTCTGTGAGTGTGTGGCACAAATAAACCTGACCACAAAGGAGGGAGGTTGGGCCAGACTTGTCATTAAAGAGAGAGTGAAGGAAGTGATACTGCTTGGGGTCATCAGAGCTTTGGGATACCACAACTTTTATGTGGAGACAACACCACGCCAGGGGAGCCTGAATGGATTTTGTCCAAACCGAACCTCTGACTCAGATTGGGACATATGTCCTATGGCCATGTGTTCAGACTAAGGAGAATGTAACAGAAGATATGTGACAGACAACCCTGAATGAGAGTCACTGGTGAATAATCTCTTTGCACCCAGACCCCCATTTCCATTAATTGGGAATAGCGGAAAATAGAGCAACTGGTGCCCATTGCTCAACTAATAGCCAAGCAACAAGAAATTGAGGACAATACTGTTTGGAACATTTCATAGAATATCAGGGTGGAAGGGACCTCAGGAGGTCATCTAGTCCAACCGCTGCTTAAAGCAGGATCAATCCCCAGACAGATTTTTGCCCTGATCCCTAAATGGCCCCCTCAAGGATTGAACTCACAACCCTGGGTTTAGCAGGCCAAATGCTCAAACCACTAAGCTATCCCTCCTCCCCACTGAGCTATCCCTCCTCCCCAAGCAGTGAGACACTCCAGTGGACTGTACTAGAGGAGGTGAGCCTAATTTTAATGGTGGTTCAAATAATTACAACTACTGTGGTCTTGGGAATGTGATGCTGGGTAATAAACTTTAAAAGAAAAAGCACAGAAAGACAGGAACATAATGCAAATGAAACAAAAGCTAATATAAAAAGAAAGACAGGGGAATGTAGCTGGTGCCTGGCCTGAAACGAGTAATTAACACATGGGGGAGGCCTCATTCTTTTGAAGATAGGATTAGGGAGGTAAATGAATCATCTGGCTGAAAACAGAGCATGTGTGCTAAATAAAATAAATAAATAGGTCAGTAACCTAAAAAGACAGAATGTCTGAGCCACCTAAGATAAGAGGGAGAACACCCAGGAAACTATTTACTATGAACAAGATAACAATGGACAAAATAAGATAGGAATGTAGAGATGAGGTAAAGAGGAAGTAGAACCATGGACAGTGCATGGCCGGAGCATGCTGCACAGGGATTGGTTCCTGCAAAATAACCAATCCTAGTCAAAAATGTGTAATGCAATGTATAGTAAAGGCAATGAGATGTGAAATATATATTTAGGGAGAGGGCTGCTGTATAACTTTGAAGCTGTGATATACCCTGTATTCATGCCCCTGCGTTTGAGTCTGATCAACTCAGTGTAGCATTGCTGTATGTCAGATAAAGATACCTGCCTGACAAAGGCTGGAGTCAAACTGAATTTTGGAACTGAGGGGAAAGAGGTCTCGGACATAATGCCAACAGGCATTAACTATACCATATGCCATTTTACAAAGCCATGCCATAGACCTGTGTACCACTGCATTGTGCATAAACAATTTCCTCTATCACCAGTATGTGACAATGAGCCTTTCATGGCTAGCTTAGTTAAAGAGAACTTCAAAGATGGAGGGAAAAGCAGATATTCATAACCAGTGGCATATTATGGAGGCACACATGGTGACTCTATAGTTAAGGTGGAGTTTAATTTTGTATTTAAAGCAAAAATTCAACTTCTTTGTTATATAAGAAAAATAGCATTTCCTCCCCAAACATATGTACTTTAATACATAATGAATTTTCTGAGAATTTACAAGTAAATCTGTCAATTAAAAACTAGGTAATTTAAGAAATGTAGCATCTTTTTCAGTCTTTTCTTTGTCCCATATGATCCCATATGATCTCTTCAGACTTTCCGTATAGTTAAAATTAATTGAAATCTTGTGAAATAGGCTATATTTGGAGAGAATAGGTTGTAACTATGCTAATTATTAATGATTGTATCTAATTTTAATGATTATATAGGCTACAAAGAAGGTCAGCTCAACAGCTCAGGTGATCATTAAGTAGGCTATTGTGACATGAGTGTTAACTCAGCCAATCACCTCTTCGACAGCTAATTTGCATGTAATAATTCTATTAGTTGCAATGGCTCACTGATGCAAGAGAGACTACCCAAAATGAGGTAAGATACTTGGCCTATCTATCATTGCTCTTTAAAGGTTCTATGCAGCTAGCTGGGGTATCAGTGCTTGAAAAATTCTGCATGGAACTTGCATCATGAGCCGCAATGTGCATTGCACTAGCACTTCCATAGGGACTGAGGCAGGAGCAAAAGAGCTCTTAAAGTACATTGGGACTCAAGGACTAGATTCTCCGTGCCATGCTCATCCCTGCTTTCCCCTTCACATAGCACAGGTCTCCCTATCACAGCCCTGTAAGACAATAAACTGATCAATTAAATGCAAATTAAGGGCCTTGTTCATCAGTACGCTTGGACTGCTTTGGTGATGGAAAACAGCTGTAAACCCACCTTAACTGGCCAGTGCACGCTGGCTGCTTTGAACTGCTCCAGAGTGCTGGTGAATATGCCGATGAAAATTAACTTTTTAAAAAATGATTTAAGGTTGATACTACATATATTTAAATAATTATAAATACGGCCTGTAGTATTCACTTTGCCAAGGGGATGGACTGTGTGTTGGGGAGGGATAGCTCAGTGGTTTGAGCATTGGCCTGCTAAACCTAGGGTTGTGAGTTCAATCCTTGAGAGGGCCACTTAGGGATCTTGGGCAAAAATCAGTACTTGGTCCTGCCTAGTGAAGGCAGGGGGCTGAACTCGATGACCTTCCAGTTCTAGGAGATGGGATATCTCCATTTATTATTAGGGATGTGCCTTTTTGCCATCCTTGGGGAAAACTGCTCAAATTTGGCAAAGTTATAAGACTTTGAAAAAAAAACTTACTTTGCACATGCTCAGTAGAGACTAGATTTTTAGCAGCTAAATTCCTTGAATATTCCATCCTTACTGGGCATGCTACAGCCAGGGTCTGTGCAAATGCAGGTTGGTGATGCTGTGAGCTGTGCTAGATCTGGGTCTGGGTCCAAGCACTGACAACAGGGAGTATCTCTCTCCTGTGCTCTTACTGGCCCCCTGCTGGACACTGGCAGCATTGAGGTTTAGCCTCCCCATCCCCATGTGTATGTCTTTTAGTGAATTGTCAGGCTTCACTGATGATGCTGGATTGGCATTGGGTGGGTCAAACACCCCACCACCACCACTATTGACTTCAATGCCTTGGGTGTTAATATAAAATATTAGGGGCCAAACCTATTGATCAGTCCATGCTGATCTGGTAAATGGGGTCAGTGGGAGGAACACTTCCAGTGAAAATCTCTAGCAGAAAAGCAGCTGTAGGTAAGTTCTGGGACAACTGTATTTTTGCACATACCCCTTTTAATGGAGTGGTGAGGGATGTCTTGGGGTCCCGCTTCTTTCACATATAGCTTGACACACTTGAAAACTTTAATATGGTTTCATAGCTATGGGTGAGTCTAGAATAAATTTTCTGATAATTTATAAGTAAAATAGTTAATTAATTTGAGTTAAAATTAATTAAATATGGTCCCTTTAAAACATTTTCCACAGTATCTGACCTTTATTTTGTCCCAGATTATTTTAACAGAATAACGGCCACTTTAAATTTTGTATCTAGCACTGTAAACACATTTTGCTAAATACTCACAGAAATCTTAGCTTTAGGCTACATTTAAGGACTTATTTAGGTTTAATGGTATTTTGTTTATCACTAGTCTTCATAACTGAAAGTTTCTTTTTCAACAGGGCAAAAAAAAAATTTCTACTATAGATAATTTCATATAGAATTGCCCTCTTTCAGAATGGCTGCAATTTCTCATTTTTCTCAATGGGACTGAAGCCACAGGCTGCTCTTTACATGGATGACAGCTGACTCCACTTTCACTGGAAACAATGATAGGTAGTGGCCATTTTGAAAGAGGATAGTTCATGAATTTCCCTGAAGAATAAAGTTTTTATGCACCAGTCTTTGGGGAAGGATAATCTTTCAGCTATGAAATATTGTGGTAAAAAGAGACTATGAATCTTAAATACATATTTTCAAAATGCACCCTTTGAACCAAATCTGCTCAGAGAAGGCAGGTGGGCCAAGGTATATGTGTGTGAGGGAGGAATTGAAGCGAGGAAGAAAATGGGCTGGGCATCTGCAGGGGAGTGCGTAAATAGGGCTGGAGAGAGAGGAAAACTGGGTGTGTGCAAGTAAATGTAGGGTGCAAGAGGGAGGGAGAAATTCTGTGCTCGTGGGAAGGAGTCATCCAGGACAGGGGAAATTTGGAGTGTGGTGCACAAGGAATATAAGGAGGTGCAAGAGGCCAGGGGAATTTGGAGGACAAGAGATAGGAGGAAACTAGGGTATACATGCTGGCCTTTTTGTGTTGCTACAGTAATATAAAGCAGATGTAAACTCAACTTCACTGGCTAGTTCACCCTTGCTGTTCTGCACTGCTTTAGAACGGCATAATGCAGCTGGATCATACCAGTAAAATGGGCCATAGGTTTTTTTTTTTTTAATGATTGAAGTACGTACTTCATATAGTCATGTTATTCGAAATATTGCATGGGAACAGTCTCTTTGGATTTGTTGTTGGATGTTTATATATGAGAAACAAAAACAAAAACAAGCAAATATTAAGTTAAAATAGCATTAAGGTTGAGAGTACATATCTTTAATTTAGGGTAAAATAAATAACAGATCTTGCAATTACCCAGGAAATCCATATTTAAATTTCAAAGGAATCCAAATATTTTAAGATATGGAAATGCAGTTAGGATGCACAAATAACCTTAACTACTCTGTAGTGACGGCATGGTGCGGGGGAATTGAATGTGTCTTTAAAATTCAGTTTAATCTAATCTGGGTTCATATACACTAAAATTCCTTTAGTTATAATTATGTGGTTATTCTATGGTGTCCATTACATGGCATTATAAAGGTTGTTTGGGTGTTCCAACTATACATTTCCATACTTCAGCATGCTTGGAATTCTTTTAACTTGAATCTTATCTCTGAATTTCCCATGTTTACAGTGATAGATTTGGGGATAATTGCAACATCCCTAAAATGTATTTTACCCCCAAATTACTGACATTACTTAACATAGGTTTTTGTCTGGCAGTTCAAAATAGAGCTTTATTAGATTTCAAACAGAATAAGGAAAAAACGCAATTCCCAAGGCCTATCATATTCACAATATTTACAAATCAAAGAGCTGTAATACTGAAGCAATACTGAAAAAGGCTTTAAATATAGATAATCCATAACAGAATATATATTGTTTCGTACATGAGTTGCAAGGATCTGCAGTATCAAGTTGAAATCAATAAATTTAAATAATTTTATTATAGACTAAGAATCACCTTTTATGAAGAAATTAGAAAGATATTGGTGGGAGGAAAAATGTGTTGCATGGAGACAAAAATGGAGACAAAAATGTAGAGCAGATTGAACACTGAAGCTGCGGTGTTAGATGAAAAATCTTTTACAATACACCCCATAAGCAGTGATTAAATAAGGTGTTTGTGAAGGGGAGGGGTGAGTATTGAAAGGAACCTGAAGTTTCATGCATAATTTGGTGGCTTTATCTTAAAATGAAACACTTTAGAAGCAAATACACCATCAAATTAAAGATATTACCGAGGGCAACTACTTTGGGGAGTTCTATTGAAAAATGAATATTTATGAAAGCTAACACATGTTCCAAGTATCAGTTGCAGGTATAGAGCTGGGCAGAAACCTGATTTTGTGAGGAATTCTGCAATTTCAGGGAAAAAAAACAACAACAACTTTGAAATCGAATGAAATCAACAACAACAAAATTGTAATTTTCCTGTTATATGAAATTCTGGAAAAAAGTTTTGGTTTGATTAAAACATTTCATTTCAATAAAATTGAAAGAGTTTATTCCAGTTTTGACCTTTGTCAACATTAATTTTTATATTAAACTTTAAAAGTGTCTTTGAAAATAAAAACCCTAGTGTTCCATTCCAAAAATGTCAAAATAGGGTATTTCAACATTATGAAAACACTTCATTTTTTTTAAGTATTCTAAATTGATGTTTTAAAACCTTTTTGGTTTAAATTAAAACAGCATTTTTTGTTGAAAAGCCATTTTGATGAACATTTTCCAACTAGATTCTACAGTTAAATGTCCAGTTGGAAATCACTGGATGAAGAAAGATCCTCAGTATCAATATTGTGGTTTAACAAAACTTGGGAAATATTGGAGACAGAAAAACCACCTTACCCCAAACAAAAGATTTGGAAGGTGTTTTAAAAATCTATTACCTTTTATTAAATTCATAGAAAAATAGTTCCACAGTCAAGCCCACACACTTAATCCTCTGTGTGTGTGTGTGTGTCTACTAATTAACAAATAGAAATGTCTTAGTGAATGCTCCTCTTTTGGATTGGTATTGGTATGAAAAATACAACATTTAAAAAAATTACGTGGGACCATATTGTTCAATTGGATTCACATCATGGTTTTGTAAAACAGTTTCTAGTGCAGTTCTTCTGTGTCTAAAATGGCTGAGGAAACCATACTGGCAACTGGCAGACAAGAACTGTGTTTAAACATAGTTTGGACTTTAGAGAAGAAAAGGTTTAATACTGATGGGAGGATGTTCTTGTAATGAAAATTGTACATTAAACCACATCTTATATGTTAGATTGCAAGCTACTAGTGATATAGCTAAGTATTTGTGCAAAGTCCTTAAAAACAGCATTGTGCAAAAGAATCTGGGTGATCAGCATCAATGACAGAATAAGTCTGAATAATAAAATCTAAGGTTTCAGAGTAGCAGCACCTTGTTAGTCTCTAAGGTGCCACAAGTACTCCTGTTATTTTTTTAATAAAATCTAAGTCCTTCACAGTTGATAACAGTGAATAATAATAACAGTGGATAACTTGTACTCTGCCTCTGTCAGAGAACTAGTGCCAAAACGACAGAGAGAGAGAGAGAGAGAGGGAGTATGTATTGATAATGGAACATAGATAAAGAACATATATAATATGCTTGCAGATATATTAAGGTTCCACAAAACAACTGATCAATTTATTACGGAATTGCAATTTGTCTGTTTTTATTACTGGTATAATTATGTACATCTGGATTTCCCTCTGTCTATTGAAGTTTTTCTAAAGAACCTGTTATAGTACAGAAGTATCCAAATACTATTTAGTGCTTGCAGTACTGATAACTACTAGTTGCCTTTCTGAGTACATATTTAACTCTTTTAACACTACGTCAGACTCAGTGTATGAAAACAGTTCTTTGAAGGGACTATGAAAAACTTGAGATTGTTCTTGCAGGCCAGAAGATGAGTCCAAAGAAGAAAGCAGTGCTAATTATTAAAATGCATGTTATGAAGGAGCAACAGTGGTGGAACTCATACTTCCTGCTACAGATTCTAAAGTAATATAAATACTAATTCTAGATGACTGGTGAGTCATCCCATACCCATTCCATTTTGCTTAGAACTTTTAAAAAGGGAAGAAAGGGACCATAAAGGTTTTGAAATGAGACACAGTCATCTACAAAATAGCTGTTTAATGTGCCACACAAAAGAGTTATAAACTCCTCTTCTTAATTAAAACTAAATGATAACACTAAGACATTAAGCTATATCTTTTTATACTTTGGCTCAAGAGTTTAATAGAAGTAGCAAAATTCACTGCTGGCATAAGCAGGCTCGACTCCATTAAAATCAATGGAGTTGAGCCTGCTGACATTGTCAGTTAATTTGTCCCTTGAGCATTGCTCCTGAGCCCTTTAATGTCAGCATCTTCACACTAAAATTGTGCCTGAATCCAATCTCCCTCTCTTTTGAACTTTGGAGAGGTTCTAAATACAGCCCCAAGTCTGGATGCAAATTTAAGAATTGGGAACCAAAATTTAAGAACCAGAACCATGAATCCAAATACTCCAAATAAGGTTAAGTCCATTAATGGCTATTAGCCAGGATGCGTAAGGAACGGTGTCCCTAGCCGTTGGGGGAGAGAAAGGGGCAGGCATTTGCCACCCTGATTAGTTCTTATCCACAGTCCAGACCCTCTCCTGTGGATCACTTTGTCCCCAGAAGGTAGAATCATAGAATATCGGGGTTGGAAGAGACCTCAGAAGGTCATCTAGTCCAACCCCCTGCTCAAAGCAGGACCAATCCCCAACTAAATCATCCTAGCCAGGGCTTTGTCAAGCCTAACCTTAAAAACCTCTAAGGAAGGAGATTCTACCACCTCCCTAGGTAGCCCATTCTATAGGTAGTGACTGGCTTCCTTCCTTTGGACTGCCTCTCCTTCGCTCTCCCTCATAGCTTGTCTGTCAGTCCCCTTTTTGAGCAGATCCTTCATTTGGAGCACGCTTTTCAGCTGCTGTGGGGCAAGGCCATCTTGACCCAGTACTTCTCCTTCACTCCCTTAGTCTCTGTGTGGGATCTTTAAACCCCATCACAAGCACTTAAATCCCATTAACTTTAAGCACTTGTTTAAATGCTTTAATGAAATAGGGCTATACACACTGTATTTGTTTTTTAATTTTCAAGCTAAAAATCAGACAGGAAACTGGTTGGAGATCTGGAAAACGGAGTGAACAGTGAAGTGGCAAAGTTTGTAGATGACACAAAATTACTCAAGATAGTTAAGTCTAAAGTTGACTACAAACAGTTACAAAGGGATCTCACCACATTGGTGATTAGGCAACAGATTGGCAAGTGAAATTCAACATTGATAAATGCAAAATAATGCACATTGGAAAAAATAATCCCATCTACACATATATAATCAGGGGTTGGAAATTAGCTACTACCACTCAAGAAAGTGGAGTTACCTTGGATAGTTCTAGGAAAACTTCAGCTCAATTCATAGCAATGGTCAAAAAGGCTAATAATATATTAGGAACCATTAGGGAAGGAATAGAAAATAAGACAGAAAATATAATGCCACTATATAAATCCATGGTGTGTGCATACCTTGAATACAGTGTCCACCTCCAATTGTCTTATCTCTAAAAGGATATATTGGAACTGGAACAGGTTCAGAGAAAGGCAACAAAGATGATCAAGGGTATGGAATAGCTTTCATATGAGAAATATTAGGACTGTTCAGCTGAGAAAAGAGATAAAGGGGGATATGCTAGAAGTCTATAAAATAATCAATGGTGTGGGAAGAGTGAATAGAGAAGAGTTATTTACCCTTTCCCTGACAATACTAGAAGTAGGGTGTATAGACAGAATATTTAATACAAATAAGAGAAAGTACTTTTTCACACAATTCACAATTAACCTGTGAAACTCATTGCCATGGGAGGTTGTGAGACCCAAAAGTATAACTGGGTTAAAAAAAGAACTAGTTCATCCAATGGCTCTATTAGCCAAGATGATCATGGATGTATGAAGCCCTATACTTAGGGTGACCCTAAACCTCTGACCGCCAGAAAGGGAAGATGGGGATGGAACATTCCAACTGCCCTGTTCTGTACACTCCCCTGAAGCTTTGGTGATAGCCACTGTCAGAAACAGAATACTGGGTTAGATGGGCCATTGGCCTGATCCAGTATGGCAGTTTTTATGAGATGATAGGTACTAGATGCTCTCAGTTTCCATTGAGATAATTAGGAGTCAAGTTAACAAGTCCAGGAAAGCACACCAGACCAAAGAGCCCAGAATCAAGAACTGAGGGTCAGAGCCAGAATATCAGGTAGAAGCCAGGCACGGAAGCCAGGAGTAGACCAAGAAACACAGCTACAGGCATAGATCCTATTGAGCAACCAAAGACACAGCCCTGCAGCAGGGTTTAAAAATATGTCTGCTTCAGTCTTCAGCCAGTCAGGGGGCCAGGTTCATGAGCTGACTCAGCTGAGAACAATGAGCTGCATTTGGGTTCAGCTGTGGGTCCCTGACAAGCTGTGGGTCCCTGACATGCTCTATTTTCAACATACTATTTTGGTATTTGTTAACACACAGGGCCTGGGCCTGAGAAACTGAGCACCTCAATGCTGCTGAAATAATTGGTAATTGAAGATTCTGAGTACCTTAAAAAATGAGTCTTGAAATGACAAAATCTTCATAAAATTATAGCTGAATATCTACATTATTCCTATAGTCATCCTGGCCAGTAAATAAACATGCAGAAGTGCTATGAAAGAGCAATCCTTTGACAGATTATATAAAGGATTGCTGTTTTAAACCCAATACACATACCTGCCAAGACTCACACAATTTCCATGTGATCCTATGATAAGAGCTGCTAGAGAATGAGAGATTTTTATGAGGTATTTCAAGGTCCTTACTCATGCCAATTTATTTTTGAAAGAAAAGTATGTTGGTGCTGCACTTGAATCTTCAACAGGCTCAGAAAGTCCATCTATGTTGATGACATTCATGGGAGGCTGGCATTGCAGAAAGGGACTAAACTGCAACCTCAAATCTAAACACCCTCAGATTCTGAGGATAAAGAAAAAGGAGAGAGAAAATTTCAGATTCTTGGCCTGAACCAAGATCTGGAGTTTGTAATTCACACCCATCAAATGGTACTCAATAGAGCTGGTCCAAAAAATAATGAATTTGATGAACCAGTTTCCATAAAAAAATACAATGTTGTTTAAATCAAAATATTTTGCATGAACATGTTGATTTTGGTAATTTTTTTCAATGGAAAAAGTTGAAACCTTTCTTTTTGACAATGTCAAATTGTTTTGTTTCCTTCGTGTCATTTTTATTAATGTTGCTTTTACATTTATAGCACATTAATATTAATTTTAATATTAAATTATATTAAATATTATATTTCATGTAATCTATATATCAATCTATACTACATTTGATATTTTACCTATTTATTTTGGCATTATCAAAATGGCCATGAATCAAAAATGTTCAGAATTTTCATTTTGAAGGAAAATTTGAAATTTCAGCTTTTTGTTCCAAATCAGAGCAATCTTTTTTTCTTCCTTCAAAATGTTCAAATTTCCTGTGGAATGGAAATTCCAGCCCTGGTCAGCTCTAATACTCAAATCTTAAACATATTCTACAGCTCATTGAAAAATTAAGTTTTTTTCCTTATCTAGCAGGACATACTGACTTCTTAAGAGAAGCTACATGCCAGGTTTGGCCCAAACCCAAGGGAATTCTGGTGATTAAAGTCCAACAAGGATCATATAACAACAGGCTACAAGCAAGGTCTGCTGGGAAAGGGGGTAAGACTATACAAGCCAAGCCTTTTCTCAGTTAAAAGAGATTTAAGTTGTCTCTCTCTGGTGTGATAAAGGAAAGGTAGAACCTGGAATGGCTTTTCTAGTTCTAAAGACCTAGGAAGGGGACTGGAGAGGAAGCAATATGGTGAGTGGTAAGTTATTCAGTTGAATAGATGACTGTTTGTGAGCCCTGCAATGAGAGTGGCCCATGGTAAGAGAAGCCATGTAGGCTTAAAGCCTATGTGCATCCTTTCCTTGTTTAAGGATCCCAGGTTGGGATTTGTACAGAAGCTCTGCTTTGCTTCCCTTCATCAAGGGACCAATGTACACACTGGACAATTACTGTTCTAGCTAAGAAGTGAGCAGCGGCCCCCAGGAGCCGGCCAACAGGGCTGCTAACAGGGGAGTTTAAGTGGGAGTTTACAGGGGGAGGTGGAAGGGGAAGGAGGAGGGCGCGGTGGCCGGTGTGCTCTGTTTCCCCAGAGGCTGCAGGCAGAGACCATAGCGGCCATGAGCCAAGCAGCAGGGGACACAATGCAGATGGCAGCATGTAGCAGCTGTGGTATGTATATAGTCCTAGCAGGGGCACCTGATCAGAGGTATGTCTGTATGAAATGCCGCCTAATTGCCCTGTTAGAGGAAAAGGTCCGAGGGTTGGAGATGCAGGTAGAGACCCTGGTAGAGTTTAGAAGGGGGTTCGAGCAGCTAATGGAGCAAAGGCAAGGGGTGGCTGAAGGGGAATGCTCGGGGGTGCAGATGGAAGCGGGGGCTATGGTCTGTGAGGGGGGAACAGGAGAAGTGGAAGCATGTGACCGTGAGAAGCAGGCCAATGAAAAGGAGGGATAGTGAGGGGGAAATAGAACTCAGGAACAGGTTTGGGTGTTTGGCTAACGAGGAGGGGACGCAGCAGGTGGTAACTGATGGTGGGAGGCAGAGGAAGAAAAGAAGGGCAGCTAGTCCAATAGACAGGGGGGAGGAGTTGATGGAAACAGCATCAATACTCGGCCCCAGGAGGATACAGGATGGCAATAGGGGGACTATAAGGGAAAATAGAGACAGACAGGAGTTACGGCCGCAGGGAACAGGGGATAGATTAGTAGATTGCGCTGCCCCCAGGCAAAGGCAGGTTTATGTGATTGGGGACTCCTTACTGAGGAGATTAGACAGGCCTGTGACCAGGGCGGACCCAGAAAACAGAAGGGTGTGCTGTCTGCCGGGCGCTAAGATACGGGATGTGGACCTGCGGTTGAAAGGGATCCTAAAAGGAGCGGGTAAGAACCCCTTGATCGTCCTTCACGTAGGAACGAATGACACGGCTAGGTTCTCGCTAGAGAGAATCAAGGGAGATTATGCCAGGCTGGGGAAGACGCTTAAGGAAGTCGAGGCTCAGATTATCTTCAGTGGGATTCTGCCTGTTCCTAGAGAAGGACAGCAAAGGGCAGACAGAATTGTGAGGATAAATAGCTGGCTAAGGGAATGGTGCTATAAGGAGGGCTTTGGGATGTATGGCCACTGGGAGGCTTTCGGGGACAGACAGCTGTTCTCACGGGATGGACTTCACCTGAGTAGGGAAGGAAATAGACTTCTGGGAGGGAGGCTGGCTCATCTCATCAAAAGGGCTTTAAACTAGGAACTTGGGGGAGACGGTTGGGAGATGTCCAGTTAATCTCCACGCCAGATTCCAACACTGAAAAAGAGGGTGAAGAGATAAGCACAGATATAGGTAGGGGTAGGGAATTGGACATAAGAAGGAGGGGGCGGATGGACAGTACGGGGTCCGTACCAAATTGCATAACTAATGGGAGAAAGGATAGACAGCATACGGTAAGATGTTTATACACAAATGCGAGAAGCCTAGGTAACAAAATGGAGGAATTGGAGCTCCTGGTCCAAGAAATGAAACCTGATATCGTAGGAATAACCAAAACGTGGTGGAACTGTAGTCATGACTGGAGTACAGGTATGGAAGGGTATGTGCTGTTTAGGAATGACCGGAAAAAAGGTAAAGGTGGGGGTGTGGCATTGTATGTCAATAATGAGCTAAAATGTAAAGAAATAATAAGTGATGGAATGGATAAGACGGAGTCTGTATGGGCAATAATTACACTGCGTAAAAGAACTACTAGAGCCTCCCCTGAGATACTGCTTGGGGTGTGCTATAGACCGCCGGGATCTAGCCTGGATGCGGACAGAGAACTATTTAATGTTTTTAAGGAAGTAAAAACTAATAAGAGCTGTGTAATCATGGGGGACTTTAACTTCCCAGACATAGATTGGGGAACAAATGCTAGTAACAATAATAGGGCTCAGATGTTCCTAGACGTGCTAGCAGATGAATTCCTTCATCAAGTAGTAGCTGAACCGACGAGGGGGGATGCCATTTTAGATTTGGTGCTGGTGAGCAGTGAGGACCTCGTTGAGGAAATGGTTGTAGGGGACAACCTTGGCTCGAGTGACCATGAGCTAATTCGGTTTAAACTAAATGGAAGGATTAACACAAATAAAACTCTGACTAAGGTTTACGATTTCAAAAAGGCCAACTTTAATAAATTAAGGCAACTACTTAGGGAAGTGGATTGGGCTAACACACTTAGAGAGCTAAAGGCAGATGAGGCCTGGGATTATTTCAAGCTGAAGTTGCACGAGCTGTCCGAGGCCTGTATCCCGAGAAAGGGGAAATGGTTAGTAGGCAGGAGAATTAGACCTAGCTGGATGAGTGGGCGTCTCAAAGGGGCGATTAAGAAAAAACAGAAAGCGTACAAAGAATGCAAGAGGGGAGAGATCGGCAAGGAAACCTACCTTATTGAGGTCAGAGCATGTAGGGATGCAGTGAGAAAGGCCAAAAGCCGTGTAGAGTTGGACCTCGCGAGGGGAATTAAATCCAATAGTAAGAGGTTTTATAGCCATATAAATAGGAAGAAAACAAAGAAAGAGGAAGTGGGACCGCTGAAGCATGTAGATGGAGTGGAGATTAAGGATAATCTAGGCATGGCACAATATCTAAATGAATATTTTGCGTCGGTCTTTAATAAGGCTAATGAAGGGCTTAGGAATAGAGGGAGCAGCACAGAGGGGAATAAAGGAGGGGCGATTGCAATTACAGTATCAGAGGTGGTAGCCAAACTTGACCAGCTAAATGGGACTAAATCGGGCGGACCGGATGATCTTCATCCTAGAATATTGAAGGAGCTGGCACGAGAAATTGCAAGCCCCTTAGCGATGATTTTTAATGAATCTGTAAACTCGGGGGTGGTACTGTTGGACTGGAAAATAGCTAATGTGGTTCCTATTTTCAAGAAGGGGAAAAAAAGTGACCCGGGTAACTACAGGCCTGTTAGTTTAACTTCTGTAGTATGCAAGGTCTTGGAAAAAATTTTGAAGGAGAAAGTAGTTAAGGACCTTGAGGTGAATGGCAATTGGGACAAATTACAACATGGGTTTACGAAAGGCAGATCGTGCCAAACCAACCTGATCTCCTTCTTTGAGAAAGTAACAGACCTTCTAGATAAAGGAAATGCGGTGGATCTAATTTACCTCGATTTTAGTAAAGCGTTTGATACTGTGCCGCATGAGGAATTATTGGTTAAATTAGAAAAGATGGGGATCGATATGAAAATCCAGAGGTGGATAAAGAACTGGTTAAAGGGGAGACTGCAGCGGGTAGTACTGAAAGGTGAACTGTCGGGTTGGACGGAGGTCACCAGTGGGGTTCCTCAAGGTTCGGTTTTGGGTCCTATTTTATTTAATCTATTCATTACTGACCTCGGAACCGAATGTAGGAGTGGGCTGATAAAGTTTGCGGATGACACAAAGTTGGGAGGTATTGCCAATTCGGAGAAGGATCGGGATATTCTGCAGGGAGACTTCGATGACCTTGTAAATTGGAGTAACAATAATAGGATGAGATTTAATAGTGAGAAGTGTAAGGTGATGCATTTAGGGATGACTAACAAGAATTTTAGTTATAAGTTAGGGACGCATAGGTTGGAAGTGACGGAGGAGGAGAAGGACCTCGGAGTCCTGGTTGATCGCAGGATGACTATGAGTCGGCAATGTGACGTGGCTGTGAAAAAAGCTAATGCGATCTTGGGATGCGTTAGGCGAGGTATTTCTAGTAGGGACAGGGAGGTGCTGCTTCCGTTATACAAGGCGCTGGTGAGACCTCATTTGGAGTACTGTGTGCAGTTCTGGTCTCCTATGTTTAAAAAGGATGAACTCAAACTGGAACGGGTACAGAGAAGGGCCACTAGGATGATCCGAGGAATGGAAAACCTTTCCTATGAAAGGAGACTCGAGGAGCTCGGTTTGTTTAGCCTAACCAAAAGAAGGCTGAGGGGGGATATGATTGCTCTCTTTAAATATATCAAAGGGATTAATACCAGGGAGGGAGAGGAATTATTTCAGCTCAGTAGTAATGTGGACACGAGAACGAATGGATATAAACTGGCCGTGGGGAAGTTTAGGCTTGAAATTAGACGAAGGTTTCTAACCGTCAGAGGGATGAAATTTTGGAACAGCCTTCCGAGGGAAACGGTGGGGGCGAAAGACCTCTCTGGCTTCAAGATTAGGCTTGATAAGTTTATGGAGGGAATGGTTTGATGGGATAACGTGATTTTAGTCAATTAGGCATTAACGTGCCATCGCGGGTAAAATGAGGGTCCGGGTGTAGAATCTTGCCTGTATGCTCGGGGTTCTACTGATCGCCATATTTGGGGTCGGGAAGGAATTTTCCTCCAGGGTAGATTGGCAGAGGCCCTGGAGGTTTTTCGCCTTCCTCCGCAGCATAGGGCAGGGGTCGCAGGCTGGAGGATTCTGTTGTGGATTCTGTTGTGGGTGGGTCAGCTTTTGTGGCCTGCATCATGCGGGAGGTCAGACTAGATGACCATATTGGTCCCTTCTGACCTTAAAGTCTATGGGCTGGTCTATACTTAGCCGCTAGTTCGGCGGCTGGGGATCGAACTTCCGGGTTCGATTTATCGCGTCTGGTCTGGACGCGATAAATCGAACCAGGAAGTGCTCGCCGTCGACTGTGGTACTCCATCTCAACGAGAGGAGTACCGCGGAGTCGACGGGGGAGCCTGCCTGCCGCGTGTGGACCGCGTCTGAACCGCTGTAAGTTCGAAGTAAGGTATGTCGACTTCAGCTACGTTATTCACGTAGCTGAAGTTGCGTACCTTACTTCGACTTGGGGGGTTAGTGTAGACCAGGCCTATGAGTCTATGAGTAAGTGCTATGTTGTTTGGAGTCTTTTGTTCACCTGGAAGGTGAGGATTTGACAGTTTGGCTAGAGAGCTAAATCACATCAACTACCCAACCACTAAGACTAAACATAGGAATGGCTAGCCTGATGCTGGACCAGGTAAGTGATTCCATCATATCTCTCATAAAAAAAGCTCTCATGTGGGTGTTCTTCAGAGTTCTAAGATCTGTTGGAACTCCAGGGCTTGATTCTCTATAGCTCCTCAGCTTGTGTAGTTGTGTTCATTGGTGCAAAGTGGACATAAAATGCTACCATTATGATTAGGTAGCATTTTACACTCACTTTTAATGGGTGCCAATGGCTTCACACAGTGCAGGACAATGAAGAATCAGGCCCACAGTGTAACAGCTTTGCAGATAAAGGTTTTTTTGTTTGTTTAAAACAATTTGTTTTTAGATAAATGAGCAGCAGACCTCTTCATTATTTCTGCGATTGCTCTCATTGGTCTGTAAGGCTTTGATATAAGATGTTGATGATGTCTACACCAATTGTGTGTGTGTGTGTTAGGAGGGGTAATTCTGGTTGCAAAAATAAATGCACCATGCAATTTGAAGTTATTTTGTTTACTCTGCTAATGGCTGGCTTCCATAATCTATATCTCATCCCAACATTTGGAAGGGAATCACACTGAAAGCACTAGTGATGGAAACAATGTAGCAAAATATCTCAGTAAATACATAGACACTACCTTGATGGATATGGATAAGAGCTACTGCAAGGCTAGTCTTTTCAAGATAGCAGAACTCCAGGAGGATATGCTAAATTTGGTGTTCTTAAACATTACCGGTGTGCTTACAGCTTAACTCTGACTTCTGTAAATCTGAAATTATATTGTTGTGTAGATCACATTTTGGTGAGAGAGTTTTCATTGACCTTTATAGAACAGTATCCTGTGTCCTTTTCCCCCCCCTCTCTTGCATTTTTATTTTTGGAAATCATATAACCAGATTGCATCCATTCTGGCAGGGTATCTTAAAATACAACATGGTTTGCATAATGAGCAGCCGTAATTGATTTCTCAGTTGAATGTGAGAGACAGGTCTGTGCTCATCTCCTATTAAGCTACTTCCCAGCAAGCCTTGGCTGGTGGGGGAAAAGAATAGATATTATTAGATTATTTGATAGCACACCTATCACTCTTTCTGACCCAAAGTCATTTCCATTTGCAATGAGCAATTTCAGTTACATGGTACAGTTACAGTTGAGTTCCTCTGCTAGACCAGTGTATAGTGGCAGTCAATGCTCTTGAGAAATATATCCTCTAGTTGTAGTGAAAGAGGCAGATTTAGTAAGACAAGACATTTTTTCCTCTATGGGCTTTGTGATACATAAAAGCCTTGTCAGTGTGACATTTGCTACCTTTGCTTTATGATTTTGCCCTATTTTTCTCTTCTCCTGTTCCCATGCTATCATTATCATCCTGCTTGAATGCTTTTTCACTGCAAACTGAGGTCAGAAGGAATAGCTGCATGTTGCCACGTTGCTCTGCTTTTTTCCGGACACCAGGAAAAATAGTGAGGGTGGGAGTATTTTATTACACGGTATTTATCATGTCACCCATAGTACATATTAACTAACTTCTGAGTACATATGATTATCCCACTCTCAGCCGCTGGTGGTTGAATGTAGATTTCTGATCATCAAACACAGTCACTCAGTATTTTGTCAGCCCCTCTAGAATCATGTTACAAATGAAGAAAACAGCTTTTGTGACATCAAATGCTCAGTTATCGGACTTCTACCTGGAGACCATAGAGATCTCAAATACTCTTTTTAGACCTGAAGAAAACAGTTTACCCTGCCAGTGAGATCAAGCAAACAAACCCATCCTTCCCACTATGCTTCTGAGCTTAGCTGACAAAATGTGAGTTGTTAGCTAGGTAGTCTTGATCTTTATCAGAGGTCTTTAATGCATCCGTGAGGTTTATTTTCATAAGAAAATTTTAACTTAATTGAAGATCACACTTTCAAACAGTTAAGGAACAGGGTGGGGTTTTTCCACGAGGACTGAGGGTGTTAAGCTCCTCAATTACATTTACTTCCAATGACTTTTCCCTGTTAAATCCTAGCCCCAATGTTTATCAGTGTTAGAATCAACATAGTTCAAATTTATCTGGTTGGGTAGTGCTGGTTTTGTGTGTATATATGAACTGATTCCTGAATATTTTCAGAGATGAGCACCAAGTTTGGTTCTGTATATAGTGTCTGTTATTTTTTATCAGTGTTTGCACAACCATCTTCTATTCACAAGAGACTTTAAATCCTGAGTCTTAGCATGAATGATTATTCATTTAAACACTTGTAATAGAAATATGCTATTATTGTTTCCTCTTTAGAATTGCCTGATCTCTATAGTCAGGGGGTAGAATTTTTTTTTTACTTGACTAAACATACCACTTGCATGGCAAATAGTCAAAGTGAACAACTTGCAAATAACCCATGTTAAGAAAGGATGAACCAAAGATAAGCTATGATACATTGTCAAAACCCTGTGGCACTAATTTGTCTTAACATTGGAAGGTTCTTTTGACTCCTCAGAGAAACAGAAGATAACTAATAAACACTCTTATTACACCTTTGGATTGCTCAGTACAGTTCAAGTATCAGAGGGGTAGTTGTGTTAGTCTGGATCTGTAAAAAGCGACAAAGAGTCCTGTGGCACCTTATAGACTAACAGAAGTATTGGAGCATAAGCTTTCGTGGGTGAATACCCACTTCATCAGACGCAAGAAGTGACTAATACCCACTGACGAAGTGGGTATTCACCCACGAAAGCTTATGCTCCAATACTTCTGTTAGTCTATAAGGTGCCACAGGACTCTTTGTCGCTCAGTACAATTAGTTGGCTGAAACAAGATAATGCCACTGTTGACAGGCTCTCCTTGTCCTTGATCTGACATTTTTAGTGTGACCTAAAGTAGAAGAGCTGAAGCAGAAGACAGAGTCTGATACTGTAGCACATTTAAGTGGGTGGGAGGAGACTTGGACAGGGAAATATGTGAATGGAGTCCACACTTAACTTTGGGGGCAGGTTTGGAGGCTCTTCCACAGTTTATCAGGTTCACACTGTAGGAAATAAACTCCATGGAACAATGTAGTAAGAATGGCACAACATCAAGTGTAAATATAAACACACTTAAATCTCCCAGGGCACCAGGAAGTGTGAACTCAAGGATAATCTGAGTGAATCAAATACTAACTGTAAGGAGAGGAACAGAAACAGTAAAATGTTAACACATTTTTTCACCTGCATTTATCCAAGATGGCTACATTTTGTTACAGAGGGAGCTTTGCTTGTAACGGAAAGGGTCACATCACCTTGTGGGCTAATATAGCATTACTTTAGCAGAAGATATTAGATGTTGCAGCCCATTCTGTGTAAAAATATATTTTTAAAGAATATAACATATAAAGACTGTAAATTTCATTTAAAACCATTGCCCTCTGGGTTAAAATTCCCTCTGGGGCCAATAAACAAAGATATAACAATCCTGGGTCGCTTTTTCAATAGCTTCCTATTATGCACTTCAACCCCATTCAAAGAAATATTGTATATTGGTTCAATCCCAAGAGTTATTGCTCAATCTTTATTTTAGCAAACTACAGAAGCCAAAGGGAGTTTTGTCGAAAAGGTCTGCAGCTATGGTCCATTGTTTATTGATATAAACTATATTCCATTATATGGATATAATGCTTTTATTGAATGAGTCTCACAATATTAAAAAATTATAAAGAAATGAGATCAGTTGATACCTTCACAATAACCTTGAAAGGAAAAGCTATGCACTTTAAGTATACAATAAGACCTTCCGCATGAAGATCTGAAAGTACTTAATGAACATTAGTCATCTTATACTACTGTCCTAGCTCAGAGGGCTGTTAACAGCATTTTACAGAAAACTTTCAGCACTGCAATTTCCTAAGTGTCTTGCCCAAGCTCATATAGGAAGACAGTTAACCCACTTCATATGTTAGCATGAATCAGCAGTAATTGCTGGGCAGCTTCATGCAGGGCTCTAGCAACTGATCTTTGGATCACTCAACATAGGAGACTTGCATTCCTCTGCAGGATCCTAGAAATTGCCCTTCCATTTCATACCACCCCCTTCTCCCCTACCCACCCAAGTTCAGCATCCAGGATATGTTGTCTTCTGTGTAAAAATCCTATTTCCCAAAGATCTTATTACTACTTACGCACTTTGAAATGGATTTAAAATTGGATATCTCGATATTCAAAGCACTGAATAGGCTTAGCTTAAGCCAGCTCAGTCTCCACCTATATGTCACTATGACTGTTGGGAGTACTTCAGCTGATGGATCCTTGGCAAAAACGTCTCGAGACTAGGGGTTGTTTCCTCTCAGTTCACGGCAGGCTGTGGAACTGCCTTCCACAGGAAATTTGGATAAATTCAAGTCACGTCACTGTCAGTTCATGTTGTGAAACCATTCCCCAATAATGGAGCAATAGAACAGTCAGTAAGAAACACCTAAAACAGTCTTACTCAAGACCATAACCAAGGGAGGATTGGCAAGTTTGTTTTTTTGGAGACAGAATTAGATGTCACAGTTTATGTACGTGATCCCAAATACCACAATGATAGGAGTACTGTCATTACATAGTCACTTTAAAACAATGTGATAGCTGTTACACTTGAGCTCCATGGATGGGTTGGAGCTAATGCCCCATCGATTATAAAATAGAGGGGTACCTGACAGGATACTTGCTCTGAAGGGTCTTCACCTTTGGAATTTGCTCACTGCATCCACCCACCTGGCTTCTGTCCACTTCATCCTGGGTTTGTTAACTCTTCAGGCATGCTGGAATGTCCATATCTTTTTTTTTTTCAAGCACCTGGGGAAGGATCAAACTATTTGCCCTACTCTGAACAGATCTTTTATTGTCATATGTTTGTGATGCTACTATGATAGTTTATGTGAAATGTTCAGAAATAAGATATCAAAATTAGAGCTGTATGGACTATGACAATTTTGTTTCAAAGCAACTTTTGAGGTTTTGAAACTCTTCTTTGTTTTCATTGCAATGAAGAACCATCTTCAGAATGTTTTTGTGAAACAGAATAATGTTGAAATCTATTTTCAGATCAAAAACTTGAACTTTTTAACTCAGGACCTCTCCTTCTGCTCAGAAGCGAGAACTCTATTTGCATGTGCGCGTGTGTGCGCATGCGCACACACACACAGAATCCTTCTGGAAACTTCATTGAAACAGATACATTTCTATTAAATATATATTTTGGCTTTGACAAAACACTATATTTAGATCAAATTTCATTTAGCTGAAAATGTTCTGACCATCTCTATTGAAAATTACTTATGTAAAACATCTTCCTATGCTATCTCGTTGTATTCCTTGGTCATGTTATTGTTCCCACTTCAAAAGGCTGTTTGGGATCCAGACGTTTTCCTTATTCCCGTCCCTGCCCCCCTTATAAAATTCCTTACAGAATTTATCTAGGTTTATGAGCCTAGGAAACTAGATGAGTGAACTTGAAAAGCTGAACTTGTGTACCAGCAAGTTTTCCTGGAGCCCTCTTGACTGTACTGAGATTGGGCCACTACCCGTTATACATATTTGTGCTTTTTTCCCCCTCACTCAAACAAATACCTATTGATTATGCCCATTGGCATTAGTAAGTACATCTCTTGGAGGAGATGGCTCATGGCTTAAGAACCACAATACAAAAAGATATTTTATAATCAAATCATGTAGCAAGGTTCACATTAAACTCGCTAGGTGTTTTCAGCATGCCTTTACACTGACTAATATTTTTTAGCAATGAAACATATTTTAATGATGCATGTTCATGTGCCAGAAAAGAATTGCGTCAAATATGCAATTATATGATGTAATTCGTGGCTTGACAAATCAAAGGCACAGGATTCTAAGTACAGAAATGAATCTCATGAATATTGTATTATTGAAAACAAAGCTGTAATCTATTCTGGAGTAGGAAAGCGTCATATACAAAATATACATCCTACACTCAACATAACCCCCTGATCATATCCTGGTGCTGCTTATTATAAACACTGTCACTCACTCACTCACTCACTCATGCCCATCACCCCAATCGGGGTATGGGCCACCAACCACAGATCTCCAGAGTCCTTTATCCTGGGCCATTTGCTCTAGTTGGTTCCAGGTATAGCCCATTTTTATGCTATCAGCCTGAAGGTCGCGTCGCCAGGTGTTTTTTGGATGGCCTCTTTTCCGCTTGCCTTGGGGGTTCCACCGCAATGCCTGTCTAGTGATGTTGGTTGGCTGCTTGCGTAGTGTGTGTCCTATCCAACCCCACCTTCTCCTTCTAATTTCTTCCTTTGCTGGAAGTTGACGGGTCCTCTCCAAGAGGTAGATGTTGCTGATGGTGTCTGGCCAGCGGATCTGGAGAATCCTTCTAAGGCAACTATTTATGAAGTTCTGGATCTTCCTGGTGGTTGTTTTAGTTATCCTCCAGGTTTCAGCTCCATACAAAAAGACTGATTTCACGTTTGAGTTGAACAGTCTAATCTTTGTTTCCAAAGACTGCTCTCTAGAGCTCCAGATGTTCTTGAGCTGTAAGAAAGCTGCTCTTGCCTTACCGATCTTTGCTTTGATGTCTGCATCCGTGTGTCACATTTCTAATTTTATTTTATGCAATTTATTTTCTTTTGTCTCACTTGTTTCCAAATGCATTCAGTATTGGCAAAGTCCTGTGTCACAGTAAACAGTATGAACTTAAATTATTGCATTTATTCAAACTTATACTCACCAGAAATTGCTATAATGGTACATATTAAGCCATAAATGTCTTTTTCTCCAACAATTTGGGCTTTCTGTTCCTATGTTATAAATTGCTAGCATGAGGCATACTGTTAGTTAGGAAAGTCATGCAGACCAAAATCTCTACAAATTATGCTTTGCTAACTTTTTTTCATGGACTAATGTCCTTGGCAAGACAAATGCTGTTTTCTCTAGTTTAGAAGGCCTAATAAATGTTTTTTATAGCTTACATAAGCAGGTAAAATGAATGTGTCATAGAGAATATAGGAGGGTGCAAACAGCTGTTGACTTTAAAGGTACCTGACATTTTCTACTTGCATGCATGTATTCTTCTTTCCCAGGTTGATCCTCTGTACAGTTCAGTAAACAGTGAGTGCACTCAAGCATCAGTAATACATGAATGTCATATGTTCTGGACATATTTGTCCAATAGTAGACACTTCAACTTTTAGTCACAGGGAGTATTTTTAAAACTATATTGTATAAAAGAATAGCATTACATAGATAATTGGCACTCTGACATTACAGTGAAGGGGACCATAAAAATATCTTGAACAGATACTGCATTACGGCCAAAATCACCATGGCACATGGTAAATGGATTAAAAGGTAGCCAATTGAAAATCTCAAAATTAGAGTTGTGTGGAGACAGATAATCCACTTCTCAAAGATTTTTAAAATTTGGTTTCATTCTGATTAGAAATGAACACCAAAAGTTTTCAAAATTATCTGCAAAGGGAAAGCTCCCCGGGTCCCCAACTCTCGGGCAGTCCGTCTAGCTGGCTGCCCTGGAAATGCAAACCCTGGAAGCAAAATGTGGCAAGGGACTTAGACCAAAGCTTCATGTTGTAAGGATGAGAGGCAGGGGTGCTGGAACAATTTTTATAGTGGGGGCGCTGAGAGCCATTGAACCAAACTGTAAACCCTGTATGTGATGGAAACCACTTCAAGCCAGGGGGAGAGGCAGCACCCCCAGCACTCCTAGTTCCAGCACCTATGATGAGGAGTATGTTTTTTTTTTCAAAATGTTGAGTGCCAAGTCATTATCCCCAAAATTACTAACTTGCCATCTAGAAAAAACAAGAAATGGTAGGCTGAGTCTTAATGATTGTCTCTCAGTGCCAATTCAGATATGTGTATCTTAGGTACACCATGATTAAAGACAAGCAAAATGCTCGCAATCATGAATATTTTATTAAGAAAGGAAAGCGCGGGGGGGGGGGGGGAGGGGGAGGAAATAAAGCAAACAAAATCCTAAACAAACAGTAAACAGTAGTTACTCCAGACACAATTTCTTTTGTTTGCCTGTAAAGATCTTTCAACAGAGATTACACCTTTGACAGTGGGCCTACCATATGGGGATACTCTTCTTTAGGTAATTTAAGACCAAAGTGTATTAATCCTTGCAAATAGTAGCAAGTTCTGTTTTAGCATATAAGAGATAAATTATAACAGATTATAGAAGGGAAAAGGAATTTAATTTAAGGTTTGGAGAATCATGTTTGGGTTTGTCATGTATAACCTAAAAAGTCAATGGGCAGAGGTAAGTGATGTTAACTAAGTCCTATGAAAATGAAGGAAATCTTTACCGTATTTACTTAAGAGAAGACATTCAGTGAAACAGCAATGCTTCTTATAAACCACCAACACACTCTAAGGAGTGGTCTTGAGACAGGCAAATTAATGAATTTTAAGAATCTTCAATTCAAATTACATCAACTTTCTCTCTCTGTTTACCAAGGTTAGTTTATATCTCTAAGAATACATAGTTCAAACAATCTAGTGGTCAACAGAAAGCTGTTAGTACCTAACACTACAATAGCATTTCCAAATCCCCTTAAATTCACTTCAAGAAGAAAATTAAATCTAATTCCATGGCAGGGTTTTTCCAAACTCCATCTTGTCGATGATGTTCCCATCTCTGTGATGTCTTTGTGTTTCAGCAGTAGTTCTGAACGGGAAGGTCACTTTCTTCTGATGCCACGTTATGTCTTCTCTTGTCTTCTTAGCTGTCTTATTGCTGTTTTCTTGCTTACATAAAATGAACAGACTGAGCTAGGATAAGGCTACTGAGTATAGGTATCTCAATTCAGAAAGATTTATACTTGTTCTATAATCTCATTGAATACAGAGAACATACCTTCCATGGGCTTGGCTGGATCCAAATATCAGCTATTGTCACCTTTAATTGGCTGAGCATGTTTATGGGATGGTCTTGATAGCATTTTCAGATCATGAATATGGAATCTGCTAATGCATATGCAGTAGGATTGTAATTCAATTTTACGGTTATATTGCTTTTGTCTTTTAAAGTTAGCATTTTAATTCATTCTTATTCAGTTAATTCACTGAGCTATCCTTTTAGTTCCACAAAGGTTTAGTAGGAGTTGAAATTCTGTGTCAAATCAGACCAAACACTCTAACTTTTAATGTACCAGTCTTTTACATCTAAAATAATCTTTTTAAAATTTAAACAATTCATCAAGAGAATCTTTAAACTTCAGTGGTCATCAAAGAAAGTATTATCTCTTCTTCTTCTTCTTGTTCTTCTTCGAGAGGTGGTTCTTGTCTTCCTGGGATTGGTAAGGAAGCTACTTAAGCTCTGCCAGATATTTAATTATTTTTTCCCAATTATTGTATGCAGTGTAGCTGAGGTCAGTCCCAGGTATTAGAGAGACAAGGTAGGTGAGGCAATATCTTTTATTGGTCCAACTTCTGTTGGTGAGTGAGACAAGCTTTCAAACTACACAGAGCTCTTCTTCAGGTCTGGGAAAGGTACTCAGTATCATAGCTAAATACAAGGTCAAACAGATAGCACATATTCCAAATATGTGCTGATAATCTGTTCGATCTTGTATTTATTATCTTCTAAGTGTCTGCAAATTGATTGCTTAATTATTTGCTCCATTTATCTTTCCAGGTACTAAAGTTAAGCTGACTGGGGAATTACAGACCAGATTGTCCTTATTTCCCTTTTTATAGATAGGGCACCATATTTGCCCATTTCCAGTCCTCTGAAATCTCTCCTGTCTTCCATGACTTTTTGAAGATAAATTGCTAGTGCCTCAGATATCTCCTCAGTCAGCTTCTTGGGTATTCTCAGATGTATTTTATCAGGCCCTGGTGACTTGAAGACAACTAACTTGTCTAAGTAATTTTAGCCAATTCCCAATGTTAGCCTCTGATCCTACCTCATTTTCACTGGCATTTACTATGTTAGATGTCCAATTGCTACAAACCTTTTTGGTGAAATCTGAAACAAAAAAGTCATTTAGCAATTCTGCCATTTCCATATTTTCTATTATTGCTTCCCCCCCCTCATTTTCCTACCCTGTCCTTGGTCTTCCTCTTGCTTCTAATGTATTTGTAGAATGTTTTCTTGTCACCCTTTATGTTTCTAGCTAGTTTAATCTCATTTTGTGCCTTGGACTTTCTAATTTTGTCCTTACATACTTGTGTTTGCAATCTGATCTAGTTTCCAGGTCTCCTTCACTACACAGCCCTGATTTATCTCCAGAGCAGGTCCAGACCATTCACTGAATGAGGCAGGGTTCCTATGGACAAAAAAGTATGTGATCATGTAATTAAAGGCTAGATCATAAGGCATATGCAGAAGGGTTGCACCAGCAACCATAATACTGGCACATCCTAACTTTTGAATCTTGACTTTGCAGCTTTTAAAATAATGTTTTAATGGAGGGGGTTTTGGTGTGTAATATATCTATATTTTATAATCATGGTTTTCTTATTTTAGTAACCAGTTACAATAGGGTTATTTGGTTCCATGGCAGGAGGGATAGCTCAGTGGTTTGAGCATTGGCTTGCTTAACCCAGGGCTGTGAGTTCAATCCTTGAAGGGGTATTTGGGGATTTAGTTGGGGATTGGTCCTGCTTTGAGCAGCAGGTTGGACTAGATGACCCTCTGAGGTCCCTTCCTCCTCTAATAATCTATGGTACATAAACCATTTCACTATTCACATAGCAATGATATCAGCAATCATTACATTAGATTTGGATACAAATGGAAACAACAAAAGAATTTAAGCCATTTTAAGCATCTGAGCAATAAACAAAGGTTTTCATCTTCAATTGAAAACTTTATTTTAGTAAGTAACCCAAACATTTCCTAACTATGTTGTCCTTAAAGCTAAATGAAGACTATAGAGTGTTTATGTCAATAAGAGACACTAGATTTATGGCTCAATACAACAGTCTGTAACCTACCAATCTCCCCTTTTTTGTCCTGTGTCTGCAGAGGTGTTAACTGGCCACTTCACCTGGGATGATCTCTTACAATATGTGTCAACTCCATATGCTAAACAATGTTTTCCACTTCTTATTTAGCTGTGACACTCTGCATACCTTTCTGAGACCTGAAAAGCCCTGGGCCTTGTCTCTCTCACCAACAGAAGTTGGTCCAATAAAGATATTACCTCACCCACCCTGTGTCTCTAATTCTCCTTGAAACACTATAGAAAAATAATATCTTCACATCTTTTAACTGAGGGGGTGAGGGGGGGGAGACTATTCTTGTTGGTTGTTTGCTTTAAACCAAACATCTCAAGATTACACGCCACAGTAGATTGACCCACAACTTGCAGTTAAAGATTCCCAGTAATACTCTATGCAAGGCACAAATCACAATAACACTTATGCCTTTCAAAAATAATATAATAAACCATTGAATACTAAAGCTTAATGCATTATAAAGCTGCATTCCAGAGTCTTTACAAAAAGATTGGGGAGCTATAAGTACAGTCTAATAACCACAGAGGTAACCTTCTTCACACTTTTTGTGCCTGTCTCTTACTGAGAGAAAGCAAAGATTAACTGTTATTTTAATTAGCTTGAGCATTTCATTTAATAATAGGACATGTGAGTTATGTTCTCCAATCATCATGTGTTTAAAAATAATTGCATTTCCTAAAATTCAGGAAAGGCAAGTTTGTAATAACCTAAAATTATCATAGTGAAATACTATAATTTTATTTATTTTGCATCAATATTGAGGTTTATCCCCTACAGCATGCTAAAATGAGGATAATAAACCTAAATCTCCATTTAATATAGGAACTCTTGCTGGAAAAGAGTAAAACTACCACCAATGGCTATAGTCCTGAAAGGGTAAACATAAAAAAAAAAAGCAGTAGGAAAAGAAATGGAAATGATATCCTAAAGGAACGAACAAAAAGGAGTTTCATACAGTGTAAAATACAAGAGTAGACAAGTGCCATGATTAGTTTTGTTATATGTCTCATTATGTATGAAAAGGAGAACAGAAACTCTAATGTGACAAAAGCCTTTTGATGTGGCCATGGAAACAATGGCAAATAGACACCATAATATGGTTAAATGTGGAGGCAACAAGTTATTTAAAATAATTACCTAACTGGGAAACCACCCCAAATTACTCAATGGGGTTGTTCCATTGCATCTCTCGATTAACTCCAATAGCCCTGGTGTACTACGAAATCAAGGATGGATACGAAGGCTATACCCCTTCTATATCCTCAGGCTTGCCCAGGGATGCTGACTGGAAGCTAGAGTCTTGTCCTATCTACATCCTGTCCCACCCTCAGAAGGTAGGAGTGCTAAGATGAAGGTAAGAAACAGAGACAGAGGCATATCCTGTTTCCATGCATTGTCATGCCCAGGTACAATGCCCAGATAGTCCACTGGGTTACAGGGATCTCAGTCAGATTATTTCTATCCCTCCCACCTGCACTAGAAACTTGCAACAAATGTAACAACTCCCCAAACTGACCACCAGGATGCCAGATGGAAAATCCCACAGAGCAGTTTGCCAGTTTTGCCACATGGGAAAAATCCCTTCCAGACCCCAAAACTGGCAATCAGCCAAACACTCAGCATCACTAGGAATCCAGCAACTAGATTAAGAGTGGGGCTGAAACAGGGAGCCCCCAATGGCTACCCTGCCTAGCCAGCTAACTGTGGCAACTTCCCCCTCAGGCTCCATCTTCACCAAATGGGAGCCAATCAACTGGGCTCAACATCATCCCCACCACTTAATGGCAGTGGAAATGTGGTTTGGTAACTATTTTTTTCTAATGTGAGTCAGTAGGAGCTCAAATGCAAACCACCTGGAGGAGCATTTTTACGAAAGAAAATCTCATGGAATCTTTCTATGTTTTATAGTGCCAGCATTATAGATAGTTTAAACATTTCTCCTAGAGTTTATTTGGCGTCTATAACTATCAGTATTCCAACATTATATAACCTTTTTTTTTTTTTCATTTATAGTACTGAGCTAAGATTTGACATGTGGGATGTCAGTAGAAAATCATATTTGAACCATTACTATAGGCACAATTGGAACCAGTTCTGTTAAGGATTCTCAGTGCAATAGCAGAGAGGAGACACTACTTCATGTAAATATGATAGCTACACTATTAGATCCATCCTCAGTATATCTGGAGAGAATCATGGCTTCAGAGAGTGACCTCAGGCTCCAAACATCCTGGCTTATCTTGCATAACAAGACAGCTGAAAATAAAGAAGAGATTTTGACAGATAAAATAACTTTAGCCCCTCAAGGAGAAGAAAATGGTGTAACTTCATATTTGAATATATGGGGCTGCTTTTATTAAAGCTAGTAGAATCTATCTTTCTCTTTTTCCTTTAAGTAAATTGGGAAAATGCAATATAATCAACCTTAATAATTTAGGCAGAAAGAACAATTAATTAGCTAATTAAAACAGTGTTCTATCAGTCTCTTATTTACCAATGCATAACGGTTTTGGCACTGAGTGCTATTACAGTAGGAACATCAGTATGTCTCCTTTAGTTAGAGTGAAAAACCAGGATCAGATCTACAATAAAGTCTGCCACAAAAAATAAATACAAACCAATAATAGAGAATGAATCTGAATTTCCTCCACACACTCTTGCAAAACCATTCAGTGTCTGGGTGCCTGCAATACCTTTTTTTTTTTTTTTTTTTGCATTGCATAGATGTATAAAATGTATTGTTTCTTCATGAAACTGAGTCTGTAGAAAGCAACAGAGGGTCCTGTGGCACCTTTAAGACTAACAGAAGTATTGGGAGCATAAGCTTTCGTGGGTAAGAACCTCACTTCTTCAGATGCAAGTAATGGAAATTTCCAGAGGCAGGTATAAATCAGTATGGAGATAACGAGGTTAGTTCAGTCAGGGAGGGTGAGGTGCTCTGCTAGCAGTTGAGGTGTGAACACCAAGGGAGGAGAAACTGCTTCTGTAGTTGGATAGCCATTCACAGTCTTTGTTTAATCCTGATCTGATGGTGTCAAATTTGCCAATGAACTGGAGCTCAGCAGTTTCTCTTTGGAGTCTGGTCCTGAAGTTATTTGCTGTAAGATGGCTACCTTTACATCTGTTATTGTGTGGCCAGGGAGGTTGAAGTGTTCTCCTACAGGTTTTTGTATATTGCCATTCCTGATATCTGACTTGTGTCCATTTATCCTCTTGCGTAGTGACTGTCCAGTTTGGCCAATGTACATAGCAGAGGGGCATTGCTGGTACATGATGGCTTATATAACATTGGTGGACGTGCAGGTGAATGAGCCGGTGATGTTGTAGCTGATCTGGTTAGGTCCTGTGATGGTGTTGCTGGTGTAGATATGTGGGCAGAGTTGGTATCGAGGTTTGTTGCATGGGTTGGTTCCTGAGTTAGAGTTGTTATGGTGCGGTGCGTGGTTGCTGGTGAGAATATGCTTAAGGTTGGCGGGTTGTCTGTGGGCGAGGACTGGCCTGCCTCCCAAGGTCTGTGAAAGTGAGGGATCATTGTCCAGGATGGGTTGTAGATCACTGATGATGCGTTGGAGAGGTTTAAGCTGAGGACTGTAGGTGATGGCCAGTGGAGTTCTGTTGGTTACTTTTTTGGGCCTCCTGCTACAAGACAGGCCCCAAAAAGTAACCGAAGCTCTTGAGTGTCAGCTTGAATTGGATACAAATATGCAGCACTTGACAGGACAAGACCTAAAAGGATGGAGAGCCAAAGAATAAAGAGCCAATACTTGACCTTGAGAAATCAGAGAATGAGATGATAACATCAAAAAGGTAAAACATGTTTGTGAGATTACTGATGACCAAATTGTATCCAATACAAAAACAATATATACATCTTTTTGGGTCTTTGAATGTTAAAGTTTACCTAAATGGACCTATATCTTGACTGGTAAATAATTGATTTTGACAGATCAGTATCTAAAAATGGAACATGTCGTGATAGTAGGTAATTGAATGAATGAAAAACAAGCCTAGTAATCCTTAAGGAATATAGAATGCTATGTGTTGCACCAAGCTGCTTCAGTAAAGTGGTGTTACGGCAAACTTCTTGCTAACACAAGTATTCTGGGTGCAGTACTGTTAGTACTTCTAACAGTTTAGCATCCCATGTTGCTGCACTTCATCATTAGATCTGCATTGTTATTGTAGCCACGTTGGTCCCAGGATATTAGAGAGACAAGGTGGGGGAGATAATCTTTTACTGGACCAACTTCTGCTGGTGAAAGATATAAGCGTTCAAGCTTACACAGAGCTCTTCTTCAGGTCTTGGAAAGATTTCGGGCTACATCTACACTAGAAACTTCAAAGCGCTCCTGTGGCAGCACTTTGAAGTGTGAGTGTGGTCATGCATGAGGGCTGGGAGAGAGCTCTCCCAGCGCTCCTGGTAATCCACCTCCACAAGGGGAATAGCTCGGAGCCTGTCCACATTAGCGCTTTAAAGCGCTCAAACTTGCTGCACTCCGGAGGGTGATTTTCACAACCCTGAGCCAGCAAGCTGGAGCGCTATAAAATGTAAGTGTAGACAAGCCCTCAGTGGCACTGCTAAATACAAAGTGGAACAGATTGTTTAGCATAAGGAGTTAACACATTTCAAAGGACCATTCAAGATGACCCATTAACACCCCTCTAGTCATAGGGAGGGAAACAGCTTGGGAGGAGGTTGTTAGGGGCTACAATTTGCTGAATTTAAGGTCCCAGGCTCACATCTTTTGAAAGTTTTTGGCAGGTTTCCTTTGAGGATGAGGACTGATAGGTCAGATATAGAGAGCATAGTGATTTTCTGGTTTCACCCATGTAATTGATATTAGCACATTTAGTGCACTGGATGACGTGCACCACAAGTTGTGTTAGGCATGTGTAGGACCCATGGGTCTTGAGAGGTGTGTTGGGGTGGGAGGTGTTGATCATCGTAGCAGTGGAGATATGTCTGCAGGTTTTGCATCTCTTGTTCTGGCAGGGTATGGTGCCGCTTTGAGTTGGTGTGTCCTGGTCTGTGGAGAGCTTGCTTCTAATGATGAGCTGGGAGAGGTTGGGGGTTGATACAATGTGTATTGATATGGTAAGAATCCTAAATAACCCAATGCAGAATAAGCAGCAACATTGTGTGGTATCACAGCAAAAAGAGTAAACCGGAAATTAATAACATCAAATACCCATGTACAAGAGAAAGAAATAAAAGGGTTTCAGCTAGAAATTGCCACCTACTGTACAGAATCTAAGATATGAGCCCAGAAATTTCTCTGCATGTGGCTACATGTGCCATAAATACAGTATAAATAGTTTTTTCAAAGGTGTGGCATAGTTAAAGCAAACAATGTCTGCATCTGATTCTGCAGTTCTCTTGATAGATATCAGTCCACAGGAAAAGTGTTTCTGACTTAAAAAAATATAAAATAAAAAAATATAACTAACCTATTAATGAGTGTCTCTAAGTCTTACATTTTTAAATGCCAAGTTATTTCAAGGATATTATATATTATGGTAACTAAGGAAACACTACAGAAATCCAAAGCACATTTTGTGGTTTGAATATCAAATCATCTTTAACACTAGGGCAAATAACTTTACAACTACTTAAACAGTGTTGCATAAAGACACATATCTAACTTAAAAATCTACTGTCTGAAAATGTCAATTAATGTTACAATTAATAGCTAAAATTAGTCCAGCTGAAAGAGATTAAAATTAAAATACTCTTTTCTGTTCAGTGTGTTTATTTTTACATTTAGCAGCATATTGTATATAGTCATTTTTACTGTTTTCCTTTATCTGGGTTCTGCTATTTGTGTGGGTCTATTGCAACAGCAGGGGGGAAATATTTTAAAAATCACTAAAAAGTAATCATAACACTACAAATTGGCAGATGTAGTATCTGAATTAAATGACAACTCTTTAATGACTCTATATCAACATGAGTGTTTCCTCAATAATTTTCCACATACAGCGGGTCCCTGGTATACGTCAGGATTGCGTTGTTGAAAAGGGCCACGGATACGGAAACAACACATACCGACATAGTCAGGAGGGGACACTTGGATGGGGGGCAGAGGGGTAGGAGTGATCTGGCAGCCTCTCTGACCCTCCAGCTGGCCTTGCGGGGTGGGGGGGGGGGGAGGGTGATAGAGGCTCTGGCCAGGGGCTCCCGGAAAAATGGGGGGCCCCATAAAAATGTGTGCCACCGCACACCTACCCGCTCCACCCCCTGCCTGGTGCTCAGGGCTTGCCCCGCTCTGCCTGCCTGGCACTCCAGCCGGTGAGCAGGGTCAGGGCGTGGGGGCTTGCTCCGCTCCGCCCGGCGGTCCTGCCGGGGAGCGGGATTATGGGCTTGCCCTGCTTCGTTCACCCAGCCCTCCGGCCAGGGAGCAGGGTCAGGGCACAGGGGCTTGTCCTGCTGTGGTACTTCAGCCAGGGAGCAGGGGTCGGGGGCTTTGAAGCCCCCACGCCCCGACCCTGCTCCCCAGCAGGAGGGCTGGGCGAGCGGACCGGGACAAGCCCCTGACTCTGCTCCCTGGCTGGAGCACCAGAGTTGGGCAAGCCCCCGTTCCTGGACCCTGTTCCCCACCTGGAGCACCAGGCGGTTGGTGTGGGGCAAGTGCTGGGGCAGGAGCAGAGCTGGGACTGGGATGGGATGGGCCTGGATGTTAAGTGGGTGGGCCGCAGCCCACCTGTGGCTACCCATAACTGTCGCATATCCATCGCTCATCAATAGGGGAACGTGTTCCGAATCACGTGGGTCCACATATCCATCCTTTGCAACTTACAGTACAGTACTGCAAACGACGGATATGTGGATCGGGACCCACGTGAATTGGAACATGTTCCCCTATTGATGAGCAACGGATATGCGAAATGATGGATAAGGGGGAGATGTATACTGGGGGCCCCTGTAGTAAATACAAATGTGCATTAGGACAAAACCTGAAATTTAAAAAGATGATTGCTGTAAATGTTACAAAATTGCATGGCTAGCTTATTAGGAGAATGCTCAGATGTATTCCAAGCCTTAAACTATCTGGAAAGAGAATCTACTATTAATGTAGAGGCAGTATAGTCCAATGGATAGGGCAATTGTCTGGCTTTGGGATTAGAATCCATGTCTCCCAAATCTTGCCATTAACCTGTTTGGGAAAATTACTTTGGGCTAGACTCACAAAGGGATTTAGGTACTTGGAGCAGGGGGATTGGACCCTGGGTGCTTAGCATGCAACATTTAACTTTTAGGCACCTAGAAAGTCACAGGAACAACATTGTGATTCAGAAAGACTGAGTTAGGTGCCTAGGGTACTTGTACAATGACTGGAGAGAGATAGGCACTTAAGAATGTAGGTTCAATTCCTACCTCTGCTGGGGGTGAGAGAGAATTCTAACAAGGGTCTCCCACCTCTCAGGTGAGTGCTTTAACAACTGACCTGTGGGGTCTCTCCTGTTGAAGCTATTCCACTGTATAAATACTAAGTCACTAGGTCAGAGAGAGTGATTCTGTAGCTTGGTTGTTCGCACACCCACCTCGGATGTGGGAGACCTGACCCGGAGTCCTATCCCCCTGCTCCAATCACTCTTTCATTATTTATCCACAGTGGAACAGCTTCACCAGGAGAGACTGAAAGATCCCTGAATCAGAATATGCCATAGCTCAGTGGTTAGAGCACTTCCCTGAGAGGAGGGAAACCCCTGTTCAAATTCTTTCTTCTTCCTCCAACGGAGCCAGGAATTGCCTCTGGCCAGATTTTGAATGGGACCTAAACCAGCAAGTGGATTCTAAGTCTACCAGATCAGGCCCCACCCGTGAGTTAGGCAGATAAACACCTATTTTTCCTGGTACATGAATCACTCTGGGGCTTCGGCAGGAGACAGGTGTCTGGATGCCTAGCGTGCATGCTCAGAGGCAGAAACTTAGGTGCAGAGAGAACGTTTATCTTGCAAACATAGCTGCCGAGTGAGTTTAGACGCCTATGGGGTTGAGTGGGAGTTTTGCCAATCACAGTAGAGCCTAAAACTGAGACATTGGTGCCTAAATGTGGGGTTTAGGTACCTCAGTATCTTTGTCAATCTAGCCCTTTTCCTCTCTGAGCTTCAGTTCCTCCTCCTCCCTCCTCATCTACATGCACACCCATGTCTGTCTTGCTTGTCTAGACTCTGAGTTCTTCAGGGCAGACATTATTTCTTGCTGTGTGCTCAAAGGCCATTCAACAAACTCTGTGGCATTAGGCAACACTCCAGTGCCCCATGTCACTCAAATTTGATCCAGCTGCCCCTCTGTTGTGACAAGTTTCAGCAAGTGGCATTGCAAACTGCCACATGGGGTTACAGCGCCACTTGCGTTTGGCCCAACTACTCTTCTGTCATGGCAAAAGGGCAGTCAGGCTAAATCCGCCACTTTAGGCAGCTGCCTAACTTGCCTATAGCTAAAGTGGCCTGTGTGTGTTTTCTATTTTGCCTAGCACAATGGAGCCCCAATCTCAGTTGGGGCTTCTACATGCTGCTGTAATACAAATAATGACAGACCAATCAGAAACAGCAGTGATACATCCTCCAAAAACCCCTCCGTTTGTTCTAAGACAAAATTAATACATGAACTGATAATAAAGAAGCTGGAAGTTATTAAAAATGTAAAACAGCCTACAGATTGGCTTAGCTCTGTGTGGATGTACTTAAAAAGCCAAACAAGGTACATGCATTATTTTACTTGATTGAAAACCATATAACTTAAACATCCAATGAAAACTATCAAAGTGACAACTAAGCTCTCATTTTTACCTTTCCTTTGCCTCCAGGAAGTGGTGGATACAATGATACTTCAGAAAATTCTTGTAGACAAGAATCTATTGAGTTCTGGGGGCATATGCCCACCCACATCTGAAGGCCCCTCCCTCACTCTAATGGGAGGAAACTACTGAATCCAGGACTTAAGTGAATTTGGGGGACAAAAAATGAAAAACAAGGACAGGAGTGCAGTCATAGGGCCAAAATCAGGATTCAGAAGGGATCTTGTAGCCAGGCAGATGTTAAAGCAAAGCAATTTCATATCTCTACAGTTAACTTATGAAATTTCTTTTGGATACACTGCAATAATGCTCATCTAACTCCAGTTGGTACTGTAAATACCTGGCTATGTGCTTCTTCTCTGTTTGCTATCTTCAGATCACATACCCACTATCACTTCAGATTAAGCAAATATCTGAGAAAGATGCCACAATATCAGTGATGTAAATAATAATAGAAAACCAACAATATCTTAATTTTTTGATAAATCATACTCCATCACTTTGTGGCATGTCTTCTTAACTTAAAACATCACAGTCCATATGACAAGAAATTCTTGAAATTGACATAACTCTGTATGATGTGTCTGAATTCCATCTATCATGAAAATCTTATCTCATGGACCTGTAGAAACTGAGAAATGTCTTTTTAATTTATAGGAATGGAAAGGATTTATACATGATCTGCTGCCCAGTCATCTCTGCTTCTCATATAAATACTAAAAGTTTGATAGCAGCCTAATTGTAACGCTCTGATATACCCTAGAGAAGCAATCCCAAAACACACACACACACACACGTATGTAGGTTGTCAATCAAAACATATAATAGCCATGAACCAAATATTATAATAGTCCGAACAGAAGGTATGTAGCAGCAGGCCCTGAATAGCTGTACACACGCAGTACCATGTACATGCACAGACACACAGCATTTTTTTTTTTCTGCAAAGGAACAGGAACACTGTGTTCGGGGAGCAGGAAACGGAACAGGGCACAGGAAGGTGACACACACACACACATCGGTCATCATAATCCCCTAAAGTTAATGATACCTGCTCGAGACACCATGTGACCCTGGGGATGTAGGTTATACCTCTGATTCAGCTCAGGGTGGTGAATGCTGTTGCTGTGGCACAACTTCCCGCATTGATCACATGACATCATCATACCCACAAAGGACATCCTCTTCCGTATCTGTACCCCTTTCAGTAGGCAATGTATCCTGCTGGCTAACAATGTGTTCTGCCTGGAGTGAACATACTCACCATGCTCCATATACTGTGGCCCGCATGATCACACTACAAGTATCAAAAACACCCTTGCCTAACATACACTGCTTGTCCAGGATAGAACACATGGAATCTTGCATGGATATGCTTGTTGAAACTTGCATATTTCATCTTCACATCACTTGGCTTTGAGGACAGCAAAGGAGTGGGATGGATCTTTCCAGTCAGCATAGGCAACTTGGTCCTCATTGGTTTGCAGGTTGGCTGAAGAGCCAATAGAATGAGGTTTCTCCAATACTTTCATGGGATATACACTGAATATCATAATGCATGACTTAATGCAACAGGGATGGGTGCATCCAGTCATTCCTCCAGTATGTGAGCTACACACTTCCTCAGAGTCCCATGAAGTTTGCCCACTATCCCATTTCCTTGGGGCTGGTACATAGCAGATTTATAAAGTACTCAATACTCGTCAGTCTTCAAAGTCTCTTGATACAAAAGATGTCACATTACCTGAAACATTATTTGGCTCTCTGGTAGGCCAAACATAGCGAATGAAGTGGTTAGGCAAGAAATGAACTCCTTTGAGGTGCCTTGTGAAACTATTAATGCAAAGGGGTAACGTGAGTAATAGTCTATAACAGTCAACAATGTGTAGTCATGCAGTGCAATTGAGGGACCACTAATATCCAATGCAATTGTCTGGCATGGTCTGTCTACTACTATCAGTTTCGTAGAGGCCAGAGGAACACTAGTTCTATGCATTGTGCAGGCTGAGCATATTTTCACATGACACTGAGTGCAACCCTGACCACCAATCATAACTACACAGAAGTTCCTTCATCTTCATAACTCCCAAATGTCTTTCATGAGCCATGTCCACGACTGCTTGTTGCACCACTGCTGGGATGATCACCCAGGCTCCTCTGAATAAGATATGTTGAGTAGTATTTGTTTTCACTGCAAGTTTGGAATGAATTTTGTAGAATGAAGACCAAGTTCTCTTAAGAACTGGGTCCACCTGACCCACTTGTGTAGCACGTATCACTTTGCAAAATTCAGCATCTAAAAAAGGGTGTCAGCTGTTTGCGCTAAGTCAGATGGCATATTTTTTCAGTAAGAAGTATACAATGTACTCCGCCATTTCTGCATATGTGGGTGCCAACCCAGCAGTATTTCTTGAAAGAGCATCGGCAGGTAAATTATGTCTTCCTTTGATATGTATCAAATTAAAGTCATATTGGTGCAAATGAATAATCTACAACTGCAGCCTTATACTCATCAGATAAATGGCTTTATGATACAGGCCCAGAATAAGCTAATGATTAGTTTCTAAATGCCTATCCACTAAGTAAAGCTTGAAGCATACAATAGCAAAAATGATCTCCAAGAACTCTAGCTCAATCTGGGAACACTTTGCTTCTGTTGGAATGAGAGTATGGGATGCACATATAATTGGCCATCCCACCTGAGCAGAACTGCACCCAGACCCCGACTGAATCACTGTGGGCTCCCATGGATCAAAATAAGCACGGAATTCAATCGGATAGAGGACTTGATGCAGGGAAGCCTGCTTTGCTTTTTTTTTAAAAGATCAAACCAACTATCCTTGGCCTTGGGTTAAATCCCACAGTGGCTTGGCAATGGTACTAAAAGTGGGCAGAGCATGGCCACCCATGTATTAAGTTAGGCCAAGGAATGAACATGGACTGCTACAATCAATGGGTAATGGTAGCGAAGCAACATCTTATACCCATTCAGGCATTGGTTTCACACCACCAGCCCACAGAGAATTCCATAGAAACTCTGTTGGAGTTAGGTTAGCACCTGGTCCAGAATAGCATTATGCTCAGGAAGGGTCTTAGCAAAGATGAGAATGTCATCCAAATAGCAACATGCACCCTGGATATTATCCAGAGCTGACAGACCACTCTCTGAAATAGTCTCTGATTCTGAGCTAAGCCAAAAGTACCTCGCAGTACCTCCCAAAAGGCATGATGAAAGTCAATAACAGCTGTAAACTTTCAGCTACGGGTTTTTGTCAATAACCGGCTCAGTAATCCAACACAGAGAAAATCTGAGATCCACTTACCATGTTTCACACATTTATTAAATTGGTGCAGAGTGAAATATTGCCATTCTTCTTGTATCTGATCACCGTGGGTGAGCTCCAACCCCTAGGCCTTTCCACTTTTTGAATGATACCATTATCTTTCATGTGCTGTAATTATTTGGATCTTATCCACAAGTGCAGGAGGTACATGACATGCAGACGGTACAAATGGTTTGGCATTCAAGTCCAACTGCAGAGAGTATGTATATCCTGTGGGCAGAACACCATCACTGTTAAATAAATCATGGTCTCTCTGAATGATACTTTGAGTATCCCCTTCTATCCTAGCCAACATAACCACACCTGAGGTGTCCTGTGCAAGTTTGTGCATAATACCACACTGTAACCACAGATCCCAGTACAATAATGGAATAGCATTCACAGCCACCACTTTAATAATGTAAAACTTTTCAGTCAAGGCTATGCCTTGGTAGAGCATAGAGTATACAGCTTCACCCACCTCTGTAAGGCATACAACTTTCAAGCTTTTATAACCCTGTATTCAGGCAAATGTCCAGCTTTTGAATTAAAACAGAGGACAGAATAATAACTTCAGCAACCATATCCTCCATCAATGTCAGTGGTGTACCATTAATTTGCATGATATGGGACACTAGCTCCAGTACCTTGCCACATGAAAGATTGTATTAAAGGAAACATTAGGGTCTCTGGTACAGGTGGTCCACATTCAGCGTATGCACTTCAGGCCTCCTGTGTTTCTGAACCAGCAGCACACTAAATTAGTGTCCTACTTTCCCACAAGCCTGGCACATAGCAGTTCTAGCTGGACTACTGGCAGGGACACTGGCCAAGTGACCCATATTATCACAGCAGAAACAATGAGGACCTGGCAACACTCTGTCAAGGCTGTGGAACAGGAGTAGTTAGCATCATATGACTCAGGACAATGGAAGTAGGAGGAGCTGCTAACAGTTTAAGTGTAGACACAAAGGTAGCAGCAATCTGAGACACAGAACCCCTTTAAGACTAATCCTTCTCAAATGGCTCATTCTTAGGGTATGTCTACACTACGGGATTAATCCGAATTTATATAATTCGAATTTGGGAAACAGATTGTATAAATTCGATTGTATGCGGCCACACTAAGCACATTAATTCGGCGGTGTGCATCCATGTACCGGGGCTAGCGTCGATTTCTGGAGCGTTGCACTGTGGGTAGCTATCCCATAGCTATCCCATAGTTCCCGCAGTCTCCTCCGCCCATTGGAATTCTGGGTTGAGATCCCAATGCATGATGGGGCCAAAAACATTGTCGCGGGTGGTTCTGGGTATATCCTCCCCCCTCTCCAGGAAGCAACGGCAGACAACCGTTTCGCGCCTTTTTCCTGGGTGAACAGTGCAGACGCCATACCACGGCAAGCATGGAGCCCGCTCAGCTCAAGACAGCAGTCATGAACATTGTAAATACCTCGCGCCTTATCGTGCAGTTTATGCTGAACAAGAACCTGGAAAACCAGGCGGCGAGGAGCAGGCTACAGCAGCGCGGCGACGAGAGCGATGAGGATATAGACATGGAATTCTATCGAACCGCGGGACCCGGTGCTTTGGAGATCATGCTGTTAATGGGGCAGGTTATAGGCATGGAACGCCGATTCTGGGCCCGGGAAACAAGCACAGACTGGTGGGACCGCATAGTGTTGCAAGTGTGGGACGATTCCCAGTGGCTGCGGAACTTTCGCATGCGTAAGGGCACTTTCATGGAACTTTGTGATTTGCTTTCCCCTGCCCTGAAGCGCCAGAATACCAGGATGAGAGCAGCCCTCACAGTTGAGAAGCGAGTGGCAATAGCCCTGTGGAAGCTTGCAACGCCAGACAGCTACCGGTCAGTCGGGAATCAATTTGGAGTGGGCAAATCTACTGTGGGGGCTGCTGTGATGCAAGTAGCCAAAGCAATCACTGAGGTGCTGCTACACAAGCTAGTGACTCTGGGAGATGTGCAGGTCATAGTGGATGGCTTTGCTGCAATGGGATTCCCTAACTGTGGTGGGGCGATAGATGGAACCCACATCCCTATCTTGGCACCGGAGCACCAGGGTACCCAGTACATAAACCACAAGGGGTACTTTTCAATGGTGCTGCAAGCACTTGTGGATCACAAGGGACGTTTCACCAACATCAACGCGGGCTGGCCGGGAAGGGTTCATGATGCTCGCATCTTCAGGAACACTACTCTGTTTAAAGGGCTGCAGCAAGGGACTTACTTCCCGGACCAGAAAATGACCGTTGGGGATGTTGAAATGCCAATAGTTATTCTTGGAGACCCAGCCTACCCCTTAATGCCATGGCTCATGAAGCCATACACAGGCAGCCTGGACAGGAGTCAGGAGCTGTTTAACTACAGGCTGAGCAAGTGCAGAATGGTGGTAGAATGTGCATTTGGCCATTTAAAAGGTCGCTGGCGATCGCTACTAACTCGCTCTGACCTCAGCCAAAGAAATCTCCCCATTGTTATTTCTGCTTGCTGTGTGCTCCACAATCTCTGTGAAAGTAAGGGGGAGACCTTTATGGCAGGGTGGGAGGCTGAGGCAAATCGCCTGGCTGCTGATTACGCGCAGCCAGACACCAGGGCGATTAGAAGAACACACCAGGAAGCGCTGTGCATCAGAGAAGCTTTGAAAACCAGTTTCATGACTGGCCAGGCTACAGTGTGAAATTTCTGTTTGTTTCTCCATTCATGCAAACCAGCCCCCTTTATTGACTCATTCATTCTCTGTAAGCAACCCACCCTCCCCCTTCCCCCAGCTTTCTTTCAAAGGAAATAAAGTCACTATTGTTAAAAATCATGTATTCTTTATTAAGTGATTATAAACATAGGGAGAGAACCAAGAAGGTAATCTGGGTGAGGTTTGGGAGGAGGATAGGAGGGAAGTAAAAGGCCACTGAATAAATTCAATATAATGACAGCCTTTTGGTTGGGCTGTCCACTGGGGTGGAGTGGGAGGGTGCACGGAGCCTCCCCCCCCCCCGCGTTCTTACACGTCTGGGTGAGGGGGATATGGAACATGGTGAGGGGGGAGGGAGGTTATACAGCGGCTGCAGCGGCACTCTGTCATCCTCCTGCTGCCGTTCCTGAAGCTCCACCAGACGCCGGAGCATGTCCGTTTGCTCACGCAGCAGCCCCAGCGTTGCAGCCTGCCACCTCTCATCTCGAGCGTCCCTCAAGACCTCACGTTCACTGGCATCTTTCCTAAATTTAGATACAGTGTCCTTCCACTCATTCAAATGAGCTCTTTCATTGCGGGTGGATTCCATTATTTCTGTGAACATGTCGTCTCGCGTCCTCTTTCTACGCCGCCTTATCTGAGATAGCCTTCGGGACGGAGGAGGGAGGCTTGAAAAATTTGCAGCTGCTGGAGGGAGGGTTGAAAGAAAGGAGAGAAGTTTTTACTGATACATTTTACAGAACAATGCTTATACTCTTTCATGGTGAAAAACACTATTCACATTACATAGCACATGTGATTTCAGTACAAGGTCGCATTTTCCATCTTAATATTGAGTGCCTGTGGCTTTGGTGTTAGAGATCACAGACGCAGGTCCGGGCAACAGAATTCAGCTTGCAGGCAGCCATGGTAAGCCATTGTCTTTCGGCTTCTGCGCCCTCCTTTCCCACATACCAAGCAAAGCCTGTTGACTGCTGCGGTTTTCCTGTTAACCTTCAGCAGCAGAAAACAAACTAACCCCCCCACCATCCAATTCTCTGGGATGATCGCTTTATCCCTCCCCCCACCGCGTGGCAGATATCAGGGAAGATCCCTGCAGAAACCAAACTAACCCCCCGCCCCCTCCCCCTCCCGCCATGAATTCCCTGGGATGATCAATGTACCCCTCCCCCCACCGCGTGGCAGGTATCAGGGAAGATCCCTGCAGAAACCAAACTAACCCCCCCGCCCCCCCCCCCACCATGAATTCCCTGGGATGATCAATGTACCCCTCCCCCGACCGCGTGGCTGGTAACAGGGAAGATCCCTGCTAGCCAAACGCGAAAAGCTCAGGGCCAATTCCCCCCCGCCCCCCTGTGCTTGGCTAACTGCAGGGAAGGATTTCTTTTCAGCCACAGGCAAACAGCCCAGTAGGAACGGCCACCTCTGTCCCCTTAATTAAGTTCCCGTATTTCAACCAGGTTACCATGAGCGATATCACTCTCCTGAGGATTACACAGCAAGATAAAGAACGGATGTTGCTTGAATGCCAGCAAACACCGGGACCATACGCTGCCAGGCTTTGTCAGGCAATGATACCAGATTACTTGCTGCAAGCATGGCGTGGTCAAGTGTCCTACCATGGAGGACGGAATAAGGCTGCACTGCCCAGAAACCTTGTGGCAAGGCTTTTGGAGTACCTCCAGGAGAGCTTCATGGAGATGTCCCTGGAGGATTTCCGCTCCATCCCCAGACACGTTAACAGACTTTTCCAGTAGCTGTACTGGCCGCGAATGCATCCCAAGTCCTCAGGGCAAATTAATCATTAAAAAACGCTTGCTTTTAAACCATGTTTTATATTTTAAAAGGTAAACTCACCTGAGGTCCCTTCCATGGGGTCATGGTCTTGGCTACTGGCTTGGGAGGCTTGGGAGGGTACTTCAGTCAGGCTGAGAAAAAGATCCTGGCTGTTGGGGAGAACGGAGTGCTGGGTGCTCTCTGCAAGCTCGTCCTCCTCCTCCTCCTCTTCCCCATCCGCAGAATCCTCAGGTGTAGCTGATGAGACTATCCCCGACCCGGAATCCACGGTCACAGGTGGGGTAGTGGTGGCGGCCCCCCCTAGAATTGCATGCAGCTCGGCGTAGAAGCGGCATGTCCGCGGCTCTGACCCGGAGCGACCTTTTGCCTCCTTTGTTTTTTGATAGGCTTGTCTGAGCTCCTTGACTTTCACGCGGCACTGATCTGAGTCCCTATTGTGGCCTCTCTCCATCATGCCCTTGGAGATTTTTTCAAAAGTTTTGGCATTTTGTCTTTTCGAACGAAGTTCTGCTAGCACTGAATCCTCTCCCCATATAGCGATCAGATCCAGTACCTCCCGTGCGGTCCATGCTGATGCTCTTTTTCGATTATCAGCCTGCATGGTTACCTGTGCTGATGAGCTGAGGTATCTGTGGTATCTGTGGTCACCTGTGCTCTCCACGCTGGGCAAACAGGAAATGAAATTCAAATTTTCCTGGGGCTTTTCCTGTCTACCTGGCCAGTGCATGCGAGTTCAGATTGCTGTCCAGAGCGGTCACAATGGTGCACTCTGGGACAGCTCCCGGAGGCCAATACCATCGAATTGCGGCCACACTAACCCTAATTCGAATTGACAAAATCGATTTTGGCGCTACTCCGCTCGTCGGGGTGGAGTACAGAAATCGATTTTAAGAGCCCTTTATTTCGAAATAAATGGCTCCGCTGTGTGGACGGGTGCAGGGTTAATTCGATTTAACGCTGCTAAATCCGAATTAAAGTCATAGTGTAGACCAGGCCTTAGTAACCACATCAGCAAAAGTTAGTGTTCTAGCATCTTCAGTAGTAACCGTTCGCCCAGGCAGTCATTAGCTATGCCAATCACAAAAAGTATCTCTGAGTATGATCCTCATAATTTCCCAAATTCACAGTTCTCGGACAAACACCACAAATGACATGCAAATTCACATAAGGTTTTGTTGGGCTGTGGGTGAACTTTAAAAAAAAACATTTTCCTCTTTCACAGAACAGAATCTCCAGTCCCAAAATACCCATTGAGGCACTGCACAGCCACATCAAAGGAGGACTTGGGCCCCGGGAGTCCATCATAAATATCAATGCCATCATGGCCTAAGCATTTCTGCAGCCAGGGTATCATAGAATCATAGAATATCAGGGTTGGAAGAGACCTCAGGAGGTCATCTAGTCCAACCCCCTGCTCAAAGCAGGACCAACACCAACTAAATCATCTAGCAGCATCGGACTGTTGCATGATCTGCACTTAGTTTCCAAAATTCCAAATGAAGTATGGACAGTCAACAGCTGAAGGATGTGCAGGCAGCAGGGTTGCAGAATAGAAGCACTCCTCATCATAATGTTGTATTCTGATGCAGCACAGAACAGCAATCCCAACACAGACACACACACACACACTTCCCTTCCCCCCCCCCCCCAAGACACACAGGTAGGTTGTTAATCAAAACATGTAGCAACCATGAACTGGTTAGGTCAGCAAGTCTGAACAAAACGTAACAGTCCGAAGAGCAGATATGTAGCAGCAGGCCCTGAGTAGCTGCACACATAGCATTTTTGTTTTATTTTGTTTTGTTTTCCCTTCAGAGGACCAGGAAAAGGAACAGTGCATTCAGGGAACAGGAAACAGAACAGGAACAGGGCTCAAGAAGCCACCCCCACACCAGTCATCACATTAACAGATGATACTTTTATTCTTACTTATAGGTAACACTAAAATAGTCACATAGTCTCTGTTTCTTTGTTCTACTGACATAACCATGGCTATAGCTTGTAGTTTTGTGCTGTAATATGTCTCTTGCCCAGTATGAAATCAGACTCTTAAAACACCCTGTATTATGTAACCTTCTTACACTTCATGTATATAACATAATAATTACCTCACTGAACTTGATCTAAAGATGTATAAACACACACGATAGAAGTAGAAAATTAAATAAACCCCCAAATCCTCCATTCTTTGTGATAAACAAATAGTCTGAGTTCTTAAATGATAAAGTAGAGAGAAGGAGACAGTTTGGACACATCTGCTCCAGTGGAAATATCAGGGAATCTCTTAGAAATCACAGGACCAGGAGAAAGCAAAGGAAGAAGACCCCCCCAAAATCTACCATCATAGATACTGTAGCACAAAACTCAATGTACAAGCAGCAGTCCTCAGACTGGAAATGGAGACACAGCCATCACCATTAAGGAAACTGGTGACCATGCAGATTTTGAAAGAGGAATATAGCTTTCTTTAGGCACCCAAACTATACCCATCAGCGTCCTCATTAAGTCAACAACAAAGAAGAGGCAGATTTCAGTGGATCTTTAATTGTAATTGGTAGCAGAGAAATGCAGCCAGCACAACAGAGAGAAAGATGTAGGACTCAGCAGGGAGAGGGTAGGAGAGAGGGGAACCTCTGAGCAAAAATACTGAATAAACAGTACAATTCATTATAGATAGCAGCAGCATAGAGGTTGTGATCTGGTCCAACTCCCATAGAAGGTAATTGGGTCTTTTAATTGACTACATTAAGAGCTGGATCCAGTCCATACTGAATAAAACACAGAGGAGTCCTCCCAGAGCACATGACTCTAATAATTACATGGTTGGTGGATTTTTAAAAAAAGGTGAAATATGAAAAGCTGCAGATGTAAAGGTGAAAAGAAATTGCTAGGTAACTAAGGTAAATCTATAGCCTTTTCCTTCTCAGCCCCTGACACAGGATTATGTTGTGGGTTTACCTAGGGACAGAATGTGCTAAGGGCAAAGAGGAAGGGGGTGAGGGTTGGATGCATGCTAGGCTGTGTAGTAGCTCATAGGCAGAGATGCAAGGTTCCCATAAATTAGAGCAGTCCCAAGAGCTGCTCCATCTTACTCTAGGAGCAGTCCAAATTGGTAGGCACCTTTGCCCACCTGCTGTGACCCTACGCTGTGCAGGCTGTGCTGCCCCACCAGCCACAAGTAGTAAAGAAGCTGGTCCCTTGTGTCTGAAGCTTTATAAAAAATAAAGAACAGATTTCTCGAGCTTCCACAAACAGAATACACTAGCCAAATTTGGCCCTCCATGATTCCAGTGCAATTCCACTGATATCAGCAAAGAGTACAATTTGTACTGGGACACCACAGTATCAGAAAACAAAGCTAACCCCTTGGTGTGGATATTTCAGTATAAATGCACTTTCAGATTAGATCTGATATATGTAAAATCCACCCTGACCTACATGATCGCCAATAAACTGCTAGGAATTCAGCAGCAAAAAGGAGTTCTCAGGGGAACAGCAAGTGAGTTCAGTTTGAAGTTAAAAAAGGTAGATTTGAAACTACTCATGAGGAAAGGGCTTATAAAAAGAACTGATGGCACATTCTAAATTAGTATTGGACAATTCATAAAAAGAAAATAGTTGTTTATTATACGAGTAACATTAAACACTCTATTAATGTTATCAATATTGTACAACACAATAAAATACTTTTTTTCTGTTCTCAAGGTCTTGAGCAGAAAATAGGTCTGGTGGCTCAAACACATTTCTGGGAGACAAGAAGTCTGGATGTTGTTCCTGGTTTTGCACGTATTTCCTGTCTTTCTTTTCACAAGCCACTCAACTGCTCTGTGCTACAGTTTACTCAGCTGTAAAACGAAGATGCTATTTCTCTAAGGGTACGTCTATACCCAGCCGCTAGTTTGGCGGCTGGCAATCAAACTTCTGGGTTCGACTTATCGCGTCTTGTCTGGACGCGATAAGTCGAACCCGGAAGTGCTCGCCGTCGACTGCGGTACTCCTGCTCGGCGAGAGGAGTACCGCGGAGTCGACGGGGGAGCCTGCCTGCCGCGTCTGGACTGAGGTAAGTTCGAACTTAGGTACTTCGAACTTCAGCTACGTTATTCACGTAGCTGAAGTTGCGTACCTTAGTTCGATTTGGGGGGTTAGTGTAGACCAAGCCTAACTCATTACTAGAGCTGTTTAAAATTTTTAGATGGGGGATATTAAAAAGTGCTATTTCTGTGAAGTTGAAACATTTTGCAAGAACATGTGTATTTCTTTGAAATTTCCCATTGTTCAATGAAAATCTTCAGTATAATTTTTTTTAAGCGAAAAATCACACTCTGTGGTGAAGTGTACTACAGGTGCTACTGGAAGGTCCATTTTGTTCCCTTTAAATGGAACAGTAAGATGCTCACTGAAAATTATGCAAACACAATATATCCATAGCTGCCCTTGATAAAAGACACTCTCTACTCTTTCCCATTGCTTGGATGCAATAGGCCAGGTCAAAATTCAGCCCCAAAGAGAAGTATAATATGAAAATACATATAATGCCAATGTTAAATTACAGATCCCTAAACATGCATTGCCTCAAAATGTAATTATTGCTCCATTCATTGAGCATCAGAGATGATACTAGCCAGGGGTGCTGGAACAATTTGTATAGTGGGGATGCTGAGAGCCATTGAACCAAACTGTAAACCTTGTATTTAATGGAAACCACTTCAAGCCAGGGGATGCTGCAGCACCCCCTGCATCTCTAGTTCCAGAACCTATGATACTAGCTGGAATGAATAATAATGGTTTCATTATTAACAATATAGATTCTTAAAAGGAATATTGGAGATATGTGTGTTAGTTTTTCAATTTTTAACAAGTAAATGGAATTCCTATTAATTACTTGAATTATAATATACTTTTCTGTTCATTTGTTTAAAATGTGCCATTTCTGAGCTCTGGCTATATGGACACAATTGCATTATTGATGCACTTTGATCCAATATCAAAAAATATAAACCTCCCAAACTCCATGAATATAAACATTTCCACCATACCTTCTTGCCAGGCAGGAAGTGTGTATTTATTTGGAAACTACCTAGCATGTTTTGGGGGCACTATCACAATCTAAATGACAATCCACTCAACCCTTCTTTGTGGAAAAAGTTCTAGGGAGAATCAATAGTCTTTACAGCATCACGTGAAGGTCACCAAATCCAGAGCGTGGTAGATCAAAGGCTGATGTGCGTTCTATAGTCTAGGACCAGGTCTACACCACAGACCTATATCAGTATAATCACTTCACTCAGGGGTGTGAAAATCCACATAGTTATACTGACCTAACCCCCTGTGTTGATAGCACTAGGCAGAATGCACAGCTTCTCCTCTTGATATAGTTACCACCTCTCAGGGAGGTGGGTTAACTACACCAATGTGAGAAGCTCTCCTGATGGTGTAGCAGCATCCTCACTAAAGTGCTACAGCTTCACTGTATGTGAAGACAAGTGCTAGGTGTTCTCACTGACAACGTTACCTTGAGTAGCACAGATGATCATAACAGCCATAGTATCCTGCAGGAAGAGGTCTCTGAGCCAATGTCATTTAGCCTTCATAGATCAAAACCAACACCTTAAATTTCACCTAAGAATTAATTTATGGCCAGTTGAGAGCAAAAGTGTAAAGCAGGGGTCAGCAGCCTTTGGCACACGGCCCATCAGGATCAGGGCTGGCTCCAGCTTTTTTGCCGCCCCAAGCAGCAGGAAAAAAACCCAAAAACATTGAGCTCCCGCCGAAGTGCCACTGAAGAAGAAGAGACGGAGTGATGGACCTGCCGCTGAATTGCCGCCAAAGACTAACGCGGGGCAATTGATCATCCGCCGAAGACCCAGACGTGCCACCCCAATACCAGACGGAGTGCCGCCCCTTTCTATTGGCCGCCCCAGGCACCTGCTTCCTTCGCTGGTGCCTGGAGCCGGCCCTGATCAGGGTAATCTGCTGACGGGCCGTGAGACATTTTGTTTACGTTGACCATCCGCGGGCATGGCCCCCCGCAGCTCTCAGTGGCCGCGGTTCACTGTTCCCGGCCAATGCCGCGCCGCTCCCCGCAGCTCCCATTGACCGGGAACGGTGAACTGCGGCCACCGGGAGCTGCGGGGGACCATGCCTGTGGATGGTCAACGTAAACAAAATGTCTTGCGGGTCGCCAGCGGATTACCCTGATGGGCCGCGTGCCAAAGGCTGCCGAGCCCTGCCCTATATAAATATTATACACAGCATATAAACTACTTCTAACTGACTTCTTACCCATTACTGCATTCCTTTGTGCCCCCAAAATTCCCCCTTACTTAACTGAGGATTTGCAGTGTGCAAGGCTGGATCCGCAGTTTGTAAAGCATACGTTAATATTCATATTTTAGATACACACACACACACACACACACACATACACACACACACACACTGATTTTGATCAAATGTGGCTAAAAGAGTTGTAACACAGACTAATTAAATCTTGTATGCATCCCTGAACAAATCTTAAAGGTACAACACCCTGAGGAACAGAGTTCCTACTAGAAATGCTGACAGAGCCTTATGAACAAGCATAATTACTTCAAATATATTAAGCAAATACCTTTAATCAACAGCTGAATGGTAGTATGCTGTGCTAATTATTTCTGGTAGATGATGAGAAGACTGATTGCAATTTCCTAATTAGCTTGCTTTTCCCCCCTTCAGTAAGTTTCTTATCATTTACATATTTCCTTATTGTGATAATTATTATCTTCCTGCTCTATCAATATTTTTGAGTCATGAAACTTAGGAAGTCTATAACATACTTCTTAACCTCAGTGAAGAATTATACAATTCCTATTAAAACAAGACTTTCTCTGCACCCCCCCGCCCAAAAAAAAGAATTTTAATGGAAACATCGGAAGGTGCAATGTTCTCTTCAGACCTGGGCATGGGCAGGAAACGGTTTTCCCATCCAGTGAACATTTTCAAGATTTCAGAAAGTTTTCCCATGATGCACTGGGATGAAACAGACCTTTTGACATTTTTCACGAAAAATGGGAGACAGCAGCACCCACCCCAGAACAACAAATAGTGTGGTGTATAGGGCACTCATGTGAGAGACTTGGTTCAAGTCCCTGCTCCAAATCAGGAAGAGCAGACATTTTAATCTAGGTGACTGCTCTATCTCCCAGGTTATTATCTGTTTCTTTTTGACTAGAAATTCTATCCTGGACCTGAGAAACCGTCCTAATAAAAGTTTCCTCAAAACAAACCTTTTCCCGTAAGAAGCATTGTGTAAGACAAATTGGCATTTTGTTCAGAAAAAATGTTTCATCAAATAATTCCCAACCAGCATTAGTTCTGCTCTATTAATTTTTGTTGTGGTGTTTCCAAAAAAGACTTATATTGCATCTTCAATGCAGATGGTGTATTACATAGTATGAAAGTGTGATTGGGCACACTGATTGGAAAAAAGTACCCTTTTAATTGGCTAGTTTGATCCTGATGATGAGGTCATAGGTAATAGCTATGAAGTTACTCTCATTTAAACAGCTGGGGCCTCTTAACTAAACACCTCCATAGAAAATATTGTATGTCCATTATGTTAAATGGGTGTGGGGAAAATACTGAGGAGGTAAGGACAAAGAAATTAAAGAACACTGCAGACATGGGACCGAAGCAAGGAAGTTGGGGATGGACGAGAAGGAGAAGAGTTAACTACACCCTTTCTCCAGTGACCAGTTTTTGGCCTCTTCAACTATTTTAATTCACATTCTAGTGTAAAAACTACACTAGGCACATGTATTGTTCCAAATTTAGTTTCTCTGAAACAAAGTTTAATGTTTTGGGGCTCGCACAGACTAGTAAGGGGTTCTGTCACCACCTGTCTTGTATCTTAGGTGGTGTTTGTGCTGTGTAGTTATGGTTCAGATCTGACAACAGTAGCCAGCCCATAAGCATAAGGTTTCCCCTGGCTCTCACCAACCCAGAGTGACACCAACAGCCCTCTGAGCCCCAAGTCTCCCCAAATATGTTCTCCCCAAGTTCCTAATGACTAGACACTCAGACCATTCCCTCTGATTCATCACCCCTGAAAGTGTGAAACCAGCAGTTAACAACTCCCTTTTCATACACACTCCACACAATTTGCAAGCCAGAAAGCTGCTTGAGATTTTTTTTTTTAAGTTTATTTAATGGAAAAACTACAGATTCAAAGGTGATATAGTAAGGGAAAGCAAACACCTACAAGTTACACAGAAAACAAACATAAAAATACAACCTCAGGCTTTACACTTCCATATTAGAAAAAATCCGCTGTAAGATAACTAGCATAGGCACTCTGTGCCGACAAGAGAAGCTCTTCCGACATAGCACTGTCCACACTGGCGCTTCTATCTGTAATTTATGTCGCTCATGGGAATGGGGGGTTCTTCACACCCCTGAGCAACATAAGTGTTGCTGACATAAGTTGTAGTGTAGACATGCGTTACTTACACCGGCTGTTGGCTGTCCCAAATGGGACTGACAGCTGGAGCCCTCTCCCCTCAACCATGTCAGCTGGGTGCCAGGCTCACAACTGCCCTCCTCCCAGCTATCACCCATAGGGCTGCCGGACTCCAGTTGTCAGTGTCCCACAATACCCCACTTCAGTCGGTGGAAGCACTTCTGGTGATGATGCACACTGCAGACAGAAGGACCAAGTGTGGACATGAACCACCACTTTAATTACTGCAGTGGCTGTATGTTGACTTATCTTTGTAGTGTAGACAAGTTCTTAGTCCATATTGATTCATGGTTAGTCAGTGAGGTGTAACTCTCTCTACTGACTTGAAAGCCAGGATGTTCTTGTCAATTTTGAGTTGTCTCAGTGTCTTTCCATTAGCTCTAATGGTCCATCATTGTCTTTTGCTGGGCTGGACAATGGATAGTTACTTGAAGTTAGGTTTTTTTGTAAACAACTAGCTTGGGAACTGCTCCTCCCTGTCTGACTGCTCACTGCCCTGCAGCACAGACTAGGAGCACAATATTCTATATACACAAATATATAAATTCATAACCACAGTCTGTATACCTATCTCTCAATAACTACTGAGTTTAGAACATTCCAAGCTTTCTTAAAATACCTCACTCAATATATCTTTGTTGTACAATAACACTGTATACAGTCAGTTCATTTAATGCTTATTTGGGGGTTGAAACCTTCTCCCCTTGGGGTGGCTGGACCTTGATTGTCACATAAAGAAGTCTCTTACTAGGAACTACTTTTCCTAGTGGGAAGATACAAATGCCACCCACAACTGTTTTAAAAATGCATTATTTTAAACTAATAATCCAAATGTTAGTATCAATAAGCAACTTCAAGACACATGAATTAGTCAGCTACCAGTGCACTTTTAGGGTGGCAGAGGTATTTAAGCCTTCCACTTCATGCTTTACAACACTCCCAAGGAATGCAGCTCCATCTTAATAATGCAGTCCTACTCACGGCTTATTGTTTAGTGTCATAAGTAAGGTTATAAGAAATTCCAGTCTCTGTTATATTGTGCTATTTCAAAATAAATGTCACCTTGACATAATACCGTGAGGTGCTGAAATCCCTCAAACCCCAGCATAGAAGATGCAAAGAAAGATTTTAGGTTTACTTTCAACTCTGCAGTCCCTTTTTGTGCTTAATTTCTGACTTAATGTAGCATAGCAGTTTTGTTTATACACACGTACAATTCTTGTATATAAAACCCATGATAGGTTATCAGCTGTCAGTAAGTAGTGAGAAAGCCATGAGTAATTTATGTTAGACACATTCCCAACAAGTGCCAAAAAAAGTATACCACATGACTCCATTGTATATTCTGTATACACCAGATACTTCAGACAAAAACAATTAAAACTAAAATATTTTTGAACTAGTGTTTTTGATTTTGCCTAGAATGCTTTCTGCTTGATACCAGGAGTCTCACTGTTCTGGCCTGGGAGGGAAAAAGACAATATAAACAATTAGAATTCCCTAAAAATGACTTAAAATAGCTTTTATAGTTAAAACAAAAACAAACAAAACAAACCTAATAATAATAATCTGAAATTGTGGTCAAATACCTCAGGGCTAACTACAGAAGCAAGTTCTGTTTTTCATTGGGAATTTGGGTGTCTCCCTTTTTCACTAGCATAACTCCCATTTCTAGCCCTCCTGTGTGATAAGAGATCATAATTTAATATTCTGGACTGAGGGCCAGGGTAACTTTGGAAAGAGAGTCCACATTTGGAGGCAAGAAGGAAGTAGTCTAGAGGCAGGATTGTCACCCGGTAAATAAGCACCCCGACTTTCACAATAAGACAAAAATCAAGGCCAAAATAAGACAGTCCCTAAGAACCCCAACACTCTATGTGGCTAGATCCCCCCCCAGTGTGCAGTCTGGGACTGTGGTGGGCCCTCTGTGCACACCTGACTCTCTCCCCCCTTGCCCCTGCTTGCCCCTGCTTGCTGGAAGCCAATCAAAAAAAAAAAAAGAAGAAGAAGAAGCAGCAACAAGCCAAAAACTAGCCAATAAGCAACTCACAAGCTAATTAAGTCAAAAACAAGTCCAATTTCTGTGGGTTTTTTTGTGGATTTGGCATGTCTGGACAGGATCTAAAGCCCATTGAAGTCAATGGGAGTCTTTCTATTGACTTGATGGGCTTTCAGTCTGGCCATAAAAAGTAGAGCTGGTTAAAAAATGTTGAACTAAATTCTTTTTCAGTGAAAAATGCCCCCTCCCCCTTTTCCCTGCCCCCCCAAAAAACAAACATTTTTTGTGGAAACTTTCTCTGGTCCAGGATAGATTTGGGAAATTAAAAATTTTGAGATTTTGGAATGTGTTCTGATGCCGAACAAAAATGAGATCCTCTGAAAGTTTTCACAAAAAAGTGAGACACCAATAGGTTGGTGGTTATAGCACTCACCTGGCATGTGGGCAGACCAGACTCAAGGCTCTGCTGTGTCTGATTTAGAGCAGGCACTTGAACCTGCAGCACCAACATTCTAGGTTAGTGCCCTAACCTCCGTGATACTGGCTGTCTGGGGATATGTCATTCATTTAGTGGGGGGGAGGTTGGAAAAAAGTTCAAAAGCTGTCACTTTTGTTCCACATGAGAACACATTTCAAAAACTCAAATATTTTCATAAAACAAAATTCTTGTTTTCTGGCTTGCCCGACTAAAAAGACAAGTGACATAACAATGGTGGTGGTGGTGGGGAGAGAATCAAATATATACATATCAGCAATTTAATTAAAAATAAAATACCAACAAAACCTATCTGAATCTCAAGCCATGTTTTAATAGGATAACTTTCACAGACATTATGACAGAGATGGGTCTTGGGCAGCGATCTGAAGGAAGAGAGGGTAATGTGGGTATTAGGGATGCTGGAAAGGAAGAGTTTACCATAATTAAGATGAGAGATGACTCTAGGGACTGGACAAGAGTTTTGGTTATTTGGTCAGAAAGGAGAGGATGGATCTTAGAAACATTATAGAGGAAGAAGTGGCAAGATTTGGACATAATCTGACTGCGTGGGATGAGAGAGAGAGCCAAATTGTGGCAGATTGATTTGGCAATTTATAAGGGAGTGAAGAAAAGATTTTGCTTAGGCTTTCCTATTCTCACATTCTGCAGTGATCTCCAGAAAGCTGTATTCATTCCACCTTTCCTGGGAAACACTTATTTTCCTCTGTTCCCTCAAAACTGACTTTATTTACTCAGCATTTCACCATTGGCCTGCTCAAACCCAGGGTTGTGAGTTCAATCCTTGGGGCGGCCACTTAGGGATCTGGGGCAAAAATCTGTCAGGGGCTTGGTCCTGCTTTGAGCAGGGGGTTGGACTAGATGACCTCCTGAGGTCCCTTCCAACCCTAATAATCTATGATTCTATGATTTGAAACATAATACATTCTTTAAGAGGCTGCAGTTACACTAGTACATACTTGTCAGATACTTCACTTGACTCTTGGAAAATCTTGCGGTCTTTCTAGGTTCCATTTAGCAATGCATCATCTGCAGCCACTCTTCCAGTTCCATCTACACCTACAACTAGGCCTGTGACATTTACTGTGATATCTCTTGTCCTTCACTGTTGGTAGTCCATTGCTGACGATGATGTTGTCTCAATTCTCATCTATGGCTACCTATATGACTCTGAGGTCCAAACCCTAATGCACAGAGACAGCCGCACTGAGGGCATGGGAAGTCTATATCTATGATGTTTGACAATTCAGCTCTATGGTGCCTTTCACATGTAGCCCAGAGACGATTTTGTCAATCCCGCTCAAACCTGATATTATATGCTGATATTGTCAGAGACTGCCAGTGAGTCCTGTTCTGAGCCATTTTCTCAAGCTCTTTGAGGTTGATGCCCCACTGAAGACTGCTCTTCAGTTTTTCTTTGAAGCGCTCATATGGATAATACTTCTTTCTTTTGCCCTGCCTCAGCTCCCCATATAAGAGCTGTTTTGGGAGACGGTGGTCTTCCATTCTGATGACATGTCCAGCCCACTTAAGTTGTGCTCTCAAAAGTATTTCTTGAATGCTAGTTGTGTTTGTTCTCTGAAGGACCTTAATATTGGTCACTCTGTCCTGCCAGTGAATGCGTATTATTGAACAGAGGGAGCACATATGAAATTGCTCAAGCTGTTTAATGTACTGCATATAAACCGTCCACATCTCAGATCCATACAGGAGAGAGGTTAGAACCACGGCACTATAGATCTTCAATTTGATGGAGAGATGGTGTGACGTTATTGACATTAATTGGGACCATATAGATCATTGTTGCAACCAAGGTCCTGTAGTGGCACCCAAATCTTGTATAAAGGGGGTCAAATGGGGTGTCTTAGACAAGGTCAGGGTTTACTGGTTATGATTATGCTGTCTATATGTGTGTATCAGTTTTGTAGTTGAAGTTATGAATCTTGGCACTATACTGTCTGTATGGCAAACTTATGCTATGCTTCTGGGTGACATCCCAGACAAGCTGGGATTAGCTCTGCCTAGCCTCCTTGATGGCCCATTAAGGACCATCAGCTATACAATGGACCCATAGAGAGAAGGCAGATACGCCTTGTAACTCAGCAAAGTATGCAGGAACTGGCCCATATGACTCCAGACTCCATGTTGCTGTAATTTTCCACAGTAAGAACAAAGAGGTGTTCTTACACCTGGAAAAGACTATAAAAGGCTGATGCCTCATCTCCATTTTGTCTTCAATCCTGCTTCATACCTCTGGAGGAACTTTACTACAAGCTGAAGCTTTGAACAAAGGACTGAGGACCCATCCCAGTGGGGGTGTATTCCAGAGACTTGATTTGAACCTGCAGTTTATTCCATCGCTGCTGCAAGCCTGAACCAAGAACTTTGCCGTTACTGTATGTAATTGATTCCATTTAACCAATTCTAGCTCTCATCTCTATCTTTTTCCCTTTTATGAATAAACCTTTAGATTTTAGATTCTAAAGGATTGGTAACAGCGTGATTTGTGGGAAAGATCTGATTTGTATATTGACCTGGATCTGGGGCTTGGTCCTTTGGGATCGAGAGAACCTTTTTGTGTATATTGGGATATTGGTTTTCATAGCCATTTATCCCCCATAACGAGCGGCACTGGTGGTGATACTGGGAAACTGGAGTGTCTAAGGAAATTGCTTGTGAGGTTGCGGTTAGCCAGTGGGGTGAGACCGAAGTCCTCTTAGTCTGGCTGGTTTGGTTGCCTTAGAGGTAGAGAAACCCCAGCCTTGGGCTGTAACTGCCCTGTGTTAGCAATTTGTCCTGAGTTGGCACTCTCAGTTGGGTCCCGCCAGAACCGCATTGTCACAGTGGCGTAGTCGTGCTTGGATCCACAGAACCAGGTCAATTAAGCTTTGGGTCAGAACCCCACGCTATCCAAATTTGAATTTTGGGATTGAGAGTTTTGTTGGTTAAAGAGCTGCTGCAATGGCTGAGCAAAGAGCATATGAGGGACTTGGCAAAAAAGCCCTGGAAAATTTGTGTTCAGAAAAGAGGATAAGCTTTAGAAAGAAAGCTACAAATCAAGAACTGAGAAATCTGTTAATAGCCAGTGATCAGGGGGCAAGAGCACAGCCCTTACCTGAGGCTACAGAAGATGCAGAAAAAATTAGGATGCAAAAGGTGACAAGTAAATTGCAATTTGAGCATGAACAGAAGCTAGCAGATCTTCGATTGCTGGAGAAGCAAAAAATAGCACAATTAGAGAAGGAGGCAGAAGAGAGAGCTCGTAAGGGGAGTCTAGAGCTGCTCGCTGCTGAACAGGAGACTCACAAGATGGAACAGGAGACGGCCAGACTTCAGCTCCGAGTAATGGAAGAGCGGAGAAAGTCATCCCCACCTGGTACTCCACTTCCCCACCGCCATGAGAAAAACTGGGAAAGGATGTGTCCCATTTACAATGATACTGAGGATATAGAGGAGTTTTTGTCTACCTTTGAACGCCTCTGCAGTCTCTACCAGATCCCCGAGGGTCAGCGAATGCCTATCCTGCTGACCAGACTGACTGGAAAAGCCAGGGAGGTATTTAATGAATTGGGGGAAGAAGAAGCCTTGGATTATGAGCGGTTTAAGGATTCTGTGTTAAGGCGGTTCAGGGTTACTCCTGAATCCTACAGAGTTAAGTTTAGAAAGTTTAAGATGTCTAATGATTGTACTTTTGTAGAATGTGCTCATAAGCTGATGGGTTTTGTTAAAAAGTGGGTTATGGGAGCCAAGGCACATGGGAATTTTGAAAAACTGCTGGATTTAATAACTTTGGAACAGTTCTTAGACATTGTGCCTGACAATGTGAGAGCAGCTGTGTGTGATAGGGACCCTGAGTCAGTCCTACGGGCAGCAGAGATTGCAGATGCCCACACCCAAAACAGGGCTCGGGAAGGGTGTAAAACCCCGGGGAAAACTAATCCCCATTCTCCCCAGTTCAAAAGGAGGGAAGGATTTAAAAGCAAACCTGACTCTTCTAAAGGAGTTCAAGGGGGCCTGGAGGGTAGGAACTCACATCCCAGGACGGAACAGGTTACATGCTATCACTGTGGTATGCTGGGCCACATGAGACCAGACTGCCCAACACTGAAGGGCAGCCCAAAACCAGCAACCCCAAATGCCACTGCAAATGCTAACCCTGTTGTTGTAGACTCACAGGCAAGCTACACAGAGCCCAGCTCTATTGCCCTGTATGCAAATGCTGTTTCTGTGGTCTCTGAAGAATTTGACCTTAAAACTCACATTAAAGCTAAATATGGGGGAAATAATGCAGAGTTTATTAGCAGTGCAGAAGTGAATGGAGTAAGGCGTATGGCATGGAGGGACACCGCAGCAGATATTACTCTGGTTAAAGCAAGTCTTGTCAGGAAGGAAGATTATTTTCCAGGTGAAGATGTAACTGTTGTAGCCTTCTCTGAGTATTTTGTCAGGGTGCCTTTGGCTAGAATCCACCTGAAATGGAAGGGATTTGAGGGCACCATGGTTGTGGGAGTAAAAGACACAATCCCTAAGGATATTATGATTGGAAATGATATTAAAGCTATGGTCAGTCAAGTTAATGCAAACCAGGCACAGGAGAGGATTGATCCTAAGGTTGTGTCTATAGAGGGTTTCTCCAAAAGTTGGTCTTTGGGAAGTAGCTGTTTGGCTGTGAATGAAGTTTCTGAATGTCTATCTAATGTCTCAGAAGTAAATCTGGAATTAGATCAAGCGAAGGGAGAGGAGAACAAGGAGGTTTTGGAGGAGCCTAGGCAGTCTTGCGAGCTGATGGCTTTATCTAGTCAGCAGTTTGGGAAGGCAAGGAGAGTGGAAGATGAGTGTCCCTATCCCTTACCTGTGTCCTGTGTGAAGAATAGGGATAATGAAGGGAATGTGCCTGTGTCTGTCAGGGGTATTGACTTGCCTATGGAGGAAGCTACCCCAGTCTCCAAGCAGTTGTCTGGGAACAGCCCTGTGGGCTGGGACGAGGAAAATGAAATCCCAAACTGTGTATCTAATAAAGGAAAATGTGTATCCAGCTCTTCTTTGTCTGTGGAGCAGACAGAAGGTGCCTTTCAGCCTGTGATGGTTAAGAGTAATTCAGTTGTCTCAGAGATGGTCCTGGATTCAACTAAAGCCCAGGAAGGGAGTGGTCCTAAGTCTGTGTCTGCTGGGGAGATTGGCACTGTAACTAGGTTGCATCCAGTTAGTGTCTTAGCAAAATCCCAGAGACCAGACAATTCTGGTGCTTGTATTTTGCCTGTTGCTCATATGTGGTTGGAGAAGGGTGTAACAACTCTGTCTAATCAGGGTGATACCCTAGCCAGGGCACAAGAAGAGCGAAAAGGTAATTTGGTTGTGGTACCTACGGACAGTTTAACAACTTGTAGCAAAAAGGACAAAATTCCTAAGCTTGCGTGTGGCAAAGGAAAGAAGGATGCTTCTAACCTTTCATCTAGTGAGTCTAGGGGTTTGCCTGAAAGGGGATTGTGTAGAAATTGGCCTGGTGGGCCAAAGGTGATCCTGGATGTGAGTAAGACCCAGACAGAGTCTGTTGTTGCTCAGGGAAATGTTCCTTTAGAGCAAGCCCTAGGTGAAGAGGGTAAGGGCAGAATTTCTGTGAGGGGTGAATTGCTGCTTAGAAAAGCTCCTGGGGAAAGAAATCCTCATGGTAATCTGTGCAAGCAGTTCCCTGCAACTGAGGGGTGTGAGAGTGATGTAATCAAGGAAGTTTCAGTTCCTAGCAGCCGGAAGTTGTCTGTTGTGAATGGATCCACTGACTGTCCTTTTGAAAGATCCAGTGTGGGTAGCTTTGAGAAGGTCTCAGAGGAAGTAAAAGTTGTTAAGGAATTGAGGCAGCCCTATGACCAAGTGGCTGTGTGGGGCCAACTTGTTGAAAAGACAATGGTGTTGGGACAGGAATGTCTCCATTCTGATTCTTTCAATAAGCAGTTTGTGCTTCAGGGTCTGAGAACAGATTTGGTTACTGATGGGACAGAGCAGAGCAGTTTTATGGCTAAAGGCTTGAGGATGCAGGGGAGAGCAAGCAAACTCTCCCCGTCAGACTCTCTGGGTTTGTGTGGTATCTCTTTAAGACAGAGTCCAGCCTTGGAAATGATAGCAGTTAAGGATATGAAAACTGGTGGACTGGCTCCTGTCTGTGGTAATGCAAATTACTTGCCTGGCTGGGAAAGGAAGGACTTGCTAATAGCTGTTAGCACAGAGAGCCCACCCCATCAGCCAGGGAATTCTGTTAAGCAAGAGAAATCAGGGTTTGATCCTGCAGGACAAGGAGGAAAGAGAAAACTGAATTTGGCAAAGGGAAGCCACAGGCTAACCCTAGAATGCCCAAACTCCAGTGGTATTGAGCCAAAGATGGGGCATGACAAACATGATTGTAAATGGACATTCACAATGAATTTGTTGTTATTGCTGATGGCAATTTTTGTAACACATGTGTTGCTATTACCACAAACTGTAAAAATGTACAATGCGCATAATCTTTTGGAGAATCCCTTGAACATGTTAAAAGGAATACCTGAGAACACAATTTATGTTAAAAGGCCTTGTTATGCTGATGTTGCACAGTTAATGCCTGTAAACAATATTGGAACTTTTCACAGGGGAAAAGACATTCCAGACCTAATGTGCTGTATAAAAAGGGAAACCGAGGCACACTACCATATTGCTTTCAGGGATAAATGCCAAGATTCCTGTACTAGGAAGAATATTAATATCTGCATTTATTTGATGTTAATTGGGTTCCAAACATTTGCCCGAGCATGTATAAATAAAGTAGCTGTTTTCTTTAGCTCTTGGCAAGATCGCATGAGACATACAGGGACCATACTGCAAGAGCAGATCCAATCCACTACTGTTCTAACTAAGTTTTACCTTGAGTTTGTAAAGAGGTTCAGTCATGTTGTTGAACATGACTTTGATAAACCATTTCTGTTATACACTGGTACGGCTTCTATCCCAATACTAGCTGTAGTGAGACAGAACCCAGGATGGGGAGCTCTTGGGATGCAGTCAGTGATGTTTGTGTCATCCCTTCCTGCATCCATTTTGCGTCGGGGGTGTGACGTTATTGACATTAATTGGGACCATATAGATCATTGTTGCAACCAAGGTCCTGTAGTGGCACCCAAATCTTGTATAAAGGGGGTCAAATGGGGTGTCTTAGACAAGGTCAGGGTTTACTGGTTATGATTATGCTGTCTATATGTGTGTATCAGTTTTGTAGTTGAAGTTATGAATCTTGGCACTATACTGTCTGTATGGCAAACTTATGCTATGCTTCTGGGTGACATCCCAGACAAGCTGGGATTAGCTCTGCCTAGCCTCCTTGATGGCCCATTAAGGACCATCAGCTATACAATGGACCCATAGAGAGAAGGCAGATACGCCTTGTAACTCAGCAAAGTATGCAGGAACTGGCCCATATGACTCCAGACTCCATGTTGCTGTAATTTTCCACAGTAAGAACAAAGAGGTGTTCTTACACCTGGAAAAGACTATAAAAGGCTGATGCCTCATCTCCATTTTGTCTTCAATCCTGCTTCATACCTCTGGAGGAACTTTACTACAAGCTGAAGCTTTGAACAAAGGACTGAGGACCCATCCCAGTGGGGGTGTATTCCAGAGACTTGATTTGAACCTGCAGTTTATTCCATCGCTGCTGCAAGCCTGAACCAAGAACTTTGCCGTTACTGTATGTAATTGATTCCATTTAACCAATTCTAGCTCTCATCTCTATCTTTTTCCCTTTTATGAATAAACCTTTAGATTTTAGATTCTAAAGGATTGGTAACAGCGTGATTTGTGGGAAAGATCTGATTTGTATATTGACCTGGATCTGGGGCTTGGTCCTTTGGGATCGAGAGAACCTTTTTGTGTATATTGGGATATTGGTTTTCATAGCCATTTATCCCCCATAACGAGCGGCACTGGTGGTGATACTGGGAAACTGGAGTGTCTAAGGAAATTGCTTGTGAGGTTGCGGTTAGCCAGTGGGGTGAGACCGAAGTCCTCTTAGTCTGGCTGGTTTGGTTGCCTTAGAGGTAGAGAAACCCCAGCCTTGGGCTGTAACTGCCCTGTGTTAGCAATTTGTCCTGAGTTGGCACTCTCAGTTGGGTCCCGCCAGAACCGCATTGTCACAGATGGATGTTGTGTTGGTTAAGGACTTTTGTTCAGAGTCAGCCAAAGGCCAAGATGGCTTTACTGTTTATGGAGGCAATTTCCTTATCAAGGGAAACCAATACTCGAGATGGTGCTGTCCAAATACTTGAACTGATCCACAGTTTTTATCTGTATGTCTTGGATGAAGGTGGCTGGTGCTGGGGCATTGGAAAGAGGTGCTTGTTGGAACACAATCTCTGACTTACTGAGACTGATGATGAGGCCAAAGAGGTGGAATGCTTCAGAAAACCCATCAACAATGACCTGAAGGTTACCATGTTTATGGACCATCAAGGTGCAGTCATCCGCAAAAAGTACCTCGATGAGAAGTCTCTCCAGTGTCTTGGTCTTAGCATTGAGTCTTTGAAGATCAAAGAGGGAACTATCGAGTTGGTAGTGGATGCATATCCCCTGATCCAAATCCATTGTGGCACGGCTGAGGACACAGGCAAAGAACAAATTGAACAGTACTGGAGCAAGTACACAGCCTTGTTTCACTCCATTCAAGATTTTGAATGTGTCAGAAGAGTCACCATTGGAGAGCACTTGCAATGTCATATGGTCATGGACCAGGTGGATGATCTGTATGAACCTTCCTGGGAAGTCCAGTTTATGGAGAACAGCCCATAGACCCTCTCTGTTGACCATATCAAAAGCTTTGGTCAAGTCAATGAAGACTGCATACAGGTCCATGTTTTGCTCTAAGCATTTTTCCTGGACCTGCCTTACAATAAAAACGTGTCTGTAGTATTATGACCTAGTTGGAAATCACACTGCACTTCTAGCAGACTCTCCACAGATATGTTTGCAATAAGTCTGTTCAGTAGAATGCGAGCTAGTATTTTTCATGCTGTACAGAGGAGAGGAATGCCTCTGTAGTTTCCGCAGTCAGCTTTGCTGCCTTTGTTTTTGAACAGTGGTACAATAATAGCATCTTTGAAGTCTTGTGTCATTTCTTCTTCCTCCCAAATGCTACTCAAGATATCATCAAACACCTTGATAGCCTTTGGGTCTGCTACTTTGTACAGTTCTGCTGGAATACAATCCTTTCCAGACGCTTTGCCAGAATTCAATTGTTTGGTGGCTTTTATGATTTCCACTGATGTAGGGAGGTTGAGATCTTCTTTGATGGGTTTCTTGGGTAATTGATCAAGGACACACCCATCAACTGTGGATGGTCTATTGAGTAGACATTGAAACGTTCAGCCCATCTCTGTATGATTCCCTCCTTGTCTTTGATGAGGGTTATGCCATCTGTTGACTTCAGGGGAGCTGTTCCAGATTTAGATGGTCCATAGACTACTTTGAGAGAGTCAAAGAACATCTTTGCATTGCTTGTTTCTGTGTAATGCTGGACTTCTGCAACTTTCCTCTCCCAACACTTATCCTGCATTCTCCTCAGTTCAAACTGCACCTTGCTCTGTAGGTACTTAAACCTATCTTTTCTTGAAATAGAAGTGAGATCATTCTGCCATTCAACAAATGTTTTCTGCTTGTCACTTAACAGTTTGGAAATGTCCTCATTTTTCTCATCGAACCAATACTGAGGTACCCTTTTCTTTGGCCCCAGCACTGATTTAGCTATGTCAATAATCACATCTTTGAACTGATTCCATTTTTCTGTTGGATTGCTAGTGATTGATGGGCATGAAAAAACCCGTCACCAAGTGACTGCTGAATCTGCACCTGAATGTTGATGTTCTTGAGCTTTGCTATGTTGAAGATTGTTATGTTGAGCTTGGGGCACTTGTGATGTGAGTGGACTATCTGTCAGCATTCTGCACCATGCATGGCTCTGGTAACTCTGACATCACGGATGGCTCATTGACGGGTGATAACATAGTCGATCAGGTGCCATTGTTCCCACCGTGGGTGCATCCATGTCATTTTATATTATCATTTTCCTAAAGATGGTGTTAGTGATGAGCAGACGATGCTCTGCACATTTGCCAAGAGGAGGAGTCTGTTGCTGTTCATCTTTCCCACTCCATGTCATCCTATCAAACCTCTCCAGTCACTGCTGTCTCTAGCAATGCTAACATTGAAGTCTCCCAGCAGAATGAGCTTGTCATATGCAGGAGTTGGTCTGAGGATGGAGTCCAGATCAGAGTATATGAAAACTGCTCCTTGCTTTCCTCTGTGCTGGTCAGTGTAGGTGCATAGGCACTGATGACAGTAACATGCCGTAAAGGATTCAGGGGAATCCTTGCTGGACATTAACTGGATGGGGATGGCTGTATCAGCACTCAGACTGAAAAATGGGCCCCTACACTAGAGCTACAGCATAGAACATAGCTTATAGTCTATGACTTATTTGATTCTTCAGGTAGATTTAAACATAGAAATGTGGAAATGGAATAAACTGGAGCCACTGTTTGATTTGCTCAAAAATGATCATTATGTGCATCTTTCTTTGAGTCCAGAAAATTACAAAATTCTGATAAAATAGTTAACCGTTCTTTGAAGGAAAAGTTGTTTTGCCCCAAAAAGTATTTCCCAAGGTTGCCCGTGTAGTTTATAGAGTGAGTAGACAACCTACAGAACTGAGAAAACATATTAGACAGTTCCATCAATAATTGGAAGGGGATGGAGGGGGAGGTGCAGAGGAGAAAGAATATAGTTGTTAAAAATGCTAGAATAATTTTATTTAAAAAATACTTCAGGTTGTTTGGAGCCACATATTTCCAATTTATCATGAAAGGTGTGTTTCACACGATAGTTTTTATAAAGTCCAAGTCTCTTGTAAGAGCAGCCTATAAATCCAATAGTAAATGAAAAAGCTTTGACAGATTTTGCAATCTATTTTTTTAAAATTCCTTTGCTGTATCTCTGACCCCTATACAGTACCTGAAAAATCTTTAGCTGGCCTAGTTTGATGAGTGGACTATAAAATGAAAAGCAAGCCACACTGTAGCGGGGTGGCTACCCCGCTCCTGCCTGAGGGGTTTAAAACAGCCCTGGCAGAGGGCTGGGGCAAAGGGAAAAGCTACTGGGCTGATTGGGGAAGTAGCCACAGCTGGGCCACGCCCCAATCAGGCCCCAGCTGGCCCTATATAAGAGGCTGGGAGCCAGGCACTCAGAGTCTCTCTCTGAGTGCAGAGAGAGAAGGGCCTGGCTGCAGGGAACTAGAGCAGAGTACTTGGGTGGAGCAGGGCTGGGGAAAGGCTGAGGAGCTGGGGAGCTCCCACCTGGAAAGCCCCAGGCTGTGGCCTAGTGTTAGGCCAGGAGGTACTAGGGGTTGCAGAGGGAAGCCTGGAGATAGGCCAAGGCAGCAGGCCCAAACCCAACCTTGCCTGTGATGAGTGGCTGATACTGCAGTCTGCCCCTGGGCGTGGGGCTAGATGGTGACTGACAGTAGCCGGATACTGAGGTGAGGTAGGGTTAGTGGGTGGGGTTCCCCTGGGAGGGGAGACCTAGTGTGTGGGTCCTGCCAGGGCGCAGCACCCCGAACAAGGGGCACTGGGGTCCTGGGAGGGACACGGGGCCCAGAAGTAGAGAGCAAGGCAGATCACCGCCCTGCAGAGGGCGCTCTGGAGGCTGGGTCGAGCTAATTCCCTGAGAGACCAGCAGGAGGCGCCACAGGGGTGAGTCTGCTCATGTTACACACACTTTTTAATGTACAACATAAGCAGAACAAAAGGCTTCCCTTTTAAATAGTCTTTAGAGTTTTGCAGATCCCCTGTAGGTTTCATTACATTGTGGATGAGTTTTGCTTATTGTGAGTCTAAATGAAAGCTCAAATCAGCCTCACCCAAATTGATCAGAGTCTTCAAGTTGAAAGCAAATTTGCCCATTAGCTTGTGTCTGTATCACTGAACCCACAGACTCTTCTACATTTATGTTGCAGTGTTCTTTTACAGTCAGAACATCTATGCCTTTTCATAAAACATATATTAGCATTCTTTGTATTTTTAGATAGTACAATATAATGGATCAGCTGGTTATAGAACAGAAAACAGTAACAATAGAC